>NC_143571.1:46670000-47001250 GCF_054136105.1 Typopeltis vanoorti
AAGTGTCTGCATTCCACATACAATCTTTCCTTATAATTCCAATATCATCCTTGCACGCTCTCCATAGCTTCTTTCCGTCAAAACCCAGAAGGCCAAATCTGTCCAGTAGCAGTCATATCAAGCCCTTGTAAACAGGCAAAATGACTTCTTGATCCTTACATATCAATGATCATTTTGTAAAAAATCTCATGTAATCATGATTTACTTATGTTCATTTTTTACAGTATTATATATACTGAGCATAAATTTCATGAATAGGATATAAGTTTTGCTACGTAAGTAATTTTTTCTTTTTTAATTTATTTGTTTGCATTTATGAACCTAATTGCATGCCTTAGTATTTATTATTGGAGCAATGGTTAAGCTAGCCTGGTTAGTGTACCCATCCTCCAACCCAATAGGCTGCATGTTCACATCCAGCTGTAGGCATGGATGGTTGTGATTGTCTTTAGGTGGAAGATGAATGTCATTATCTGGTGTGAGAGCACTGCCCTGCTTATTGAAGGCCTTGTTATGTCATAGTTTTTCTTTAAATCTATTATCCCCTCTTGTGCCAACTAAGAATGAGATCTCCAGTCTATCTCTCTGGGGCCGTCTCCTTTTTCTAACTATAACAAATTCGTTTGTTCCAGCTGCACCAGTCAGAGTCCTAGGACAGAAAAATTCTTGCTCAGAGAAACTTTTCCAGAGTTCTAACAGCCCTGAATTCGTTAAATATATATATAGCATCTGTAGAGATATCTGTTTGCAGTCATGGCCTTATCCTTTCTAATTATTCTTTTCCTTCCCCCTTATGCATAGGTTCAAACTTTTATGAGTTAAATTAGTCTTATGCTCAAGCAAAACTCAGGCTTACATAGTAAAACATGTTTATTAAAGATCTAATGAATTTTAACTAGGTTTAAACATGTCAAAAGCTTATCACAATACCTATACTAAATCAACTGACAATCATAAATGAACACTCTAGTTAATGAACATAAATCTCATATTCTCTGGTCAATTAAAAGACACTCAGCATGGGAAAATATAAGTTTACAATTTTAACTCCAAATGCTAACACAGACCCCACCACATTAATTAGGTCTCACACAAGAATTTAAGTCCTCCGATTACCAGTCCAGTGGAGCTAAGTTACAATGCATATAAGTCATTCAAAAAAGTTCTCTAGGCAATTGTCCATTTTTCTTCCAACTAGAAATTGATTCACTCTTTTCCTCTAATACTAATTGTTAATAAATAAGGAAATTCTGTACATTACCACCACCGCATGAGGTTATCATGTCCCCTTTGTCCAATCTTTTACCGTTAGATACTTTACTGCTTCAGTGGGTTGCGTCCACGTGGAGGTTACTTTGCTTGTCACGTACAACCATTATCTGCACTCTGCTGGGCAAACTCTCGTCTCGCTGGTCACTATTGCCAGACTGCTGTCTCCCTGGAGGAACTTTCTGTTGTCTCATTCCAGTAGCACTTCTACCGATGGCCCGAGTCAGTGGACGCCGTCATCTCGTGTACAGCTTCGCCCAATATTCGCCAGTCAGCAATGGAGAGAAACTTGCCTTCCGATGCCTTAGAATTCCCTTCCGCTGGTTAGCATTGTGGGTGCGAATGAAAACAGAGACAGAAAAAAGGGTCGAAACCAGCACGAACCCGCATTTATTATCTCTTGTTGCACCCTCTTTTCACTGCAGAAGTTTTCTCATGGCACCTTACTATTGGTCCTTAAGTTGTTTAGTCACAACTCTTCTCCTCAAGAGGGCTCTTTTTTTGGGAACGCGAGTTCAATTCACTTTCCACAAATGCCTTTGCTTTGGTATTACGCTTATCGTGGGTAACTCACATGCAACCTTTGGACTATTGTTTGCATTGACATACATTTTGCATAAAGTATTTTTTTTTACTAGTGTTTTCAAACAACAATATTTCTGCCTAGACAGACAAATTCCTCTTTTTTTGTACTTCATTTTAAGATAATTCAGTTATGTTCTTTATTAACAATTTGATTCTTTACTAACAGTACAAGTCTTTCTTGGTTATTATTGTATTCTTGTTAAATCTTGAATGAATGATCCTTTTGATGAAAAGGTCCTTATTCAAGATCTAACATACTGAAGTGACTTGAAAAAGTTTCATGTTTAGTCTCGAGAACATGGTTTCCATACCAGGTAAAAAATATGAGAAATATATAAAAAAGTAATTAAAAAATCTGTAATCCACCCACGGTACAAATGTATGATAGGGTTCACAAATCAGTCTTTTAGCAGAAAAGCCACATATATATATAATATGCCTTCTTTCACTACGCATTATTCCCGCTTCCTATTGTTACACCCTGATACCTTCACTCTGTGGAATTTTCAGTTATCATGGTGTAACATGAAGAGAAAATAAAATAAAACCCCTGTATAAAAGCTAATAGATGAATTATTTAAAAGAAAGAAAAATATTCTTCCATCCAAGTAAAATATATAACAAAAAAAAAGTGTTTGTTGAACTAACTAATAAAAGAAGGAATATATTAGTGTTGTGATAAAAAAAAATTAGCTAAGTAAGACAGAAAGGATTAGTCATAAGAAATTGTATGTGAGAGGCTAGAGATTAAAATATTAAGTAAATTCTTAAAAATTTGGAAGGGGGATTAATTTAGAGGCTAGCAAAAGAAAAAAAATAGACAATCGCTCAGGGTCAATTCCCGGATTGAGACATCGTCACGTGTCAGTCGCATACTCGCCGACCTCAGGATGTTTGGCAGAAAAACGCCACCCTAATTGGTCGTTGAAGTCGAATCCAGTAAGGGGCGGAGAAAAGAAATTAAAGAAGGTGCTGGTAGGGGTCAAGGTATAAAAGGGTTAGAAACCCCCCCCCCCCAAATAAAGAGTTTTTTTTCCTGGATAATTTCTTCACGAGCTCCTTCGTATAGGTTTCACGTGGTTTTCCTGAGTGGCGGGATTGGAGTTAATCTCCGTCGTCACAACAAGGAAACAAAAGTGAGCGGGATTTTGATTCCGTATTTCCTATGGTATGGGCGGTATAACCTTAACACCCTAACAGAGTAAATGCTGTTAGATCTGCCTGTCCAGAGGCGTTAGGTAGCAGCCCTACCACTGGACTTACCCAGCGATAGGTTAGTAACCTGCCCTGGGGAAATTCAAAATACTTTCAAGTTTCATGCAAAGAAAAGCCGGACAGACTGTCAGGGAAAAGACCACGACCCAGGAAACGGTAAACGAAATTGGAAAAAGGAACACATAATGAAGATTGCAACATGGAATGTGAGAAGCATTGCACACAAAGAAGAAGAACTTGATAAACAACTAAACCAAGCTAACATAAAGATATGTATAGTAACAGAAACAAAGAAAAAACAAAAAGGTACAAAAGAAACAAACAACTATATACAAATCTACAGTGGGGTAAAAAAAGAAGAAAGAGCAAAAGCAGGTATAATGATTATGGTACATAAATCCCTAAAGAACAATATTGTATATTACAACTATTTGAATGAAAGACTAATAGAAATTAGACTCAAGACATTAAGAGGCCACATAACAATAATTGGTGCATATGCACCAGAAGAGGGAAAAGAAGAAGACAGTAATATATTTTATAAAGAATTACAGAATGCCATAGATAAAACAAACAAAACTGACTATTTACTGCTAGCAGGAGATTTAAATGCCAGAATAGGAAACAAAAAATACAAAACAAACATAGGTAAATTTGGCGAAGGTACATGTAATCAAAATGGTCGCAGATTGCGCGATTTTGTCATTTATAATAATATGAGAATAATGAATTCAATGTTTAAACACAAGGAAATACATAAATATACTTGGTCAGCCAGAGGATACAAATCAGTAATTGACTACATGATCACAAATTTTAAATTAGCAGAGTTAATTTTAGATGTAAGAGCATATCGAGACTTTGAATTAAACTCTGATCATTATATGGTATCAGCAAAAATTCGATTTAAACCAAAGTGGATAAAAACACATAAAATTGAAAATTCATACCAGCCAAGCTACAAAATTTCTTCATTACAGGATCCTCAAGTTAGACAATAATATCAAAAATGCACAAACTTAAAAACAGAAACCACACATGAATCAAGTGACATAGAAGATGAATGGGAAAATTTGAAACAAATTCTCACAAAAGCAGCAACAGAAACCTTAGGAATAAAGCACAAATGGATTAGAAAAAGAGGACTACGAGACTGGAACAAAGAAATACAAAATATAATAAAAACAAAAAAGGATAGTTACCAGAAATGGCTAAATTCCAAAACAATAGAAGCAGAAATAGAGTATAAAAGAAATAGTGCAATTGCAAAACGAGAAGTAAGGAAAAAACATAGAGAAAGATGGAACAATTTCGTAACAGAACTAGAAAAGGATTTATTTAAGCCACAACCCAAAACCTATAAAGTAATAAAATACATGAATAAAGAAAAGAAAAGATAAAAATACAAACAATAGATTTAGAAAAATGGGTGACCTATTTCCAAAATCTCTGGACAGATGAGAACAATGAATTAAAATTTTATAAGACAAAGAATGACCTAATAGAAAATATCACAATGTTAGAACTAAAAAATATAATAAAGAAGATGAAAAATAGGAAAACGCCAGGAGAAGACAATATAAATATAGAACTATACAAAAATGCAGGTGAAAAATTTAATGAAAGACTTTTGAAATTTTTTAATATGGTTTGGATGTCCGGAAAAACCCCTAACTCTTGGAAAAAAGCACTGGTCATACCAATCTATAAAAAAGGAAATAAACACAATTGCAATAACTATAGGGGAATTAGCCTGCTGAATACAGGATATAAAATATATGCAGGAATATTAAAAGAGAAACTAGGCAGCATTGTAGAAAACAAATTACTAGAAGAACAAAATGGCTTCCAAAAAGGCCGATCCTGCATAGATCCAATTTTTACTTTAAAATTATTAATAGAAAAGGGAAGAGAATTTCAAAAAGAAACACATGTGGCGTTTATTGATTATGAAAAAGCGTTTGACAAAATTAGTCGACAAAAATTGTTTAAAATATTAACCGATTTAAACATACCAAACCAACTTTTACAATCTATTCAAGAAATATATACAGGAAATAAAATAGCAGTTAAATTAGAACACACCTCAGAATGGAAAGATATATCAAGAGGAGTACGACAAGGATGTACCCTCTCACCTCTGCTTTTCAATATATATATAAATGAAATATTAACAATCTGGAAACAGCATAACCCATTTGGTATACAAATGACCCTGCAAATGAAGATAGATACACTACTATTTGCAGATGATCAAATAGTATTAGCTACATCAGAAGATGACTTACAGAGATCATTAAAATCATTAAATGATATCTCAAAGCAATATAATATGACAATATCCAAAGAAAAAACAAAAATAATGGCATTCAAAGGAGAAAACCCAATAAGAAGTAAAATAGTGATAGATAATAAAATACTAGAACAAGTAAACACTTTCAGATACTTGGGATGTGATCTATCATATGAAGAAGAAAAAGACATAGACACTAAAATATCAAACTTTGTCAAAGTAAATGGCATAATAAATAGTATATTTAAGCCATCCCTGGTACAAAAACACACTAGAATCAGACTATATAATATCTTGTCAAAACCAACTCTACTATACAGAAGCGAAACATGGACCATGAAAAGGAAAGATGAAAAACGAATTCAAACAGCAGAAATGAAGTTCCTCAGAAAAACAGCGGGATATACCAAGTGGGACCACTAAACAAATGAAGAAATCTTACAATCCCTAAAAATCAAACCAATTAATTACTACATAAGACAGTATAAACAAAAATGGCTAGAACATTTAAATCGAATGGACAACAGCAGACTACCAAAAATATTATACAGATACAAAATAAGTGGAAAAAGAAGAATCGGAAGACCAAGAAAAAGATGGCATGAGACCGGAACAGGCCACATGGCCTATATTCCATGATAGGAAGAAGAAGAAGAAGAAGATTTCCTATGGTAATAAACGAGGAATGCCATTTAGCTAAAGGAAAGAAGGTATTATCTATGTGTTTCATCGTCCAGTGAAAAGGAAATCTGTAAAGAAGTCAGTGTCCACGTGGTGAGTTTCACAGCCATTGTATGGATGATTCAAAGTGTGTCCTTAATTCAAGAACGAAAAGTTAAGATCGCATATGCACAGTTTAATGCCAAAACAACTTAGGAGTAACAGATTATAAGAGAGATCATACCAGGATAGTTCAATAGAAAAAAGGTAGAGGCTAATATAGAAAACTCAAGAGAAAAAGTACTGTAAAATCTCGTGTTAACTGAAAATCGTCTGTAAATGTAATCATTATTCTATTACTGAACTGTTGAAGGGACTAAGGAAATTTATACTAGGACTTTAGTATATGACTGATTATAATGAAAGTATGCTTGTTAATGTCAATATTATATAAGTTATTTTTTGTCCTGAGATTTATGCATCTGTGTTGTAACTTATAGGAAAGTTTTAAATGTCAAAGTTATGTGTTAACACAGTAAAGGATAATTTAATTTACATAGTTTTAGATAGTTAAATAGAGTGAGTTGATCACATATGTCCAGGTGCTACAGCATATAGCATATTCAGACTAATATTGGGTTAACTAATGTGTTAGTTAGATCTGGGATTATACATATGATTGTATGAGTTGAATTTGTTATGGCGGCATGATCGTAATAGCCATATAGGATCATAGCCAAATACTTGTGATTAGCTAATGTTATTTTGTAAATGTTTTCTTAGTATTGAATTGAGTTATATATATTAATTGAATTGTACCATGCTAATGAGTTTAATAAACCTTTGTTCATTGATAATACAATTGTCTGAAATTGTTGCCCAATGCACCACTTGAAAACGTGCGAACCTAATCACGCGGGAAATTAATGTGTTAAAAAACGAGATAAAGTGTCACGACTGCAATATTGTTTCACATTCAGACATATTTTAGTAATTGCTCCTTGTTTATGTATTTAATATCTCAAACTAAATGCCCCAAAAAGTGCAGTATAATATAAATATTAGGGACACTAAGGGGAGAAATAGCTTAAATATTTGTATTTTGGGGTGATATCTCATGCATAGATAATAGTTGAACATAGATAAGCAGAATTTCACTAGATAGAATAATAATCATAAATTGGGACACAACACTATACAGGGTCCACGTGTTACTTAGATATGACTTCTTGCTAGTACCATTCCCAACATTCACACAGTATCTATCATACCTTGCCTTGAACTCATTCACGGTCGTAGCACCCACAACAGACTCTGGAAGCTTATTCCACTCATTGACCACTCTCCAAGTAAAAAACCTAGCTCTAACACCCTTGTCAACCACGCTCTTGCCCAGCTTCCATGCATGGCCCCCCTAGTCCTCCCACCACCAGTCATATTTTCAAAAATATCTTCTGGATCAATCTTATAAAAACTCTTCAGTAATTTGAATGTCTCAATCATATCACCCCTCCTTCGCCTATCGTCCAATTTCTGCAACCCACAAATCCTTAACCTATTCTCATAAGGTTCATTCCACAGACCTGCTATCATCTTGGTCACTCGTCTCTGGACCCTCTCCACTTCCTCCCCATCACGAAGAAACCCTGGTGCCCATAACTGGACACAGCAGTCCAGATGGGGTCTTATCAAGGCTCGATACAGAGGAACAACAACGTGTTTGTCTCTGCATGTTAAAGTATTTTTTAGAAGCCAAGTGATTTGGTGAGCTGTTTTAGTCACTTTTGCAATGTGTCCCCTAAACTTCAACTCCCAAATCCCTGGCCTCATCAATCTCCTGGAGTACGGTTCCACCAATGCGATATACTGCTGCTATTCTTTTCACCCCAAAGTGCATAACCTTACACTTGGCCACATTAAATTGACATCCATTTTTCCTAGCCCAGTCCTCCAAACTATCCATATCATCCTGTAAAATTTTGACATCCTGTGCACTCACAATTGCTCTACCCAACTTGGCATCATCAGCAAACAAGTGAACACTTTCTCTCAAATCCTTTCCAATATCATTGATGAACAAATTGAAAAGCAGTGGTCCAAGAACAGAGCCCTGCGGCACTCCACTAGTCACAAGACGTCTTTTAGACTCCACTCCTGAATAAACCACTCTCTGGTATCTCTCCTTCAACCACCCTCCTATCCATCTCACCAACCCTATATCTATCCCCATCTGCTCCAGTTTACTGATTAGGGTTCCATGTGGTATCCTTTCAAAGGCCTTGGCAAGGTCCAGTAATATCACTGTAAACCCATTACCCCTATCCAGTTCAGCCGCCACTGCGTTATAAAACGTGAGCAAGTTACTGAGGCATGATCTACCCTTCACAAAACCATGTTGTCCCCCGTACACTATCCCATTTTCATCTATCTAATCCTGTATTCTTTTCTTGACTAATTTCTCTAAGAGATTGACAATGATTCTTGATATGCTAATCGGTCGGTAATTTACAACAGCAGTCTTAGAACCACCTTTATGCAGTGGAACTATTTTCCCCTCTTTCCACCCACTTGGGACTAACCCAGACCCGAGACTCAAATTAAACAAAAAGGTCAAGGGTACTTACAATTCTTTAGCTGCTTCTCGTACAACACGAGCTGGTATACCATCCAATCCCACAGATGTATTGACATTGAGGTTATGCAATAGACTACTCACCTCCACTTCATTCACCACAATTCCCGTATAATCTACTGGTTTATTCGTTTCTGCAATGTCACCACCTGGATGATATATTCTTGCAAAGTGCTCACTCAGTAACTCAACTATCTCAACTGATTCAGTTACCTCCCTACCATCGGCATTCTTTAAAATCATTCTGCCATGTACATTTTTCCTTTTACTTGCTACATATCTAAAAAACTGTTTAGGATTCTCTTTAGCCTGCATGGCCAATGTTCTTTCGTAATCCTTTTTTGCTTTTCTTACCACACTCGTCACCCTTCTGGCCTGCGCTTTATACCGTTCATGTGCCTGCCGGTCACCTTTCTCCTTAAATTCCCTCCATAGTTGTTTCTTTTTTTGCAGCTCAAGCTTAATGGTGTTATTCATCCATTTAACCCCTACTTGATTTATTATTCGGACTCTAGGTATACAGTCAGCCATTGCTTCATGCAAGCACTTCTTAACTACCTGCCATGCACTATCAACTTCTAGTCCTTGCAGTTGTACATGCCATGGCACTGAACCAATCAAACTCCTAAGCTTTTCATACTTTCCAGCCCGATAATTCCACATGACTTTAGTAGCATATGTTCACGGGGCCGGTTTGCCTGCTTGCGGGATGAAAAACGCCAGATAAACTGGCGGAAAAAACCCTACTCCCCCATACCAAAGACAGGCTAACTTGGCTATGGCTGAGGAAGATCCTCAAATTCCTCACTTCTTCGACGGGAATCGAACCTGGGACACTCCTTCCCCAGTCATATGGTTGTGAAGCACAAAGCCACTAGGCTAACTTCGCGAACATACATATATATATACTTGCCTAATTTCATGGTAATTTTCTTACCAAATGTTATTCAATTTAATCAGGGAATCTTCCAGACCTGTGCTAGATTTATTCAGAACTACACCCTCTGTCCAAAAAGAAACCTAAATTTTTGAACTAGTGGCGCCACTTATTGTACCTTTTTGTTGTTGAAAGCGGCAACCTTCATTAGTGTTGTGTTAACTGTTTATGACGTTTGTTTCATTAGAAGCCGAGTTATAGTGCCAAGAGTGACAGTGTGTTTTGATGAACGGTTGGAAAGTGAGTTTCAAAAAGACAGCTGCAATTGACTTTTGTGTTAAACTTGGTAAAAGTTTTACCGAAATGCATCAAATGCTTAAAGTATACGGTGATGAATACTTATCCCATACTCAAGTTTACGAGTGGTTTAAGTGATTTCAAAGTGGTTGTGAGACACTTGAGGACAATGAAAAGCCCGGCCGTCCAAAAATTGGACTGAGTGAAATTAACATCCAAAAAATGCATGATTTCATCAATGAAAATCCGAAATCGTCCGTAAGATTGATTGAAGATGAACTGGGGATTCCAAAATCAACTGTGCACAACATTTTACCAAGAGTTTGGGCCTTTGTAAATTGAATTTGCGATTTGTTCCCCCACAAGTTGACTAACAATTAAAAAGTGTATCGAATTGAACACTGCAAGGACCTCACTAAAACCGCTTGTAAGGACTCAAACTTCCTTGAAACGATTGTTACTGGTGATGAAACGTGGTGTTTTGAGTATGAGCCCAAAACGAAGCGCCAGAGTGCTGAGTGGAGACCACCAGAAGAGGGGCATCCGAAAAAAAGTCGTTTGGAGAAGTTAAAAGTAAAGACAATGCTGATTTGTTTCTATTATTCCAAGGGCATTATCCACAAAGAATTCGTTCCATGTGGCCAAACGGTCAATGGTGAGTTTTATCTCAAAGAAATTTTGAAGCGATTGATAGCGAGAATTCGCGACGTATGTCATGAATATCGTGATGCAGGCAGCTGGTCACTTTTGCACAATAATGCACCATCTCATAGTTCGAACATTGTGAGACAGTTTTTAAGCAAAAACCAAGTTTGTGTGTTGGATCAGTCGCCGTATTCACTTGATTTACCATCCTGTGACTTCTTTCTCTTCCCCCCAACTTCATTTGCCGATGAAAGGAAAGTGATACGACATCATTGAAAATGTTCAAGCGGCAGTAACGACGACCCTCAACAGTATCCCAAAAACCGATATAAAAAACTCATTTAACGAATTAATTGACCGTGCCAAATTGTTTATCGAAGCTGAGGAGTGTATATTGATTGAAATAAATGATTTGAATAATTATAATTGGCCTGTGTTTTATTTTCTATCAAAAGTTTGGGCCTTCTAAAGTTTTTTATCAAAAATTTTGGACAGAGGGTGTATAACATTATCTGATAAACCAAAGAGCTAAGATTAACATTGCCAATTTTGATATCAGATTTAATACTGCTTTCTTTCCGAATGTGATCCATATAGATAATAACAGTGCAAATAATGTGCACCCTTGTTGCACATCTGGTTTAACACAAACCACCTTCGTGTACCTCCTTTAATTCTAACTGCTGATTTACAGCTTAAATAGAGGGTATTGCTTGATATAATGTTCCATTTACACATATAACCATAGAATTTTGGAGATATTTCCTCTTGGCACCTTGTTATATGCCTTTGTTGTTGTCTTGTCCTTTGAAGAGTCTTAGAAATTTTCATGTGCTCCTTGAACTGCTTTGGCTATGTCGATGATTTTGTTCGTATAGATCTGTTATTCAGGATTATTCAGTCTATTGCTTGCAAGGCTGCTGTAATTGCTGGACAGGTAAAAAATGTGAGTGGGTGTCTGTTCAGTATTAGGGCAGTTATTGCAGTTTCTATATGTTCTCATGTCATCCGTATTGATTTTCATTCCTCCAAATGGCCTGTTCAGAGTCTTGCTATCGTGGTGGAGGTCTTTCTGTCAACATTGATTTTGGGAATTTGGTGGTTTATCCCTGATTTTAGTGGAATTAGTTTAGATTTTGCTAGTGCATTAGCATCAGCAAGCATTATCATGTCAGTTTCTTGGTTGAGTTCTTTGACCTCTTTTGCTAATTTATCAACTGCCTCATTGCAATTAAAGGCTACATGAGCAGGAATCCATTGTAAAATGCAACTTTTTCCCAAACACTTTAATTGTTTTAAAAGTTTATGAATGTCTTTTGTGAGCTTGGTATTGCCATTTTTGATTGCCTTTTCCGGATTAAAAAAAAGAAAAAAACTTAAATACTAATCCTTGTTATATTCCCAAGGTTTTTCAACTGTTTGTCTTAAAGTGAAAATCTGATCCTGACAATCTTCTCTTCAACAATTGTTCTTAACTGTTTCTCAAGTATAGTTGCATAAATCTTAACCAGGGACACTCAGTAGTTAATTACATCTGTAATTGCAGGCATAGACTTGTGTGGCTAATTGGTTCAAAAGATATATTTCGGTGATTACACCACATTTTTTTATTATTCAGTTATACAAAATACTGAAATAATAGTTCTGAAATAAATACAAAAAATTGATATCATAGCACAAATAGAAAACAGAATTAGAAATCTACCAGACAACATGGCAGATCTGATCCGTATAGAAAGTACAGCTTTATTATTAAAAAGCAAATTACCTCGTAGGAATCTACCTTACAACGAATATGCTTGCCTTAAAAAGTTAAAGGATGACAAAAATACTGTCATAATCAAAGCAGATAAAGGCAACGCAAGTGTCGTTTTAAATGCTACAGAATATGATAACAAAATGAAAAGTCTCCTGGAAGATACAAACACCTACAAACCCTTAGACAGAGACCCGACTTGGCATACACACAAAAAAACAAATGATCTAATAAAAAAGTGCCTCTCTGGATGGAAGAACTTAAAAAATACTTACAATCAAAACATCCTTTGATACCAAGAATATATGGTGTTCCAAAGATCCATAAGACAGATATACTTTTAAGACCAATAGTAGATGGAAGAGATTCACCGACTTCCAACTTGGCGAAATACCTCACCAACATGATCCCACAACATATAGAAAAACATCTTCTTTCATAAAAAATATAGAAAAAGCGAAAGATATACATATTGGCCAATCCTTCTTTTTGTTCCCAGATTCTGTCTTGATAGGTGAAAAAAGTATTGTTTATACTTTTATATGGAAAAATTTGAAAACGATGCTCTTAAGAATTACCATAAAAAAAAAAAAAATATGGCTACTCTATGTGGACGATATTTTCATCATATCCAATGGAACAACAGATGAACTTATCTATTTCAAAGATTATCTCAACAATTTGCACAACACCATAAAATTCGCTTTAGAACAAGAAGAAAATAAAAAACTTCCTTTTCTGGATATTCTATTAGAAGTTAATGAAGAAAGTAAACTCTCCTTCTCAGTATATAGGAAACCAACAAACACTGGAAGATTTCTAAATGCAACCTCACACCACCATCCTTCACAAAAAATAAGCTTAATTAAAACTCTTCGAGACAGAGCATACAATATCTCCTGCACACAAGAAAGATGTAATGAAGAACTAAAATACTTAACACAAATCCTCCAACAGAATGGATATGAAACAGAAACCATCAAGAGAATGCTTAAAATGCCTCCAACTAACAACACAATAAAACAGGATTACAAAAACGCAATCTCGCTTCCTTATATCAAAAATGTTACAGATAAGCTAGCCAAATTAATGAACAAACAGAACATAAAAGTAGCCTTCCTTCCTATGGAAAAAAATCTCAAGATTCCTACATCCACCAGAACACCTCATCATCCTCTTAAAAAACCAGGAGTCTACAAAATCCATTGCTCTTGCAGGATTTGCTATGTAGGACAGACAGGAAGATCTGGAGAAATATGCACGGCTGAACACCAAAAAGACGTACAATACAAAAGAGAACAAAAAACGGGTCTTGCTTTCCATACCTGGACACGGTGTACTCTGGCAAAAAACGACGATGTCATACATAGAAAACAACAGTTATATAAGAAAATTTAAAGAAGCTGCTAATATGCTAAAAAATCCAACCCAATGCAATAAAAATCAAGGTTTAATTCTCCATCAAGTGTGGTCAGCTCTAATTAAAAATCTACCTCAATCCGAGCTCGGGCTGTATGAACGAGAACAAGAACATGTAACATCGTCCAGTATTGTTCAACGTCAATAACGTTTTGTATCTGCATTCTGTTATTTGAGTTTATGAATAGCCAGACGGTTATGATTTGTATTTATTAATTCTCTTGTTTAAACTTTAGTTATACTATTTACCCCCTGAAGATGTAAATCCTATGATTTACGAAACTTGTCGGGAACTATTATTTCAGTATTTTGTATAACTGAATAATAAAAAATGTGGTGTAATCACTGAAATATATCTTTTGAACCTCTGTAATTCAGATTCAGATTTATTTCTCTTTTTATAGATAGGTAATATGAGAACTCTGTTCTAATCATCTAAAATTTGACCCTCTGTTGTCCAGGTCTTCTGAACTATGAAATGCAGCCACTGTAAAACTTTTATACCTCTGTATTTGAACCTTTCTAGTTGAATATCATCTATTCCAGCTGTCTTTCCAGATTTCAGGTTTTTTATGACTTTTTTTTTTCTTCCCTACTTCATGTGTGGATATGTATTGTTGACTGCATTCCTCTTGGGAGGTTTCTATTTCCACGCCGATAGTACTTGTTTTGTTTAACAGTCTTTCAAGGTAATTGCTCCAGATATCTAGAATATGTTTATTTTCGCTTTTCATATCATCTTTATCACCTCTGATTTCTTTTACAGTACTTTTTCCTCCATTTCTAAGTTTTTCAATAGTCTGGAGATATTTTGCCAGATTCTTTATATTTATTTTCTATTTTCTTACCAAAGTCTTCTCATGAATTTTGTTTAGTTAGTTTTACACAGTGCTTCACTTTCTTACATTCTTCTCTATATTCTCTAAAAGCACAAGACCTCTTCACTTTCCTCTCTGTGAAACTCAACAAATCTACAATCCAGCTATTCAAACAGCGAAGTCATCATCCTAGGTGACTTGAATGTCCACAACTCTAACTGGCTTCATCCACAATGGCATGAAGGCATTCATCCCTCATTCCATCCAAAATTCCTGTCCATTTTCAAAACCCTGAATCAACAGGATATATATGAAAGCAGTCAAAGAAAAAAACTCATTGTACTGCAGGTGACTTACACCAAGAACCCCAAGCTTCATACTCTTTCAGTGTCGAAGCATGCAATAAATGTAAATCAGCTATCAGCAAATCTAACTTCATAAAGGCCAATAGCAGAAAACTCGTATTTTGTCCAAATAGTTGCCATGCCTTCTAGTCCTTCACAAAAGCCATCAGATTCACCTTCTGCTTGCCTGTGCTCCCACCTCTCACTCATCCAGATGGCACCACTCTTACAGCACTCAAGGAAAAAAACTGACCTCCTAGCTTCACTGTTTTCCTCTGATTTCTGCATAGACAATGAAGACAAATCACCTCCTTCCATGCCAGCAACTCAACACCATATGCATCTTGTGATATTTCAGCAGAAAGACATTAGAAAAATATTAGACAACCCGAACACTACAAAGTCATCTGGTCAGGATGGCATGTCTCCTATTGTACTCAAACATTGCAGCAATCCAGAGCAGAACCTGTCCTGTATTGTCTCTTCAATCTTCTATACTCAGCTGTCACCTATATCATCTCATGGAAACTAACATATATGCAATTCATTCCAGAAAAGGGAGACAAAAACCTACCATTCAACTACTGAGCAATTGCCATCACCTTAATCCTCTCCAAAATAATGGAGAAAGTTAACAGTGGTCAACTTTTTCACTACTTAGAAGCTTACCAGTTAATCAGTGACCACCAGAATGGATTTTGCCAATCCAGATTCCTGGCTGATATCTTAGCCTACACTGCAGTTTGGAGAAACATCTGCTGTCACCTTTGACATTTTCAAAGCTTTCAGTCTTGTTTGGTATCATGAGCTGCTTTGCAAACTGCCTTCCTTTGGCCTACCTGCCTTATGTAACTGGATACTCAGCTTTCTCTCTGGTTGTTCACTTCACATCCCCAGTAATATATATATCACCAGGCAGATGAACTCTCTCTCCTTGAACTGACATTTACCTTCAACCTCTCTTGGCACAAACACATCACATCAATAACTCCTTAGCTTCTAAAAAATTAGGCATTCATTTCCAGTCAAGAAGATATTTTACATCCCCAGTTTATACAAAACCCAAATCTGCCTATCCTTAGAATACTGTTCACACATTTGGGATGGTGCACCTAAAACTTTCTTAGAAATTTTTGATGCTGTCTAGAGGAGAGCAATTTGGCTCATAGCCTGACCCTTCCCTCACAGGCTCACTTCAACCTCTATCTCACATATGCAGTGTTTCAGCTGTGTGTCTCTTCTACAGGTACATCTCCATGGTCACTTCTCCAGTGAGTTGACAGGCACCATTTCTCCACTTGCTGTTAGGCCTATTAAAACAAGAGCAGCAGCTGTCCAACATCCCTTTACAGTATAAATGCAAACTCATCAAACCTGCATCTCCTCTTCCACAATTATTCCATCTACCTCTGTTTTCTGGAACAGCCTTCTCCACGATGTTGTTATGTCCCCGTCTTCTTCCATATAGTTTAGTTATTTATATCAAAGGGATCTCTTACGTGTGACACGTGGTATCTCTGGTTCACAAAGGAATAGCCCGAGGGTCGAGCCAAAACCTATGTGGATGATTCTTCCTAACCAATCTCTCGTTAAGCCTAAGAATATCTATTTTTTTACTGCGCCACTTAGGACCCTTGATTAATTGAAATATTAATCAAGAGGTTGGTAGAGAGCTTCGCCAAAGTATCACAAATAATTGCAATCATGACCAAAAATTTACACTGAATGAGTTCCCCACTTAGATCCGTATTATTTCACAGGTGGTGCATTAAACTCCATACAGTCACAGGATTTAATTAAAGAATAGCAAAAAACATTTATTTAACATAAGACATACAATACTATTTACACAAAGAAAGTTTTCATCTAATAAGGGTTAAGAATTAAGTCAAGTTTAACAGTATTAAGTCACTCAAATGAAATTAACACTAAGTTTCAATAAGCCTTATATATCTCTCCTGATACAACTATTTAACATTGTGAACCTTAATTAAACAATCCCTAATTTTATATCCTTACTCTAGACACAATCTTTTAATTCCTATTATAAGCAGACATTAATCTAATACACATTTCATCAGATTGCTCATAATATTCCACATACCCTTTGTCCTAAAGTCCTCATAATAATTGCCTCTGGGTTCTTTGTTACAATAATTCTATGTGAGATTAAGCTCTTAATTCATACACTTGCTTTGGGAAAATCGTACACTCTTAATCACAAAGGATCATACAGGCACCATTCAATTAACCTTAGTTATTCCATACAAAATATCCTTTATACACTAGTAATTTTAGAATTAACAATTTTATTCTTTAAGCATTCACTGCAATGAACAAATTTCTATTATAATATTCTTGGACAAGTTTAACAATTTTCAACCACATAGTGCCTATTCATTTAATACTTTCTTTAAATCAAATTAATCACTTTCCTACAGTCCTTATTTTTAACTATTCTTAGAGTTCTTTGCTGATTAATTCTTTTACAATTCTTAGATTCTGCTTTCACACACAAATCAGAGAACAAAATTTTACTTATCTATATGCTTTGTTTTCTTTCCCTCCGATCGACGATATGCCAATGCGATCTTCTTTATGGACCTCTAATTTCTTAGCACTTTATGCTGTATAGCCTGCTACTATTTGGTAGAAGTTTAGAATCAGAATCTTTGCTGACAACCGTTCCTTCCGCATGCTAACGATGGAATCGGCACGCGGCCAACCACAAGATAAAAATACCCGGGACATCCACAAGAATCTCAGGGGCATCTCAGGAACACAGACCAGAAGACCAAAAGACTAAAAGACTTTTTTTTGGGGGGGGGGGGGGGGTCCAACCCTTTTCTACCACTCTCCTATCGGCCGCTACTGTAAACTTGGCCGTTCACCTGAGGCGCAAACATGCTTGTGATGTCACAGCGTCCGATTCTCCCACTACTTGCTAGCAAGGGACTGTATGGTGTAACGGTTTGCTTTCTCTCCCCCCCCCCCCTCCTTCTTCTCTTAGAGCATACGTAAACATAGAATTTTCTTGATTGTTTTTCCTTATGTTGTTTTATAAAATAAAAAACAATTTGACCAAAATTTTAAGCATTATTATCAATACAACGTTAGCATATCTTCTTAAATATTCTTTCCATTTCTTAAAGTAAACACGTTTTTTTTTTCTTTTTACACTAGTACATAACCTTTCCTTTAGATATTTTACAATTTCTTCCTTTCTTTTTCTTGTTAATACACTTGGTATTTAAAGTACACATTACTATTACCCACATAACAAGTATTTTCAGTAAGCATTGTATATAGTTTATACTCTGTTATACAATGATAAGTAGAATCATGACATACTAAACTTATCAGGGTATAATAATGTGTTTCCTAACAATTTGAACCCAGAGCTCTTCAGAAAAATGTCAATAGGTTTCTGTTTTCTCAACCCTTATCTGCACTTCACACACACTACACGATGTGCTACAGGTTCTTGTACTTCCTGTGTGTGGGATAAAAAAAAAAATTATATATATATATATATATATATATATATATCTTCAAACCTGATATTTCTCCTGGGTCTGGCTCCCACTAATGAGACCCCCAATTAAAGTCTGAACTGGTCTGGGTAGTTTCCTTCCCATAATGTATTTCATTATACACATCATAAAGGGATGCAGGTTACTAAGTTAAGAATGTAACTTAGTAAATATATAACTTTTAAAATTTTAATAAAAATTTAAAAGTTATGTATTTACTAAGTATAAATCTATAGAGAATATGATTTTGTCAGTTATTCTTAGGACAAAGTGAATGAACAAACACTAATTGTATATATGTTTCTAATAAATATCTTAATTTTACAGGTATTATTTCTGGAAAATTTCCATGTTACTTCACTAAATAAATATAAATTTTTATGGCCATTTTGCCTATTTTTGTTTAGGAGTACCTCTTTTTATAATGTTTTAAAGCCAATTATAAAAAGAAGAGTACCTCTTTTTATAATTGGCTTTTTACTCAATTTTTAGGGCAATACTGATGTTTTAAAGATATAGATATATGAAGCATATATGAATGGAATAATTTTGGACATACCTTTGTAGGATGTTTCTGGTTGTCATCTTATTGAGCAGCATCCAGCGTATGGTGATATTATTGAAGTATGACTGAAAGGAAGTGGGGGGAATTGGAAATGTTGAGATAGAGATGTGGGAAAATTGCAGGTTAGGCACAAGGTATGTGAAATTTAAAACCTGGGTTTTAAAGGTGGCGTGAGCAGTAAGAAGGTGAAAGATAGAAATTTTTTGGGGAACGGAGAAGGATAGACTATGATGAAATAAGATTATGGGTGGGAGTAATGGGGTGTGAGTCGTTTCGACAGTGCATCGTCTTCAGAGCTCGTGGGAAAAGTAGAGGCTATGTCATGTTTTTGTTTTGGGTGGATCTGTGTTGTTTTCTATTGGTCAGAGTTGTGACCTCTTTTGGTTATTACGTTTTTTATTGTTGAAATATTCTGGAATTGGTATGTTGCGATCACGGAAGTGTTCTTGTAGTCTTGCCCATAAAGATCTGATTGTGAAAGCTATGTAGGTGATATCACAGTCTTGTTATCAAGGAAATTTGTAAACTATATGCCGTAGTATATTGTATGACTGTAGCCATGTGTGTGTTCACGGGACCAGTTTGCCTGTTTTGAGGGATGAAAAACCCGAGTTAACGGAGGAAAAAACTCACGTTTAGTTGAAAGAGACCAGATAAAGGTTCCTCACATCACTGACGGGAATCACACCCAGGTCTTTCCGACTAAAGGGCTTTGTCTATACTGACTGAGCTATAGAGACTCTATTTCTTTGTATGTGTGAAATTTTGTAGGCTTTAGAAGTGTTGCTAATTTTTGTTGGAAGTTTTTTTCCACTTTGTTAGTATAATAAATTTAGTTTAATCCTTTATCCAAGTGTAAGCAAACAAAGTTTGCACCTTAAGTATCTTCAGGACTGAGGCAACTCATGGTAAAGGTGGACCAAGATCTCATCACTCCTTGTCTTAATATCTCCCATAATGCAAAGCACATCTCCTTGTGGACATGTATAATGCTATGCATTAAGGGAAGGACCACTACCCAGCCGGTTTCGACCTTTATTGAGGTCTCGTCAGTGGGAGCCAGACCCAGAAGTGGTGATACTAAGGCAGAAGCAATGGAGAAGTTATATTTACCTGTAGTCCTGAAGATACTTCAGGTGCAAACTTTGTTTGCTTACACTTGGATAAAGGATTAGACTAAATTTATTATAGTCTAACCAAGTGAAAAAAAACTTCCAACATCTTTCTCTGAATCCAGGGTAATTTAATAATAAGGTGGTACGCCTTTTGGCAACTCATATAGGTAAAGATGACCTCCCCATTGCTTCTGCCTTGGTATCTCCAATTCTGGGCCTGGCTCCCACTGATGAGACCTCAATAAAGGTCGAAACCGGTCTGGGTAGTGCCCCTTCCCTTAATGCATGGCATTATACATGTCCACAAGGAGATGTGCTTTGCATTATGGGAGATATTAAGACAAGTAGTAATGAGAGCTTGGTCCACCTTTACCACGAGTTGCCTCAGTCGTGAAGATACTTCAGGTGCAAACTTTGTTTGCTTACACTTGGATAAAGGATTAAACTAAATTTATTATTGCCAATTTTTGGTTCGTGGTGAACATGAACGATAGTTGGTGTGTTTAAAAATGTATGTGTACTGGATGTATGGCGTTTGATGATTTTATGTGTTGCAAAGTTTGTTTTGGTTGTTAGATTGTTTTGATGGCAGAAACCATAACTGTGTTCCAATCATCTAATATGATTATTATTATACAGGTCTTTCCATGCACAGAAGACTCCTTGTGTGGGAGATCCACACTAACCCTCATACACACAGTGCCTATCATACCTCTCTCTTTAAACACCTCATACACCATCAGGACACACAACTAATTCTGACAATCCATTACTCTCATACACAAGTTCCATAGGTATACTCTAGTTCTTTGTCTCTGTAATCATTATGTATTGAAAAATTTCCTTATATCATAAGGAAATTTTTCAATACATGTCTTATAGAATGCCTTTAATAGGTTTCTGTCATGTCCATTCTTTTCTGCCTGTCCACTAAACTTTGCAATCCACACACCTTCAACCTATTTTCATAGGAGCACCTGCCACTAGCTTGATCACTTGTCTCTCTAGACCCTCTCCAACATATCCTGATTCCTCAAGAAAACCAGGTGTCCAAATCTCTGCACAGTAGTCAAAATACAGATAACCTTATAAAGATAATGACCTTTATATTTTTACTTATTAGTGTGTTTTTCAACATCCAGTAATCTTTTAAGCTGTTTTACTTTTACCAACTTTTGTAATATTCCCTCTGAACTTCAACTCCCTATCTACTACTCCCAAGTCCCTAGCCTCGTTAATTTTTTGGAACCCAGTACCATCAATGTGATGCACAGTTATGTAACCTTTTCAACCCAAAGTGCATAACCTTACATTTTGCAGTATTAAATTGATTAGTCACCCTAATTTTCCTAGATTCTACTCCACCATATAATACTTTCTTTTGTCTGTCTTCAGTCCCCCACCTCCTACCCATCGATGATACCAGCTTCGTATTCATTCCCATTTTCTCCAACTTTTGTAATAGTTTTCCATGTGGTATTCTGTGATATGCCTTTGAAGAATCCAGCATTATCATGATATAGCCCCCCCCCCCCCCTTATCTAATTCTGCTATCACTCTATTATAAGATGTGAGTATATTACTAAGGCAGGATCTATCTTTTACAAAGCCATGCTGATCATATTCCTATACACCCATTGTTGGATTTTACCTTTAACCAACTTTTTAAATATTTTAGCCACCACTCTCCTTGTAGCCACATTTATGTAATGGAACTATCTTAATCTTTTTCCACTCTCTTAAAACCTTGCCAGAGCTGGTACTTAGATTGAACAACTTCATCAGAGTTACTTCTAATTCTCTGGCATATTTGCATAGTACATGGGCTGATATGCCACCCAGTTCCACTTCTGTATTCACATTTTATTTTATTTTTTTAAATATACTTAGCACCTCCTTTTTCATATACTTGTTATGTCACTACTTTCTTGACTTTGTTTTAATTTTATACTTGTTTTTTCTTATTTAGATCTAAACTTTGCTTTTACCTTAATCACTCTCAAGATCTAAACCTAAATTTCCTTTGTGATTAAATCCTTTGCGATGCTGTCTGAGATGGTCTCCTGATCAGATACTGGCAAATTTATTTGTTATGCTACACCAGCCAATATCTTTAGGTTAGAAGGAATTCTTAACCAGGGAAACTCTCTCAGATAACATACTGAGATGATGAATCTAACACTTATTCTTAGCACCAAAATTCTCAATATCAACTATGTTTAGTATTGTTTGCAATTGTGGCTTTTAAACATCTATTCTACTCCGCTTAAGTTCTGTTTTTATGAGTGGTAATTTGAATTCATTCTCAGGCTAATGTCAGGTACAAAACATAAAGCACATTTATTGAGATGTTAAGGTTCTACATTTTACATTCATGTACTCAGTCAATTTTATGTCATTCTAAAGTAAAGAACTAGTTAAACCAACTAAAACACAAATGGATACAATCATTAGCTCCTTCTATAAGATTAAGCATTAAATTACACATTATACAAGTCTTAAATTTCATCTATTTAGTTATCTTCTAAATTACGTTAGTTATTCACATAAAATACCTGTCACAAATCATCTATAAACTTTCTCTAACAAAATGCTCAGTGGAGTTAAGCCACTGCTATCATCAATAATCACGTAAGAGTTCTATACTACATTGTCCTTGCTCACTAACTATATAACATCTCTTCACTCTAAGTGGGAAAGGAATAACAAAATTCTGTACGTTACCAGCTCTTGGGAAGATTAACAGATCCGTCACTTAATTCACATTTTCGTTTTACACAGCCTGATCCTTCTTCCTTGAATTGGGGTCAGAGCATCTCTGCTTGGCCTTTATCCACATGGTTACTCATAGAGGTCATCCTACTTGGCTTTCCCGAACGTCTGGCGATATGCCCACATCTATCTGGTTCTGTTGCCGCTTGTCCTCGTCAGAGCTGCCGGTTCAGCTATTCCATCTCGAGGAAATAGCTAGTCAGGGTACTGGAACTGCAGGTGCCGACATCTAACATCTAGGGGCGATCCAGAATCCATTAGGAGGCGAGAGAGAGAGAGAGGCCCAACGCCCCACCACGTAAAACACCCAGAAAAGGTCAGGAGAAAAAGACAAAAAGCCTCGAGAGAGGGGAGCAAACCCCTTTTATTCTGCACCCTTGGCACCCTCTTTACTGCCACGTTCTTCCGCACGACACTTGTCTTCCTTGCCCACGAGATGATTCGGTGTATCACATCTCCCTGTGTAGTGTCTTCTGGGAAAACGAGCAAGCACCGCTTTCCGTGTAAATGCATATGTCTCAAGCCAATTGTTCATCCATGAACTTTGGACTTTTGTTTACATCGATAAACATTTCATTTCACATAGAATACCCCTTTATAGTTACATTTTACAAACTGGAAATCTTTACTTAGATTTTAATAAACAAGTTTTATTTTTATATGCTATATTTAAAGGTATATTTATGGCCCTATTTACAATCCTTTTGTTTGCTTAAGTACAAGTTTCTCCTTGTTGATATGTTAGACTTGTTAAATCTTGAATGAATTAATTTTTTTATAAATTCTCCCATTCAAGATCTAACATACCTCAATTCTGACATTAGTCTCTGTCATGTCAGCAATGGCAATCTCCACCTGGATGATGCACTGTGGCAAAGTGATCACTCAGCAGCTCAACTATTTGTTTTACCACTGTCAACTTACTACCATCAGCATTGATTAAAGTGATCCTTTCATAGTTATTTTCCTTTTACTTGTTACATAACTAAAAAAACTCTTTTGGTTTTATTTTAGCCTGCTTAGTTAATTTTCTTTCAGAATCTGATTGGGCCTTCCTTACCATACTAGTTGCCCTTCTTACTTGCATTTTGTATTGCTCACGAGTATGCTGATCACTTTTTTTCTTTATATTCCCTCCATAGTGTTTTTTTTTTCATCTTGCTTTATATTTCTACTCATCCACTTAACCCCCAACTTGGTTTATCCTCCTGACCACTTCCTTTGTAGCTCCTCAAGCCTTAACTGCTCCCAGATACCTCCTGACTCTACCATAAATATCAGCTTTGTAGTTCAGCATAACTTTTTGCTATTAGGTTCTTTTAAGGCATTGAAATTCTTTTCACATTGGGTTGTAGTCTGGCAGAAGGATAATAATTATCAATAATTTTTTGAATGGTATTGTTGTATCCTTTACACATCAGATTGCTTTTAATTCTGTTCAGGTCATCTAGCAAAAGGGAGTTAGAAGAGCAGATCATATCAGCTCTATGTACAAGACCCTTGATAATAACTATATTTGATGAGGAATGATGGTGTGAGGATGAGTGAATGTATCCGCCAGTAAAGGTTGGCTTCCAATAAAAAATAAAATTTTCAGTTTATTGGAATTATTAAGAATTTCAAATGATTAAGGTATCCAAAAAAGAGTAGATGGTTATTGGATTCATGTTCTATAGTGAACTTGATGAAAATATAAGAAGTTTATTTTCTCTAGGAACTGAAGTAATTCTGACACAGAGTTGGACCACATATCAAATATATCATCAACAAAATGTAGCCACATATGAACCAGAGGAAATATAGTGTTAAAGAGTGTTTTTCTAGATACTCCATAACATAATCAGCTAAGGCTCGTGAGATAGGACTGTCCATTGCTGTTCCTTCGATTTGTAAACTAGCTTGCATTGATGGCAAATTTAAATAGGTCAGCAATGTCTTCTGTGAAATCAGATTGCAAAATCATTGTGAAATCATAAACACTACAAGAGTCTCTTTTGGTGTTTATGAATAGGCAGACTGCATCAAAAGAAAGCATAATTTTTTATTAGACAGATGTAGATCTTCTATTTTTGAGATCTGTTCATTATTAAATTTTAGTTAGTCACTTAGCCTCCACCACGCAGCACTTGTTTGTCATTGAGATGACCACCCAATGATGGTACCAAGCCTTTCCATTTTTCTTCATATTCCATACTCTTCTTCCCATATTCCAGTGGTGTTCAATCTTTTTTTACCAACTTTTCTATAAAAAGTTATTCGGCGATCTAGTCTCTTATATAGATCATGTTCCCCCCAACCTGATATCTGATAAAAAAAAAATACACAACTGAAAACTTTATTTGTGTATTTAAAAATTTATTTATCACTTTTAATTATTTTAATACAACAAATATTTTAATATAACAAAAAAAAAAATATATATATATATATATATATATATATATATATATATATATTGGAATAAAATATTTATTTCTCTATTTTGGAAAACCGAAGTTAGAAAAAACAACAGATTGATTACAAACTTACAAGTTACAGGAAATGCTGGTTGATTAAAAAAAAAAGTTAATGTGAAATTTGTTTGGACCTCACAATATTTTCATAGTCAAGTTGATATGAAGAAGTGGCCAATCACAGACAATCATCCAAATGATCATTTGTAATTTGGTTTCTTAATTGATTTTTTATGACAGTCATATTTGAAAAAGCGGATTCTGACAAGTATGTCGATCCAAAACACGACAGAATTTTTTGTCCAATATCAGTTAATATTGGAATTTTTCATGTGCATACTTCCAAATGACTTCATTGTTTACTGATTTTAAATGTAAACTATTCTGAATGTTTATTATCTCAAGTTCTACTTCAGCTTGGTTTATATCAAACAGCCCACTAATTTTATTTGAAATTTCTGTGATGTTCAAGTTTTCTTGAAATGGATTATTGATAAAAGATACAATCATTTCAGTTTTATTAAAATCTTTAAATCTTGAATTTTTTCAAAAAAATTTGATAAATATGGGAGCTGTCTAAATTTGGGGTCATTTATATTTTTCTTTAATAAAAGTAAGTATTGTTGGAAAGTTTTTATTGAACTTAACATGTCAATTAAATTTTTATCTCTACCTTTTAACTCTAAATTTAAATTTGCTTAATTTTGTACAGAAATCTACTAAAAATGATAAGTGTAGCAACCATCTTCTATCACTCAATTGTGATAAATATCTCCTTTTTCATGAAGAAAATTTTTTATATCGTTAATTAATACAAGAAATCTTTCTAAAATTGACTTCTGCTGAGCCAGCGAACATTATTGTACAACAGAAGTTCCCTATTATCATCTGCCTGTAATTTAAATAACCGCTGTTGCAGGGCTTTTCCTCGAACAAAATTTACAATTTTGAATGTAATATCCAAAACATCTTTTGTGTTTAATCTTTTACTACACAGTACTTATTGGTGAATATTACAGTGGATTGTGAAATACCATGTGAATAAATAGCATTAACTGAGCAATATCAGCGACGTTTGATTCATCAAATTGTAATGAAAACGCAACACACTGGTGAATGTCTGACATTAACCTAGCCTGGAAACTTTTCTCCGGCAATTGGAATCTTCCTTTCGGCACTTTGAAACCTTGTCTGAGGCCGAGAAGTAGTCTCTCTATAGCAACGTCTCGAACCAAGAAGCTCCTTTCCGGAAGCGGGAAACTCCTCTCTCAAACAACATGGATCCAGGCAGGCTCTCTAACAGTGACTCTGGACCGGGCGGCATCCTCTCTGACAGCAATTCTTTAACTGGGACCCCTTCTGCTTGCTTCAGTCCCTTTTTATTAGGCCTCCTCTGAGACCTTGCATGAAGTTTGGAAACCCCCAAAGAATCGGTATGAGTCTTTCATCTTAAGTTTCAAGTTCAGCATGCCTTTTCTTCTCCTCCGCTTTCTTTTGATTGTAAGTTGCCGACCACTGGAAAGTTGTTTGAACTCTTTCTGACTGACTTCGGAGATGTATACTCTTAGAGCCTGTAAGCCTTTCTCATACATACAAGTTTCAATAACAATCTTTCTAATGCCACCATGTACAGCTTCGGCAACAAAAACATTGCCTTTGTTTTTAACACTCTAACACAGTGTTTCTCAAACTTCAGATATCCGCGTAGCACTTCTTAAATTTTCATTATTATTAAGGTATCCTTTATCAAAATAATAATAGTTCACGCTAAGACGTGAACGGCGTGGCGATAGCAGCTCACAATTTGAGTATGATAATTCGTATATAATATATAATTTAGTGAGAAATATATACTTTGCAAATAATTCTTTTTTTCTTAATAATGATTCCATACTTTAATGATGCATAGCTGATAATTGACGTGTACCCCCTGAAGACCTTTCGCATACCCCTGGAAGGCTGCGTACCACACTTTGAGAAACACTGCTATAACATATTCTTATTAAAGCAGTATATACAGTTAGTTTCAAAAGAGTTATTTACAAAAACATCTAATATAAACTATACCGAGACAAACAAAGTTTATTTTTTTACAATATTCAAATTGGACTTAACCTAAGTAAAAAATCGATGTAATGTGCTTTGGAATATTTAATATTTAAGCTATAATCGAGTTTTTACACTTTGCTTATAATCGTATTCACTTGGCTCGCTGTTTGACTTCCACTGATCCAAATTAATTCATTTACCCGACTTATAAGAAAATTACTGATTTGACAATTTTAACGAAAAATAAATACACAGCAATACAATTAAAGTGAATTAAAAATAATACAAAATAATGATAAATAAAATATTATGTTTTCAGTTTTAATTAAATTTGTTAGTAAGGAGGAATACACAAGAGATTGACCAGTCGATCGCGATCGATGGGTTGAACACCCTTGCAATATGCTCTACTTCTTCTGAGTATTTCTTTACTCTGCTGTCTTTCACATTACTATTACTGGGATCCGGTGATGTCACTATGTTTGTTGTGCAATGTAATCCATGGATATCTGGAAATGGAGATTCTGGTAGTTTTGCATTACTTTGATCCCTGCTTTCACAAGATGAGTAATCTTGGATGGTTCACCAGCATCGTTCAACTAGTGGACTTGCCTGCAAAATGCAACAATATTTTAGTAAGTCACTCTCTTTGTAGAGGCCCAGTGCTTGCTGCAGTTTTGGTGCAGGTACAGGTATAGTGTCCAAGATAACCTTGACATTCATCTTCAAAGCACCTTATTGCTTGCTGGATAGTTGACATTCATGTGAGCAGTCTGGTTGTGAATCATATATTTTATGAGCATGAATTCTTCTTCTTCCTCAAATTTTTCAGTAGTCCTTATAATGTCCCATCCTAATTACAAATACTCTAGATATGTTATCAGATAACAGAATTAAGAAAAAAAGAGTGTCAGGCATACATAAAAAATGCAACTGTTTCTCATTATCTGTGAGAAAGGCCAACAGAGAAAATTTCGCCCTTCATTAAAAAGAGTTCAGAAGGATTGGCAGAATCTAAATAGCTTAAAAAATATAACCTAGTGATATTCTTTTCATGTCATCAGTACTCAGAAAAAAGTTTCTGTCAGCTACATCAACAGGGGAATTCCAATTGTAGTAACTCCTCATAAAACACTCAACAGTTTTAGAAGTGTGATATCAAAATGAAATCTCTTTAATATTCCAGATGAAAGAAATATTTCAGAGCTTAAAGATAAAGGGATGTACTGTTATGAGGTGATTCTTGGTATGTAGTGGTAATTGTCTGCTCTCAACTAGAAATATTGTCCTAATGTTTGCATACACCTTTACTTCAACTTCTCTAAAAGAGATATATCTCAACTGCCCCGTAAGCCTATATTGCATTTCCAGTAAGATGCTTTAAATATCAGAAATGTAGGCACAGGGCCGCGGCATGGGTAGGAGGCGCCCTTGTGTAAAATTTTTTTCAGCGCTCCAATAAAATAAGTTTCCATGAAAAATTTTTGCGAAAAATTTTACTTTTTTAAAAGTACAAGAATAAAGCATACATAAAAATAAATTTTATTTAATCAGGAATTTTTAATAATAAAAATTTTCAAAAATGTTTATTCCTTAATATATAAATACAAGAGAATATATATATATATATATATATATATAATGTAATATAAAAAGAAATATTACATAACAAAAATAATTTGGATATATGCTTTAAACTATATAACAATTAGAATAAATGTAGATTTATTTTACATATTTATCTTGCTTTAGCCACCACAAAATTTTTAATAATATCTTTAATGTCTAATGAATCCATAATATTATTTTCAATTGATATAATTGATAAATCCTTTAGATGCTCTCCAGACATTGTTGACTGCAAATAATTTTTTATTAGTTTCAGTTTTGAAAAACTTCTTTCCCCTGATGCTACGGATATTGATAATGTTAAATAAATACTCATCACAATCGCAGTATTCGGAAACGTGTCGGTTAATTTATTTTTATATATATAATTTAAAACATCCTGAGGAGCCGATTCTTTTTCAATAAAACATTGCAAAGTTTTTACTTCCTCAAAGTCACACCATCAATATCGCGATTGTCGCTCAGTTTTAAGTGCAAATCTTTACAATGTTTCATTAAATCTTCATGGTTCCAATCTTTTAATTTGCTAATGTCTCTTATAACTTTAAAGTCCTCGCTATGTTGTTTTAGGAGTATGAATCTTTCCGTGACTGAATTTATTATCGGTCTAAAATCACGAAGAAGAAATTTATTTTAAAATTTTGTTTAGGATCATACATTGTCTCATCTGATGCTTCGTAACCAAACATTTTTGTTTTTGTTCTTTTGCGAATGTCTTGATAAACAGGATCAATATTAAGACCATTTGCTACTTTTGCAGTTCTAATAATATTTTTAAAATATTCGTCTGTTCGGCTAGTATTTAATTCTTGTATAACGTAATCAAGATTTTCTGGAATTTTTCCTACATCAAATGTCGGATTCTGCATTATTTTGCTTGCAACATTTACGAGACTTAAGATTTCGTACCAAACATAAACAGATCAAATAAATTTAATATAATAAATTTAGTTCAATCCTTTATCCAAGTGTGAGCAAACAAAGTTTGCGCCTGAAAGTATCTTCAGGACTAGGGTAAGGTGGTACAACACCAGGGCACTCCTTGCAAAGGTGGAGCAAGCTACCAACACTCCTATCTCAGTATCTCCCATAATGCAAAACACATCGCCTTGCGGATATGTCTAATGTTGTGCATTAAGGGAAGGGCCACAACCCAGACTAGTTTCGACCTTTATTGAGGTCTCTTCAGTGGGAGCCAGGCCCAAGTGGAGATACCAGGCAGAAGCATTAGCAGGTCATCTCTACCTATAGGAGTTGCCAAATGGTGTGCCACCCTTTTTTAATAAATTACTCTGGATTTAGAGAAAGATGTTGAAAGTTTATTTTTCACTTGGTTAGAGTATAATAAATTTAGTTTAATCCTTTATCCAAGTGTGAGCAATCAAAGTTTGCGCCTGAAAGTATCTTCAGGACTAGGGTAAGGTGGTAAGGTGTTGTACCACCTTACCCTAGCCCTGAAGATACTTTCAGGCGCAAACTTTGTTTGCTCACAGTTGGATAAAGGATTAAACTAAATTTATTATACTCTAACCAAGTGAAAAATAAACTTTCAACATCTTTCTCTAAATCCAGAGTAATTTATTAAAAAAGGGTGGCACACCATTTGGCAACTCCTATAAGTAGAGATGACCTGCTTATGCTTCTGCCTGGTATCTCCACTTGGGCCTGGCTCCCACTGAAGAGACCTCAATAAAGGTCGAAACTAGTCTGGGTTGTGGCCCTTCCCTTAATGCATAACATTAGACATATCCGCAAGGAGATGTGTTTTACATTATGGGAGATACTGAGATAGGAGTGTTGGTAGCTTGCTCCACCTTTGCAAGAAGTGTTGTACCACCTTACCCTAGTCCTGAAGATACTTTCAGGTGCAAACTTTGTTTGCTCACACTTGGCTAAAGGATTAAACTAAATTTATTATACTCTAACCAAGTGAAAAATAAACTTTCAAATAAATTTAAATGAATAAATCTTTGAAATTAAGTTGTCTGCCTGAACTCTAGAATCGATATCTTTAGTTTCATCTTCCGTAATATCAAAAAGAGCCTGGTAAATTTCCTTTATATTATTTTTAAGTGGCTTTATTGCTTCTATTCTACTTTCCCACCTAGTAGCAGAAAGTGGTTTCAAATTTAAAACACTAATTTTTTTTAATATAGCCCAACGCTTCACAGATATTGAAAAATAATTATAATTCCTGTATTATCCCAAAAAAATTTACAGTTTCACAGGATATCTTAGCTGCATCATTAACTACCAAATTTAATTGAATGAGCATCATATGGAATAAAAAAAAGGCCTTGAATTTATTTGAAGGATTTTTTTCTGCAGTCCATTATGTTTGCCTCGCATGTTTGAACCGTTTATCATAAGCTTGACCGCGTGATTCTGAAATGTTAATATTCAGTAATTTTAAATAATTTATAAAAATTTAAATAGTCCTTGCCCAATAGTATCTTCTACAAATTGAAAACTCAAAAAATGTTCGTGACTTTCTGCTAAATTTGTATCTTTATTTTGATTAACAAATCTAATAACAATAGATAATTGTTCTGTGTGGCTTATATCTGGAGTAGTGTGAAGAATTAATGAATAATATTTCTCCTCTTTAACCATTTCTAAAATTTTTTGTTTTATAGCTTCAGAAATTATACGGATGATTTCATTTTGTATTTTATCACCTAAATAATGAGCCAATGTTCCTTTTTTTTTTGTGATGTTTGGATGCGATGCAAGTGTTCTGCCATTATCGAATAAAATTTAGCGATAGTTTCTACTAACTTTAAAAAAAATTGTCGTTATCATTTTCAAAAAGTTTTTGTGAAGAACCTCTAAAAGCTCACTGTCTTGATAAATATTGTATTATGTAGATTAACCATTCTATAACAGATTACCAATATATTTTCTTAGTTTCTTATAATCTTTGTTGTGTGCAATCAATAATGCATTTCTTAATCAACGACATTTTAAGTTCTCTGTATTTTGAACAGTTTTTAATGTGCGCGGAACTTGTCTTGTGTATTTTTAGTATATGACTCAAATGTTGCCAGTTGTTACAATCGTATTCATTAGTAAGTTGGGAATTTTGACTACCAAATATTTTGCAATAATAACAGAAAACCGAATTCTGAATAAACTAAATAACTTCGTAAACGTTTTTCTCCATTTTGCTAAAGTTTGATAATAGTATGAATTGGAAAATTTGCAGCCAGATTCATCTTTGGGAAATTCTTTATTAACTACTTGAAGCGGGCAATGCTCAACTAAACAATCTTTAACTTTGGTAGTTATATGATTCGGCCAAGTACCTGGATCATTAACATTAAAATTTAAAGTAAAATTTGAAGTTTCGTGTTTCGCTGAATTGGAATTCAATATTTCTTCTGCTGCAACTTCTGTAGACAGTCCAGTCAGGCCAGTTGCATTCTCACATGTAACATTTGTTTCTTCATAGTTATCTTGTGTCCTCTCTTTTTCTGTAGTAGAGCTACACGGAGTACTTGCTTCATCAGAACTTTCTGTTCTTCGTTTTTTATGTGGTCCTGAAGTTAAAAATTTACTCAGCGATCCAGCCAATTTATGTTCCAGTTGTACTCGTTGCAATTGTCTTTTCCTGTTTTGTGCACCAGATAACTTCTTTGGCTTTTTTTCTGACATCTAGGGGTTAACACACTTGGTCAAACTTTAAAATAAGAAGAACATTAAAAGTTGTCCACTAAAATAAATAATAATTTGTGAAATTTTGCCTTAAACTTATTTTTTAACCTCTTAACCCACTATTATTTTTAAAGTGAATGGCCCAAGACTGACTATTTTTTTTTATTACAGAATTTGATATTTCAGATGTTTTGAATAATAAATATGCTTATATTTTAGGTATTTTTTGAAAATTAACATGTAGAGATATTAGCCATTGATTGATTTCTCAGTGATATTTATTTAATATTTTTTACATTCTGGTAATTGTTTAATAATTAAGAAATTTCTAGAATATTAAAATTATTTATTAAAGAAATTAGTAAAAGGACCCCAACCCCAATGTCTTCCAACAAGAACAAATATATAAATAAATCTCTTATTGAAAATTATTTATTTTCTAGACATCTACCCAACATGACATAAAAAACTTTTGTTTTCAAAATAAGATAATTAACTAAAATGAAACAATTTAACTGATTTTCAAACTTACCAAAAATATAATAGATGTACTTACTTTACGTGAATAATAATCCAAATTCATTCACAAAAAATTTACTAAACAACATATATTTTTGTTTTATATATTTTATAAAACAAAAGGCAACTGCACAGTAATACTGTTACTGTAACACACAAAATGAAATGATGCAAAAATACACCAAAAAACTATCAAGAAAGGGCCAATTCCAGTATATGTGTAAACAAAGATCATCTAAAGGGTTTTATACCTCATAAATAACCTATGTTTATTAATTTAATTCGAGCTGCGTCAGCCTGACGTGCCGATAGTCTATTCCGCATATATACAGGATTTTTAGCTATGGTCCCTCAGCTGATTAATATGTTTATAATATATAAACTATTATCTTTAAAATTTTATTTGTCTATCAAAAATTAAAAATAAGTACACAATTAAAATCAAAGTCAGATTGTCCAAAGTCACTTAAACACAGAATACACAATACACTCAATATGTTTCACATTCAAAATTGAAATGACTCCAAAAAAAATGTAAGAAGTGCATATTTGGATAGACGCTATTTCGTCTATCCAAATTCAAAGCGGAATTTAAGAAAACGAACATCGTAATGTACACCTATGTTTCAGACTAAATATTTTTGGATAGATCAGTGTTTCTGAAACTTCAGATACTAGCACTACACAGACATCAACATGGCTCTCTGCAAAGCACACGACCTAAATGAAATCACAACATACTTGCAGCAAAACGCAATTCTAACCAACAGCACCAAAACACAGATGTTAATAATACACAACCGAAGAATCATATGCCACCCATCACTATCGATACACAGTCACACATACCGCTGCATTAACAACAAAAATGCCTGCCAATGTTCTGAAATCAAACCTGTAACACATGCAAAATACCTCGGTCTCTCTATAGATTTCCACCTTAAATGGACAGAACATATAGAATACCTACACACCAAACTCTGGATCATCGCAGCAAAACTCTTCCAAGTTAGACATTATTCCATCCAACATAAAAAAAAAACTCCTATATCACAGTATCTGCGAATCCCTACTCAGAGATGGAATAACAGTCTATGCAAACACATCAAACAGCCACCTAACAAAATTAGAAACATTACACAGGAAAATCGTGTCAACAGTGATCTGGACACCTTACACGCAACAACCAATATCTGACAAGCACATGGCGATACACAGAAATTTGAGCATTAAAAACCTCAAACACTACATGACATTAACAAGGAATTACTTCAACATCACCTATTGAAACAACAGAGACACATATTGTATAACACGACCCACAACAACTCTCTACATTCCTACACCCTTCAACAATTCATACGGTTCTTTTATGAGATCACATCAGATACCCACGCAACTTGACAGCCTTCCAAGAAATTTAAGACACACACACACAGATAACTACAGAACATTAAAACATGAACTCTGAAAAATATACCAACAAAATACTCTTATCAAAATAATAATAATAATAATAATAAGTTTAATAATAATATTGTCATTGTAAATGTCTGTTTTATTTGAATTTAGATGTACATTTAAACAAAAAAAATGATTTATTTTTAATAGAACAAAATTAATAAAGATACCTTACATTTTTACTTAATATAAATAATTTATCATCAATGATAGGAGTGAAATTGCTTATTTCTATATCTGCTATATTGCTCTCTTTTGTGCCTTTTATAAATTCTGTCTTGAACCAATGATCCGTACTTAACAATTTGAAAGCTAAAAAAATTATTGTATTTACTCGACCATAACTCGCACTTTTTTCCCAAAATTAATGCTAAAAAATCGTGCTGCGAGATATATGTGGGGATTTTCGGAAACTAAAGTTTTCAGAAAAAAAAAACAACAACTGAAAATTGGTATGACTTACCAATATGAAGCTACTATTCTCCATCATTTCTTCTGTCCTCAAGAGCAGTTTCCTTGTGTGCAATTAAAGTTATCTACCCAAATAGAGTCATCTTCTTTCCCATTATATCAAGCAGAAATTACCAGTAATTTAAGACTTGAGATACGTAATGAACAATCCTTGGCAAATTACTAATGAGAAGTAAGAGATTCACGTGATTGTAGGCCAGTATACTACAGAAAAAGCCACTATTAAGAAGTGCATATGATTGGTGTGATATTAACAAAAGACTGCGCTACCCAAACAAATCAAGCTGGCAATTGAATTGAAATGCTAAATCTCTTAAACTGATTTTCATAATATCTGAAATGCATTCACTATATATTTCTTAGTTTTAACACGTTCATGATGGGGGGTGGGGGGTAGTTTCAAGCAAAACCATATGTTGCACCTGCTGTATATAGCAGTTTCTGTTTGAGGGAAGATGTGATTCATTAGTTGATGTTTATATTTCCAGTTGTCTCTAATTGCACTATTTGTTGAGAAATATATTACACAGTCTGCAAATGATGTCTGTGAACCTTATCCAGTGACATGATAAAACTTCGCGTTTCTGCAGTATAATGGCTATTGGGGATAGCGTATTGTTACTGCAGGGAGTGAGTTATAGCTCAAATGTGAAATTTGGAGTGATAGAGACTCCAATTTGAGTAGGAGAATTCATGTATAATATAATTTAATATATATATTTATATATAGACTATAAAAGTTTATGAAATTCACATTGTATGATACTTTATGGGTTATTTCCTTAAAAGTATTATCTAATAAGTGGGTTATAAAATGTTTAGTTTTAGTATGTATGACTATAATTTTTTTATTAATAAAATATAATAAGCATATATTTAACTGTCAATGGGAAATGGCACCTTTTTTATTTGGTAAACTAAACGCTATATTTTTGTAAAATATCTTATTGCCATAATATGGCTGAACGAGCGCCCTTATTAAGCAGCGACGTGAGGCACGCTGCCTCTATGCTACATCCTGTCGATGGTACTGGGCAAAGCACAGCGTAAGAATGAATTCACGGTCTGTCTTAAACTAACAATTCCATTAAAAATATAATAAACAATCGAGAATATTTATACAATTTTCGCTGAGTCGATGCTTACTCTCTGTGAAATAAATTCTGTGGTAATATTGATGCCGTTTCACTTCAAATGATATAATTCAAGAATAAGAACATTTATATATTTTTTAAATTATTTTGTAGTGAAATGGCACCCCCATCTTCAAGCACTCTTGTGCGGCACACAATCTGGACAACCGCACGGCTCGGCCCTTTGTAAGCATACCAAACTGCTTATTGTTGATCTGTCTTCTATGCGCAGTGAGGTAGTAAAGAGCATGATAATAAATCTTGCTCTTCATAGAAACCTAAATGCATTAACTATGAGAGAAACTGTCAAGTCTACTTTGAAAAACATGCCAAAAGAGGAAGATGAAAAGCTGATATAAGCGATGAAGATTGAACAGAGCATCTTATATGGATACAATGAGGAAGTTAAAGCCAGCTACCACCACAACTCTTACACTGAAAGTGTTGCAGTTAAGAAAATATCAAAAGGAATACAAATCCATATGTTTATCCACAATCTGATGATTTTATCATACTTGAACTTTCTTTTTTTTTTTTTTTTTGGACGGAATCAATCACTAGACCAGTCTTATTCCTGAAACATCTCCTAAAATAATTGCACTCCCACTTAGTGAGAACCCACTGAGAAAATCAGGAAAGTCATCAAGAATTGTCAAGAAAACCATGACACTAATCATTTTCTTGCAAAACTGTCAGATATCTCTACAGAAAAAAGTGAATACTTATCTTGTGAGCTTCAGTTCTGAATGTTTTTGTGCAGATTCGTGTTCCAGTTGATGCCCAGAACTCTACATTCAATGTGTTGGCTGATGAATGGTAGCTTTTACATATTATCCTTCATAGCACATACAGTCTTGTTTGGTGAGTGTGGTGGGTCAATGACTGCAAGTAGCACTTGCAGTGGATGCTCTGCACTTCCATCTCATTGTGGTATCTGTTGACCTGGGATGGCCCAGTTTGTCAACAGTTTGCTGAATGTAACATGGCATGCTATCATCACAATGCCTCTTTCATAATGCCTTGTTCCCTTCTCACAGCCATTTCACCTGGACACAGTTGCACAGACTTGGTACCATCGTATATTCTTCCGATTTATACCAGCTACAACGTGACTTGATTAGATTTCTCTGTAGGATAAGTGCCAACAATTGAATAGGCAAGTCCTGATTGTTGTATATGTGCTTGATGGTAATGACCTCTTTCTTCTTTAATGGATATTAAGAATAACATTATACCTTCTTTCATATTCCTAATCCCTTGTATTCTGCAATAGTGTTGAAGAGAACATCGTTTCTCTGTGCATTACATTACATTATATCCTCACAGGAAAATGTTCTAAGATGCCCACAAGGATAACCAAGCTGACTGGGATACATTTTATCATCTTGCAAAATTTAATGATAATACAGTAAGCCAGACACCTATTAATGAAACAGATGTATGTAATGGATTATCTTGTTCAGACATCAACAGCTGCAATTCCAGAAAAAAAAAATCTTGATTTCCACTTTTTCCAAAGTTAGTGGATCTCTGGATGCCAAGCAGCCAAAAAAGATTGAACCAGATTATGGTATATATTTTGTAGATATGCTGCTATATCAAATGTCATAACTTTCAAAAATGCTCAGGCCAAAGCCTATCACATTAGATATCAGAGTCAAAAAATAACAAGAGAAAGTGCAGCCAAAAAATCAGCCATTCATTAATGGTGAACTGAAAGGAGAACTTTTAATCTCACATGCCACTTCTGTAGAACATGATGTCATCTATTTTAAAATGCTGAAACATCTTTCACTATCTTTTGTAGTTCTCCTTGTCTTAAGAGGTGTTTTATGGCTTCAGTCAATTTGTTGCCTCAAGGAAAGATCCAACACAAGTGAACAATTACCAACCTTATTGCTCTGACTTTTTTTTTTTTGTGAGATATTCGAGAAATGATTAGTGTCAGATTTATTTTTTTAATTAATTAATTAATTTATTTATTTTTAATATCTATCCCACTCAAAAGAGAGATACAAGAACCTATACCACATCAGTGCTGTGTGTGAGATGCAGATAAGAGTTGAGAAAGAAAAAACTATTGAAATTCTTCTTATGCTCTAAGTTCAAATTATTGGGAAACACGTCATGGGGAAGGCTGTTCCAGAGGACAGAGGTAGATGGAATAAATGAGAAAGAGGAGAAGCAGGTTCAGTGAGATTGCAGTTGCACTGCAAAGGGTTGTTGGACAGCTATTGCTCTTGTTTTAAAAGGCTTAACAGCAGTGACCATGGAAGTATCTATATATCCCTGTAAGAGACACACACATATATATTATTATTATTATTCAGGCCTCCAAGGAGTCAAAAGACTCATCGAGGGAGGTCCTTCCTAAGACATAAAGTCTGTCAAGACTAATCGAGGGGAGGTCCCCCCCTGAGAAACACACAGTCTATCATACCACTCTTTAAACTCACTGACCATTCTCGCTCCCACCACTCCATCAGGCAATGCATTCCACGGCTCAACCACCCTCCACACAAAGACCCCACTCCTTACCCTCTTCCTCACAGTTTCCTTTCGTAACTTCCAGGGATGGCCTCTTGTCACCACTCCTTCCCGCTGTTCAACCAAGCGAAAGAACTCCCCAGTGTCAACCCTGTAACCACCTCTCAACAGTTTAAAAGTCTCAATCATATCACCTCTCCTTCTTCTATCCACCAAACTCTGCAGTCCACATTCTCTCAGCCGATCCTCATAACTATCCTTGTACAGTCCTGAAACCATCTTTGTCATCCGTCTTTGTATCCTTTCCACAGTTAATTTATCCCCTTCAAATCCTGGGGACCAAATCTGAGAACAATAGTCCAAGTGTGGTCTGATCAGAGACTTATACAACGGAATGATAACCCTCTTATCCCTGCAGGTCAGTGTCCTTCTCATAATAGCAGCAATCCTCTGTGTTACCTTCACCACCTTTGCAATATGTCCCCTAAACTTCAGGTTTCTATCAATCATCAACCCCAGATCTCTTGTCTCCCCTACTTCCTCTAGTATAACTCCTCCCATAGAGTATGCAGCATCCCATCGATGTTTCCCAAACCTCAAGACCTTACATTTTGCTGTTAAACTGACACCCTCATTCATTTGCCCATCTATCTAGCTTATTTAAATCCTCTTGCAGGGCTACCACATCTGCACTATTACTAATAATCCTTCCCAGCTTCGCATCATCCGCAAACAACTGAATATCCCCCTGCAATCCACTGGCTATGTCATTGATATAAAGGCTAAACAATATAGGTCCTAGTACTGAGCCCTGTGGGATCCCACTTGTAACCCTCTGCCTCTTGGAAACTGCTCCACCATACACAACTCTCTGATACCTATCAGACAGCCAATCCTGAATCCAGTTGACCAATCTGACATCCAGACCCATGTGCTGCAACTTGAATATCAGCTTATCATGTATTATATATTATATATTTTTATAAGTTAGGAAATTTTGACAAAGCTGAAACATTGCATCTATGAGATAGAAGTTGAAGTAAGCCTGTGAGGGGAAGGTCATCTATGAGCCAAATTGCCCTATTCTGGACAGCATCAAGAATTTTTAAGGAGGTTTTTTGGTGAATCGCCCCAAATATGTGAACAATATTCTAAGGATGGGTGGATTTGGGATTTGTATAGGGTTAGTAGCTGGGTGGGTGTAAAATAGCTTCTTGAGTAGAAAGAACCTAGTTTTTTAGAAGCTGAGGAAGCTGTTGGTGTGCTGTATTTATGCAATAGAGGTTGAAGGTAAATGTCAATCCAAGAAGAGATGGTTCATCCTGTCTGGTGGTATGTGTATTACTGAGGATGGGGGGAAGGTGAGTTGAGATTCTTTTGTAAGAGAAAGGCAAGACTACATTTTCATAGCATTGAAGGTCACTAGGGTTTTCCTTGCCACACAGAAGGATGGTATGGAGATACATTCTTAAGGCACTGGTGGCAGATGATCTTGATGTAAGAATTAATGAAATAATAAATAAATAATGAAATAAAGTAGAATTTTCACCTAAGTATCATAGGCATCGTCAGTACAAGATCAATCACGGAATGGCAATTAAATAATAACAGACAATTCTAAAAAGTGCCACTTGAGTAGCTAATTCTCGTAGACAGGCTTATACGTTGGTTATGCATTTCTAGGGAATTGAACAACGTAGATCCAAATATAAATTAAATTATACTTTAATAAATATTTCCGATATTTTGGCAACGTCACGTTGCCATTTTCAAAAGGAACTTACAAAAAAGGCACGTGCACGCAGGCACTACAACACAGTAACTGAGAATGAAGATACGAAGCTATTGTTCTCCTAGAAGTCCTGATGGTGCCCTCTAGCGGGCTAAGTAGGTGTTCTTGGCCATTGGGCTGAAGGTCTGCTGATATATGCCTCCCAAATTTGGGGCAGTCGCATACAACCAAATTTGTTGAGGTTTGGAGAGTTTCTTAGGGCTGAGGCTGATTCTATAAATAGTCTTTCGAATTTGTATTTGCTACGGTGTATTTTATATGGCCGTTGGGCTGAAGGTCTGCTGATATATGCCTCCCAAATTTGGGACAGTCGCATACAACCAAATTTGTTGAGGTTTGGAGAGTTTCTTAGGGCTGAGGCTGATTCTATAAATAGTCTTTCGAATTTGTATTTGCTACGGTGTATTTTTGTAGGTTTCTTCCACCGTATTCTGTGCCATGTATCCAGAGCATTGGCTGCAAGACCAGATGTGATCCCAATCGATTTGGTGTTGACGCTCTTCAAGATTAGCGTTGACGGAGAAAATAACATGACTGGAGAGGGCGCTTGCTTGGGTTCTTTTGTAGGAGATGTCACGTCTGTGTTCCTCAAGACACAGTGAAATAGATTTATCTGTCTGACCAAAATAAGGTCTACCACAGTCACACACAACTTTATGAACACCTGGAAAATGTAGCAAAAGTTGTGTTTTGGTTTTAGGCAGCCCAGAAAGGAACAAAGCTTTGGTAGAGTGGTATAGTTGGTTTTTATGTTGAATTTCTTCAAAATTCTAGCAAGTTTTGGGGTCAAAGAGCTTATATATGGTAACTGGATGTGGGTGATCGGGTTGGATTCCTCTTCTTGTCGAAGTTGTTGACGTCTCAAACGTTTAGTGATGTTATGAGAAGAATATCCATTATTTAAGAAGGTACGTTTCAGGAAGTTGAGTTCTGTTTGAAGGTCTTCTTCAGTAGAGGTAAGACATCTTGCTTGATGGGTGAGAGTGGAGATGATGCCAAGTTTCTGTGGAGGAAAGTGATGAGAAGAGGCATGTAAGTATCTATCAGTGTGGGTGGTTTTTTGAAAGATCGAAAATTTAAGACAGTCAGGCATTCTATTGATCTTAAGATTAAAGGGGAGAACGCCATTAATCTTAAGTTCAGATGTAAATTTGATGTTCTGGTGTTGGTTATTTAAATGTTCTAGGAAGTTTTGAAGTTCCTCTAAACCATGTTCCCAGATCAGGAAGACATCATCTGTGTATCATAACCACAGTTTAGGTTTTAATAGCACTGGAAATAGCTCTCTCCTCGAAATCTTGTAAGGAGATGTTAGCTAAGACTGGAGATAGAGGACTGCCCATAGCTAACCCACTGGCTTGTTTATAAATTTTTTCCTCGTTGCAGAAATAGCCGGAATTAATGCAGTGTGTAAGAAGAGCGAACATTTTTTTATAAAATGTTGAGATCGGAGAGCTAGTCCTGTGTGTCGAGGAAGTTCTGATGTAGATTTCAGAAGGTTGTTTGTACGGTTATGAAGCTCTCTTGTTGGATCACTTTCTAAGATAGAATAGGTATCAGAATTTAATAAGTCGATGATCTTCGAATGGTAGTCAGATTTGTCTAAGATTACAGTCGTGTTGCCTTTATCAGCAGGTAAGATGATGATTTCTTTGTTATTACGAAGAAGGTAGATTGCTTTTCTTTCAGCTGAAGATAGATTATCTGTAGGACGATGACTGTTGTTTATAATGAAGATAGCATAGATTCTAAGTAGATTTGCTGTTTGTTTCGGTAAATGAGAGGCAGCTTTTTCGACTTTTGTAAGAAAGAGTTCTTTAGGAATTGCGGTTGGAGAAGGAACGAAGTTAAGACCTTTTGATAGCACGCTAAGTTCTGCTGAAGAAAGCATGTATGAGGATTTGTTAATCACAACATTATTTAAGTTTTGCGAATTGCTACGAGGATGATGAGTTTGCTCTCGTTTAAGATGATTGAATTTTCTGATGAGAATTAATTTGTTGGTGAGTTGAGCTCTAGAAACATGGAGAGAGCTTATGTTTTTAATATCATTCCAGGAACTGTAGTCTAAAGATGAACTTAAGTTATTTTCTAAAGAATCTCTTTTTGAGAAGGATGAAGCTAAAATGCATTTAGTGTCTGTGATCCTTTCATTCAACAGATCAAGTTTAGCTTTATGGTAGATATTATACGCCCATTTAGTGCAAATCAATTCTTTGAAATCTTAAAACTTGGGGATGACTGAGTGGAACTTGCATCTTTTTAAAAAGACTAACCTGTTAATGAAAAGTTAATGTTCATAATACAAGTAACCTGTTAAATAACAGGTTACTTGTATTAACAATAACCTGTTAATACAACCAGCTACATTTTCCAGGTGTTTATAAAGTTGTGTGTGACTGTGATAGACTTATTTTGGTCAGACAGATAAATCTATTTCACTACGTCTTGAGGAACACAGACATGACATCTCCTACAAAAAGAACCCAAGCGAGTGGCAACACCAAATCGATTGGGATCACACGACCAATTTATATATATGCAATGATGAGTTTGAAAGACGCATTGTAGAATCTAAAGAAATAGTCCTGGATCCTTCACACATGAACAGCAATCTAAATTACAGTTTGCCTGATTCCCATGGCACAGTAATCCAATACTGGCACTCTAAAATCAGCTATCCCTCAACATCAACTCATGCTAATAATGCCACACTGTCTCTAATTCAAATATGACTGTTGCTATTCTTCTAACTCTTTTGTGTTAAACTGAAAAGCCCATGTTTTTTTACCATATTAGTTTTTGTAAGTTTTTAGTTATTTCTTATTCACCTGAAGAAATCAGAATTCCGATGAAACTAGTTGTGATTCATTAAAGTTTTTTATTATACTCCCTGGGTTCTAGTCAGTATAATTATTAATTCTAAATATATATATATATATATATATATATATATATATCACAAAATGAAGTTAGGAAAGATTAACAGATTTAAAAAGTATATCTCCCATAAAGGGAATAGATGTAGATCAACGGAGCTGTTTAAGTTAGGACAGTGAAGTAACGTTTCATACATTTCTTTATAAAGATTTATCTGGAGAATCTGCAAGTCCAGAGTGTTCAGGCTAATGGTATTTAATATGACTTGTGTTTTTTTAGACAAATAAAGGCAAATCTTCCTGAAATAAGATAACTCACACAACAAAGGAATCTGGCAGATGCCTGGATAACTGAGAGGTGGAAGCTTTTCCTTAGGAGAAGTGAGAAAGGTGGAGATTTTCTGATGGGGCAAAAGTCAACAAAATTATTCAGTGGTTTTAAAACTTTAGCTATGCATTCACTAATGCCATGCACATAAGGGATAGGAATGTGAGTTATTTCTTCTGTATTTGAAGAGGTAGAGGTATAATAAATGTTATAAGTTTTTTTAATGGAAAAATCCTTAAAACCATTAGATAAAAAGGTGGAATTAATATGTCGTAATTCTTTCTGTAAAAAGATCGTCTGAAGACCATAAAGATTGGGCATGACTAAAATTATAATAGTTTCAACCTTTTGACTAGGATGGTGATGAGATTCAATGTGAATATAAATGGCCTGAGCCTTCTTCTTCTGCAAAAACTGAAAAATGTAGGTTACCATCTAGTTGACAAAAAATTAAAAATTTCTAAAATGACTAATTGTTTATTTACTTCTTCTTCTAAGATGAATTGGATCCTGGGATGTTGTGCATTTAATTTAGAAAGAAACTTCTGTAACTCGGAGTATGAGCTATTCCAAACTGCAAAAATATCATCCACATATCTATATCAGTGTGGAGGTCTAGGTGAAATGTTATCAAAAATACATTGTTTCAAGTGTTCCATGAAGAAGTTGACAGTAGTATGAAATTAAGAATGCCAATGGCTGTTCCTTCAATTTGTTGATATAATTTGTTACAAAATGAGAGTATCTGAAGTTTAACAATATCTGAAGGAAATTCTTCTTGAAGTAATTCAGTGGTGTCAGATACAGTAAACAAGGATACTACATTTAAACTAATAGAAATTTTATTTTTAAAATCCAAAATGTTTTTTTATATAAGTAGCAGTTCTTCTAGTTGAAACAGCAAGTAAATTAGATAAGAATTTAGAATTCTTAAAGTGGAACATTCTGTATAGTCTACGAATAGTCTTCTGAACTTTGGGAAGACCGTACAATCTAGGTGGAAGACCAAAGAAGGTTTTCAGCTTTTTCTTTTGATTTTCATCACAAATAGAAACATTATCAATAAGATAATTAAGGTTTATGTAGTTTACTACAGGTAGGATCAGATGTGAAGAGTGTGTAAGTTGAATAGCCCAAAGCAATAGAGACATAAGGGATAAGCTGTTATTGTTCAAGACAGAAAATAATATGAGAGAAAAATATCTCATATTCTTGATGCAAGCCACCTGCATTAAGCTGAGTTTTTTTCTTTGACTGCTTTCATACATCTTTTGTTTAACCAGGGCTTGGAAACGTGGATGGGAATTTTGGATGAAATGCCTTCATGCCATTGAGGATGATTTCTGTGAAACTTGTTTTCAGCTTTCAGAAGATAGTGCTCTGAGATGCCGAGAAGACAGACAACCTCTACAGTGTGTCTGGAAGGAGAACATCATGGGTACTGGAAAAGTTGGGGGGGGGTATATGGAATCCAGGTAGGTAGCCGCACAATTTTTGTTTGATTATTGCTTATAGCAAAAATTTCTACATCACATCCAGGTAGATCATAGTGTTGGAGATGGGGAACCATTTGGAGTTGTGCACATTCAGGTCACCTAGAACAATGACCTTGCTGTTTGGATAGCTGGATTGTAGATTTGTTGAGTTTCATGGAGAGGAAAGTGAAGAGGTCTTTGTGGTTTTCAGTGCTTGGCGACTGGTCAATGCAGCAGATGAATGTTACTAAGTTGGGCAAGGAACCCTCACACCAGAGGAAATCAAAAGCAGGGGATTCTAAATTTGTAAATTTCTGGCAGGCAATGTCAGAACATACAAAGGCATAGGTGTCACCTGGTGAAATTAATCATGACAAATATAATTTGGGCATTGGGGATGAACTGTGACTTGGATTTCTGTTAAGAGAAGGTGGTCTGGTTTGGATGTCTGTAAGTGGTGGTGAACATCATTTATGTTGGAAGTTATTCTGTGGATGTGGAAATGATTTTTTCTGGTAGAGTTCCTGGTAAGTTTGGAATATTGTGTTTGGTTTGTTTTGTTTGGATGAATTGGTTGTTGAGAGAGATTTATTTTGTTTACAGTGTTGCCATCATTGTTTGTTTCATTTTAGGTTTATTATTAGATGAAAGTAAAGAGTGGGGACATGAAGTGGGGGAGGGGAGGTAGACTGGTCACCTACTGAGAGTGACTAGTCTCCATGCCATTCTGTGGCCTCTGTATACCATTATGCTCTAGCAACCAGTCTCCTTACTGTTATACGACAGTTGACCAGGAAGCCTCCTGATTATTTACTGACTAATGTATATAAATAGCTACCTGTCCATTTTACACATTGCCCATTAAAAGTCAACGTTGAAGCAAACGAACCTGCTCTCACCTCAGTTGTTGACATTCATTTCCATTCTAAAAATAAAGCCTTTGCCTTAATATCTTACATTATTATTATTAATATTATTATTTATATAGGTACTCCATAGAGCCTGTGTAGCTCAGTGGATGTGGCGTTTGCCAACCACGGCGCTTGGCCGCACGAAGGAAGACTTGGTTTCGAGTCTAGTCGGCGACTAGAGGAAATTTTTCTAAGCCTTTTTTCGACCGGTTCCCGAGCTAGTCGATCTCTGGCACGGGCAAGCAGGTTTTTCCTCCCGGAAACTCGGGTTTTTCGTCCTGTAAACTCAAGAAAATTGACCGTAGAACCCACATTATTTCAGACATTAAATATATCGTGTTAGGGTTAGGGACCACGGGATGGCGGCACATTTGAGCCGTCTCTCTTCACTGAGTACTGCTTAATTAATGATAGCCTTGGGCCATCTATCTCTGATTGGTACCAGTGGAGATTGAACTGCCCACTCAGTCTCCAAAAGTTAGATAGGGCTAAATGGCCTCGCCTACTCCCCGTATACGGGAATAAAAAGGCGTTAGCTGATTTTGATTTGATAGGTACTCCATGTAGCCAAAAGACCCATTGTCAGAGACCCACTCTATCCCTTGACATAATACCTATCATGCATCTTAAACTTACTCGCTGTTGGGCACTCACAACCACCCCTGGCAGTCCATTACACTAATTCACCACTCTCCAAGCGAAGAACCTAGTCCACACACCCTTATACTAATCACGGTCTTAGACACCTTGTTTTCCCCCTACTCACCATGTATTGAAAAATATCTTTTGTGTGTCAATCTTATAGAATCCTTTTAGAAACTTATAAGTTTCTATCATATTTCCCTCTCCTCCGGCTGTTAGCTAAACTCTACAACCCATGCACTATCCATCTATCCACATAGGGATCTTTCCACAGACCTGTCACCAGCTTGGCCACTCATCTCTGAATCTCTCCACCACCTTTTGGGTGACTAAATCTGTGCATAGTAGTCAACATGTGGCCAAATCATAGCCTTCTAAAGATGGATAATAACTTCCCTGTCTTTATTTGTCAGTATGTTCTTCTTCATCCAAGTAATCCTCTGAACTATTTTGCTAACTCTTGCAACATGTCGTCTGAATTTCAAATTTCTATCCATCATCACCTCCAGATACCAGCCTCATCAATTTCTTGTAAACTAGTACCATGAATATAATACATAGTATATAATCTTTTCATCCCAAAGTGCAATTACCTTACATTTTACAACATTAAATTGACAACCATTGTCCTTTGCCCACACTGACAATGTATTTAAATCTTTCTGTAAGCTATCTACATCACCTCAACTATTGCTCTCTGTAGAGCAATAGTTGATAAAGGTGATGTAGATAGCTCTCTGTAGTTTTGCATCATCGGCAAACAACTGAATATCCACCTTCAAATCTTTTGCTATATCATTAATGTACAAATTAAAGAGTAATTCTTGTAGAAAGGATTAGACATTGGTTAAATATGCTTATTAAATACAGTAAACCCTTGCAGAACGCGATTTTGCACATATGCGTTATCTTAATTGTTTCCATTTAATTTGTCCAATGCTAGAATTTCATTTATATGCGGTATGCTGCAGAGCATCGGCTGGCAACCCTGCTTGGCGCTGCCTGCTAGCCGAGTGACCCAGGCCAAGTTGCGATCGTTTCACTCACGTTAGCAGAGCTATAATCTTGTATTTATCAGTGTTTATCCTCTTCTCTTTTTGCATTTGTATTTCTTTTAATTTCAAAAATTCAATATGACATCTAAGAGGAAGAATGAAGATGATAAAGCAGCAAAAAGATGCTAAGTTTTGACATTATCTCAGAAAATTGAAATTTTAGATAAGTTGAAAAATGGTACATGTGTTTCATTGCTTGCAAGAGAACTAGCTATAAACGAATCAAGCATAAGAACAATATGGGAGAATGAAGAAAAGATTCGGTCTAGTGTTTTAAATAAAGATGGCCAATCGTCAGAGAAAATTGACTTTCAAACAAGCAAAGGTTGGCTTGAAAACTTTAAGCGTTGTTTTAATTTGCACAATGTAAAGCTTCAGGGAGAAGCTGGCTCTACAGATAAAGAAGCAGCAGAAAAATTCAAACCCCAATTTTTGAAATTCATTGAAGAGAGGGTTTACATTCCACAACAAGTTTTCAATGCAGATGAGATGGGCCTATTTTATAAGCGAATGGGACAACGAACCTACGTCACAAATACACAAAAGGTTGCCCAGGTTTTAAAGCTTTTAAGGATAGACTCACTTTGCTTTTTTGTGGAAATGCATCAGGCGACTTCAAGTGCAAGCCTCTGGTCATTTATTGATCTAAAACATCTCATGCATTGCAGGGAAAAAACTTTGAGCAATTGCCCAATGTGTGGAAGTGTAATAGAAAAGCTTGGGTAACAGAAGCCCTCTTTAATAACTTTTTTTTGAAAATTCATTTCGTTAAAGAAGTCAAACAGTATTTAGAAAGCAAAACCTGTGTTTTAAAGCTCTCCTAATTCTCGATAATGCTCCAGGACACGATGCTGAAGCCCTCACAACATTGCATCCAAATGTAGAGGTTTTATTTCTCCCACGTGACACCACTTCCTTAATCCAACCAATGGATCAAGGGATCATAAAAACATTTTCAAAGCCTATTATGTCAGGCATGTTTACACCTCTGCAAATAAAGGCACTAGATGAAGGAAAGCACGACACACTAATGGCATTTTGGAATCAATTCAACATAAGCCACTGCATTGAAATGATTAAACTCGCATGGGAACAAGTGAATTCATCAATATTGAATGCTTGCTGGCATCAGCTCTGGCCAGAAGTTGTCAACAATTTTAAAGGATTTCCATCGATTGAAAACGAAGCCAAAGAAATCGCACAAAGTGCAAAAGCAATTGGCGGCTAGGGATTTTCAGATATGGAAGAAGGAGAAGTCAAAGAATTAATCGAGAATGATGGTCAAGAAATGACGAATGAAGAATTGAATAATCTTGTAACACCAGCCAACAGTGAAAGCAGCGATAGTGAAGAAGAAGATAAAGCACCTTTAACTTACAAGAAGTTAGACGAATTGTTAAAAAGGCACAGGAACTGTCTGATTTTGCAATGGAGATTGACCCAAATGAAGAAAGAAGAGGACAGTTTATTGAAAGGTATTGAAAAACTGCGCTTCTTACCAAGAAACTTTTAAAGAGTTGCGTCAGTCATTGTCCCAAGCAAAAATCACTAGCTTTTTAAATTAAAAAAAATAATCGTATCATGTACCTACTTATTAAGCAGTAATAAAAATCCTTTCAATTAACATTTGTTTCATTTTTCCCTTTTAATTACAACAATATTTAGGTTAGTTTAAATTATACATACATAATTTCTAATTTGAACTATACCTAACACATTTTTTTCCATAGAAAGTTAACTTTGCTGAACGCGATTTTGCCATGCGTGCAGTGTATTAATGTCTTAACCCCCGCCGCCGCCCCACGTTCGGCAAGAGTTTACTGTATCTTAAGGAATTTACAACGTACAAAGGATATAAATTAAATTAAACTTTAATCTGTATTTCCAATATTTCGGTAACGTCACATTGCCATCTTCACAGGAACTTAAAATAAAGACATGTGAATGCAGACACTACACACAGTAAATGAGGAACGAAGCAGGAAGGTGTTGTTTCTCCTAAAAGTCCTGATGGTGCCCCCCCCCCCCCCCCCCCCCCCCAGCGGGCTATAAATTAAAGTTTAATTTAACTTATATCCTTTGTACGTTGTAAATTCCTTAAGTTATTTAATAAGCAATTAAAGAGTAGTTGTCCTAGTACAAAGTCCTGGTGCACTTCAGTAGTCACCCTCATTTGCCTTGATTCCACTCCACTATACACCACACTCTGATGTCTGTCTGTCTATCAGCCACCCACCTATCCATGCCACTAGCCTCATATCCATTCCCATTTGCTCCAACTTATGCAATAGTTTTTCCATGCACTATTCTGCCAAATGCCTTTGCAAAGTTCATTAGTATCATGATGTAGCCATTCCCTTTATTCAGTTCTGCTGTCATCTTATAAAATGTGAGTAAATTACTGAGGCAGGAGGACCTATCTTTTGCAAAGCCATGCTGTTCCTTATATTCCTTTCCACCCATTCCTGAATTTTACTTTTAGCCAACTTTTCTAATACTTTATCCACCACTGCAGAGGTGCTGATTGGTCTGTAATTCACTATTTCTGTCTTGAAACCACCTTCATGTAATGGAACTATCTTACCATCTTTCCACTCCTTTGGAACTTTGCCAGAGCTGAGACTTAGATTAAACAACTTTGTCAGAAGCACTGGCTGTTTACTTGCATATTCTCATACCACACGAGCTGACATACTGTCCAGGCCTATTGCTGTATTCACATTGATATTTTTCAATATACTGAGTACTTTCAGTTCATCTACCTCAATTCTCACATTAGTCTCTGTAACCTCAATAAATACAAAGTTACCACCTGGATGATGATGTACACTTGGAAAGTGATCATTTACTTACTGAACTATTTTTTCTACTTCTGTCACTTTCCTACTGTTAGCACTGAGCAAAGTTATCTTTCCATGATCATTCTTTCTCTTACTTGCTACATAGTGAAAAAAAAAACCTTTAGATTTACTTTAGCCTGTTTAGCTAATTTTCTATCAAAATCTGATTTAGCTTTCCTTACCATACCAGTTCTTGCTTGGGCTTTATACTGTTCATGGGCATGCTGATCATCTTGTTGTTTATATTCCTTCCACAATGCTTTTTTTTTTTTTTTTTCCAGCTCCTGCTTTATATTACTAGTCATCCACTTAATCCCTACCTTCTGACTTTGGGCATGCACTGTAATACTGCCTCACTCAAGCAATCCTTGACTGCTTTCAGTGCACTAATAACAGTCATATCATGTAGTTTCTTATGTCAATGCACTGCTCTAAGTTGCCTCCTAAATTTGTCATAATCTACATGGATTGATATTTTATCCCACTTGAGATGTTCAATATTATGCAAATCACGCGTGCCATTAATCCATTAGGTATACATGTGAGATTATACAAGATCTTAGCATGACACAGACAATATTTCTTACAATGTGAATGATCATATTCTCTAATGAGAGGGGTTTGCATTCCATTATACAACCTCTTGATGTCTCATTTAAGGAAGGCATATACTCCATCATGAATCCTGCAGTTGTTTAATGTGCACAGAGCAGAATACTGTGACCTCTGTTGGTTGTGCTTCCTGGCTACATTCAAATTTCACACACATGCAGCAATTATAATGCAGAGCTGCATGCCCCCAACTTGCACTTAAAACTGCTACCAAAATGTACGATTATATAAACTTATTGAACTTTTTTATATTGAGAAGGCCATCTCCTTCTCCTGTGTACAATCCACATCCAATGCTTTATGATATTCTACAGTTATTCCATGAAATAAATACCCTTAATTTAGATTTAATAAAGATTTTAATAAATTTAGATTTAATAAAGACTCACAGAGAGTCAGGGAAACTAAATTATAAAGAAGGGGAGGAATGGTGTGAATATGAGTGTAAGAGCGACAATGTTATATAACCGTGTTAATGATGCAAATGGGCTTTGTCATGGAAATGTTGACGAGGAGAGAATGATTTCGAGTTTGTGTTCATCTGGTTCGGACCCATCAAATGTGTGCAAAGATGTCTGCATGTGTTAGGCATTAGAGAATAGAGATCTGCAAGTTGTCCAGCTGTGTCAGGAAGACTGCAGACAAGACAATACAAAAGAATGAACAGGTAGATTATTATGTCTGTACACGAATTATTATGTCTGTATCATAAACAAAGGGATAGAGTTTGTTGCCTTAGTCAATATGTTGCAACCTCAGATTGTAGGTATTAGTGAGACCTGTCTATTAGAATCAGACCTATTAGCTGGTATCGAGTGTCAAGATTACAGTATTTTTTAGAAAGGATAGAGAGGAGGGTGTGTGCTGCTAATGATATTGGATGACTTGAATCCAGTTAGAGTTGAGACTGATGATTGTAGTACTACTACTAACAATATTTCATGTGGCGATGAGTTTGAAGCCATCTGGTGTGAGGTGGAATATAACAAGATCAATTACATAGTGGAGTGTTGTTACAGACCTGGTGAATCAGTTGGTAGTGATGAAGAAATGCATCACCAAATAGACAAGAAGAGCACGAAAATAGTAAACATAATGGGAGACTTTAATTATCCAAATATTGATTGGGTAGCAGTAAAATCTCATGAGAATAATGAAAATGCATTTATTGAGCTGTTGTAGGACAACTTCCTCAAGCAGTATATGACAGAAGGAACTTGAGGGCAAAGAATGATTGATTTGATTATAGTGTCAGAGGATCTTTCAGTTAAAGACATAACTATTCTACCTCCGGTTGGTGACAGTGATTATGCGGTACTCACTTGAAAAGTGACTAAGGTTATGAATGTTCCATTCAGAAAAGGTCACATGCTGAACTGCAAAGCAGGAAATTATGACCAACTGAGGAGTATACTGAGTTCAGTGGAATGGGATCGGTTGCTGGATGGAAAGAATATTGACAGTGCACGGGAGGCATTTAAACAATGCCTAAATGATGCGATATCAGAATGTCTCCCAAGAGTTCGAAGAATGAATAGGGTAGGAGTCAAATGAATGTGTAATCACATAATACAAGAGATTCGTAAGAAAAGGATGATGTGGAAGAAATAGTGTGTGCATAAGGATGAAGTCCATTATGAAAGTTATAAGCAGCAGGCTAGAATAGTCAACTGTTGTACGGAAAGCAAAGTCTGAGTATGAAAAGAAACTGGCTCTGCATGCTAAGGATAACCCACAAGAATTTTATCGATATGCTGCAAGTAAAAGAAAGAACGTTTGTTTGAAATGGGATTGCTGACTGACAGATATCAAAAAGTGGTATATGGGGAAATCTGAGTCTGCAAGGTTGAAGGTATAGTGGTGTACCACAAGGATCAGTGCTTGGTCCATTGTTATTCAATCTGTACATTAATGATATTGGTAAGGATTTGACAAGCAACATAGCTGTTTGCTGATGATGCAAAGATAGGCAGGGTAATCAGGAATGCTGTTGATATGCAGTATTTGCAGAATGATTTGAATAAGTTGGAATTGTGGGAATGGAAAAATGGGTGACAGTTCAATGTCAGTAAATGTGAAGTCATTCACTTCGGTATGATTAGATATCCAATGTCATATTATATTGGTGGGATTAGGCTAGAAGAAACTGATGAGGCTAGGGATCTTGGAGTATTAATGGATAGGAAGTTCAGGGGCCATGAGGCAAAGATTGCAAATACACCTCAAAAGATAATTGCAATGCTGAACTGAATGTTCACATGTAAAGATAAGGATGTTATTTTGCCTCTTTAGAAGGCCTTGATAAGACCTCACTTGGACTATTGTGCACAGGTCTGGTCTCCTGGTTTCCAATGTGATTCTGATATATTGGAGAGAGTACAAAGGAGAGTGTTAAAAATGATATCAGGATAATGGAATACGCATTATGAAGACAGATTGAGAATTTGTAGACTTCAGACACTAACAAACATGATAAAGATGGGTGATATGATTGAGACTAACTTCTGAAAGGGTCATACAGGATTGCTATTGGTAGAATTTTTTAATTATGGAGGGTGGGGAAAGGCCAAGAGGGCATCCTTGGAAGCTAAGATTGAATGCTACTGAAAAGGGTGTAAGGACTAAATTTTTCTCTCAGAGGGTGGTGCATGATTGTTGTGAGTGCAAGCAATGTGATTGAATTCAAGAATAAGTATGATAGCTGGTATGTGTACTATGTGGCTTCCCCCAGTGAGCTCTGACTCCCTGGACTACATAGACTGGACAACCACTGTTTAATTTCAGATGATTTGTCATTGTTTCTTGCTACAAAAACTGGCATTGATCTGTAACCCCACCCCCATTTGACCTTGAGAAGTATGCACTTCAAGGTCTTCATTTTATAGATGATGAGGAACTGAAATAAGCTGTCATTGATATGCTCTGACTTCAGTATATAGCCTTTTTGCATACAGCATCTCGCTTTATAACGATAGATCATTTTTAAATATAACATATGTTCTAAGAAAACAATAGGAGATATTCCTTTTGTACCTCCCCCCCCCCATAGTAATGAGGGTTATTATATTAGTTTTATACTTTTCTTGTAACATTTAACATCGGATTTTTTGTGAGGACTTTTTGAATAGTTGGGGTTGCATCAGAGTGCTTCACTCAGATGCAACACCAACTATTCCTGTGGTTTTAAGAAAGATCCCTTATTAGCCAAATCCAGCAATTCCTGTAGCTGAACTGTATCTGTGGCATCGATTTTTTTGTTTGTTTTTTATTTGGTGGCTATCTGTGGCATCTTTTTTTTTTTTGTTTGTTTGTTTTTTATTTGTTGGCTACTCCTTTACTAGAATCTCCACAACAATACACTCTCTTCCTTGACTTGACTGCACTCAATTTATACTTACCCTGTTTTTGTGGTAATTACAAAAAATAAATAGTAATTAAAAAATGCTCTGTATTTTTACATAAAATACAGAGTATAAAATTTTACATAAAATAGTTTAGATTACTATGTAATATGAAATATAGTTGATATTACACAGTAATGTAAACATCATGTAGTGAACTGGCACCCCTTACTATAGTTCACTACATAATGTGAACATCACATCTCATGTTAGTCCAGGAGAGTACAAAAAGTTTATCTGATACCGTGTTATAGTCACATTCCTCTTGTAGGCCATGCCTTGTATAATGTATATAGAATTTAGTTCTAGGAAGAACTTCTCCATAGTAAATCCAAAAAACTTTCTAGAATCTGCTATAGTCACAGCACACACTGGTCTTCATTAAAAATGATTTACAAAAAATTGAAAGACCAGATTTCAGTCCCTCCCTCTTACTTTACAGGATCTTCAGTGCAATCCAAGTTACTGTGTAGATCTCTCAGAAGCTTCACTATGGGCTCTAAAATTTTGTAATTTGTTTGCTCTTCTGTTCTTCCTGCAAGTACATGAGTAGACTTTTGGAAAATAATCATATCAGTTTAGTTATTTTCAGAGATATTTTATTTACGTCAAGTGACAAAATGATAATGAAAGCTTGTATTTCATTATTGATTTAGTTCAGTTAACTGGAATGTTTAGTTATGTTGCATGTGTTAAGTGTGCAATAAATATCAGAGAATATACATATGAATTAATGATTGCTTAACTTTTATTCCATAGGAAGCATTCTTTGGGAAAAGTTTGCTAGACACAAGTAAGGAAATCGAAACAAGTTTGGATATCCATAGTGATGAAGAAACATCTGCTGTTACTAATCGAGAGAAAACTATGGTAACTTTACCTCAGCCCTTGTCCACCACAATGGTAGCAGTGACTGTCTCATCCTCTCCAGTAATACTAAAAACAATGCCAGTATCAGCTCAGCCAGTAGTACCAGTTCCAACATCACTGGTTTCACAGGCATCAGCAGTTTCTTTAATGGCAACACAAGTTGTAACTCAGAAGTCTGTTCCTCCACCACTTCCTCCTCAACCAGCCCCTCAAACTGTTCCATCTTCTTCCATTCATCCAGACATATCTGCATCTGCTGGACAATCTACTGTTGCTGCACCAGCAGCACATAGGGGTTTTGTAGCTGCTGCCCTATCTAATTCACAGTCAAATGCAATTATGTGTCAAGGAGAATCCTCAAACACAGATGCAAAAAATGAAGTGAAAAATAATGATGATTCCACAGAAAAAGAAAACTCAGGATCTAAGGTGACTTAGGCATAAATATTTACTTCATTTTGTTCGGTGAAAATAATTTTATATCAATTATCATACTACATACATATAACATATTTACTCAAATATAACTCGCACTTTTTCCTCAAAAATTAAAGTCAAAAAATCAAGATGTGAGATATGTGTAGAGATTTTCAGAAACTAAAGTTTTTCAGGAAAAAACTAAATTATCATTTAGAATTAAATCCTCAGTATTCATTATAATTTATAATTGCTCACTCATTTATAAAATGAATGTATTTAAATTTTAATTATCAACATTATTTACGTGATTGGCAACTCACCTTCATCACACAATATATTTGAGTGATAATGTCTTTAGTGACAATACTTCTGTAATTAAATTAAAACAAATAGTTTCATTATTGCTTGTCCTTTTTTCATTTTGGAATCACATGATCTTTGAGTTTATCATAACTTTGAGTTTAAAACCAGCACTGTAACTCAAACATTTCTCCATATTTCAAGCAAAAATTACAAGTAATTTACAAGACTTATAGATACGTTATGAACAATACTTCACGAATAACTAATGAGAAGTGAAATCAGAACATGAAACGGACAATGGGAGGCCAGTAGAGATAGTGCAGCTATGAAGACATGCATATGATCCTTTTCTCCAGTTTTCATATCACCTTTATCATCGCTAATTCCTTTTACAGCCAGTATTAACAAAAGATCACTCAACTCAATGACAAAGGCAAGCCCATGATTGTTGAGCTGAAAATGCCATAACAACATTCATTATGTTTTCTTTTAAAGAAAAGTTTTAAATTTTTTTTTGTGTGTGAGGTATATGCAAAACGTTTTAATTTCTTTTTTCATAAAGTAAAATCAGGGGTCTGAGATATACATGAGGGCGAGTTATATTCGGGCAAATACGGTATACAATAGTGAACAAATCAATCCGAACGCTAACATTTTAAAGAAAAATTTTAATTTTGCAATAAAATAATTACAAATATTAAACTCCAACTTTACTTAATAATTTATACGTGCTCCTCTGTTCCTAATAAGTTCATTAATTCATTTAGGCATGGACTCTATCAATGTAGAACACATTTTTCTTATTTCTTCATCTCAAAACCATACTTTTATAATGGATTGTATTAAGTTATCCTTTGCATCACAATTTAATTTTTCAAGTTTCTTTATCACTATGGCTTACAAATTTTCTATTGGGTTAATCTCATGAGTTACCTGGCCACTGAAGTAATTGGATGTTGTGATTTTTGAGGAATTCTTTTGCTTTTTTTTTGAAGTGCAGCATGGAGTGAGATCCTGATGGAAGATGAGCTCTTTGTCTTTCTGGATCTGTGGGACCACTCTTTTCTCCAATATTTTTATGTATTGGTTACTTTTCATCATACCGTTTTCAACAGGTACAAGAAATCCTGAACTGTTATGTGTAAAACAACCCCAGAACATCTTTTTAGCTGGGTGTTTAGGAGCTTGTTGAAGATGGGCAGGAGAAGTCTTTTCAGCCACTGATTTGTGAACATAGGATCCTTGCTCTTCTTGGAAAAAGAAATGGCTCTCATCTGAGAATATGACCTTCTTCCACTTCTCAACAGTCCAATATTTATACACTTTTGCCCACTTGAGTCTCTTTTTCTGCAGAACCTTCTTCAAAAGTTGTTTCTTTTTTTGGTCTGTGGGCAGTCCTTCCTGCTTCCAAAAATCTTCAACAGATTGTCATGTCAGAAATATTTATCCCACTAGCTGCCATCTCTATTTAAGTCTACAGTAGACAATAAATTGGATTCATTTTGCTTTTCCAAACTAGTAAATGTTAATGAAGTTTCCTTTTTTTGTCAGGAGATAAGGTACCTGCCTCCCTAAACCTCTTTATAATTGCACAGGGCCATGAGACATGGATGAGTGCTGAGAAAGAGTTCATATTTCTGAACACGTTCTTGGAGATGTATATCGATTTTATAGTTACACAAAATGAATAAAACAGTATGAATGTCAACTTGTTTACACTTAAAAATGCACACACGATAAATAAATATTGTAGTCAGTTAAAAAAAAAAAAGTTAAATCACAGCAATCTCATAAAATAGTGAACTAAAACCAAAACCAAAAATAGTAAACCAAAACGAAAACAAAAATTATTGACTCAAACAAAAACCAAACTACAAACGATGAAAATTCGACTTCTTCAGATTAATTTGTTCACTACTGTATGCATCTGTGTGTGGACACACATATATATTTATGTATATACATATCCTGAGAGTTAATAGACACTGTTAGCATGCACAGAAATATGGCATATTAAAACGATTGACATGAAGAGTGAGTCATTACTCTAAGAGCATACTCTGAAACTAATTAGAATTCATCAAAAATAATTATAAGTAAATAACTTTCACTATAATTGTCTGCAGAGTCCTGCAAAAAATAAAAAGTCGTGATTGCAGATGTACATCTGAAATATATAAACCAATCTGGTAGGTATTGCAGACCATGTATTGGATACAACACAATCTCCTGGAGATAACCACCATAGTAAATTCAAAATTGTTTTTGTAAATTCTAAATTGTTTTTAGAATCTGCAGTAGCACTCAGAAATCAACTTAATTTAAATAAATATGGTTGTATATAACTTTCCAAAATTTGGGAGACAAATTATCAGAGATCCCACTTTACATCCTAGGCCACCTACAAGTGCCTCCAAAGAGCGTGCATCACCTAGATAGGACTTCAGAGTCACTCACATGTTGCACTTAGTATTGTGTTATATTTGCGTGTGTGTGTGTTACAAGAGTTATTTATAATTGCTGAAGATGTCTCATTGACTGAGAAGAAATATTGGAAGCATTAAAATTAGTTTTAATGCTTTCATAGTTGTGTAAATATTCCATTAAACCTTCCACTTGATGGCAAACTGCAATATGAGGAGTGATTTGTCATGAATATAAACTTCTGAAACGGTGTTATTGGTTAATGAATTTTTGTGTTATATAGATTTGGAGAGGAGAAGGGGACAGTCATGTCATTTAAGTTTGTGTATGGTTAAGAAAATGTGAGAATTCATTTTCTCACTCACAGAATAGTGATTGAGAGGAGCAGTTTTTCTGTTGAAGTGCTGAGTGCATCAGGTGTGAGTTTTCGAGACAGTACGACAGCTGAATCATATAATGAATTTCTATAGTATATCATACAGAACAGTGACAGCTTTAGACCAACTGAAAATATTACAATATGCAAGGGTGGTCTGAAAAGTTCTCGGCCTAACAGTGAAAAAACGAATTTATAATTTCAAAATTATTTTTATTTTTCAACATAATCTTCCTTAAGACTAATACATTTATTCCAGCAATGCTCCAGTGCCATTATCCCATCCCTGAAGTGGTTCTCAGTAGGATCTGCAAAATACCCCTCTACAGCTGCAGTCACCTCTTGATCTGAAGAAAAATGCTGACCAGCGAGGAAGAGTTTTAGTTTTGGGAAGAGATATGGAGCCAAATCTGGGGAATAGAGTGGATGTTCCAACAATTCATAGTGCAGATCCCTTAATTTTCCCATTGTCAAAATACCTTTGTGGACAGGTGCATTGTCCTGATGAAAGATGATTTTTTTTCTTCTGCAAACCAGGTCTTTTCTCATGAATTTTTTCATCTAGTCTGATTAAAAGATCAGAATAATATTCCCCAGTTATTGTTTTACCTTTTTCAAGATAATTAATAAACAAAATGCTTTTAGCACCCAAAACACCGATGACATGACCTTTCCTGCTGATGGAACTAACTGTGTCTTCTTTGGCACTAAACAACCAGCATCTGTCCTTTGTTTTGACTGCTGCTTGGATCCTGGCATGTATGGTGAATCCAAGTCTCATTCATAGTATTAAATCTATGCACAAAATCAGTTTTATTCTTGTTTAAACGCTCCAAGCACTGTTTTCAGAGATTTTCATGCAAGTGCGTTTTTGATCTGCTGTGAGCAAGCTTGGCACCCATCTTGTGCAAAGCTTTTTCATTTGTAATTCTTCATGCAAAATATATCCTACATGTTCTTTTGAAATGTCTATAGTCTCAGCAATTTCACACACTTTGACTCGCTGGTCATCCAATACCATATTGTGCACTTGATCAATGATTTCTGATGTTGTTATACTTTTTTAATGTTCTTCTTGCGAGTGCATTTTTGATCTGCTGTGAGTAAGCACGGCACCATCTTGTGCAAAGCTTTTTCATTTGCAATTCTTCATGCAAAATATATCCTACATGTTCTTTTGAAATTCCTGTAGTCTCAGCAATTTCAGGCACTTTGACTCGCCGGTCATCCAATACTGTATCACGCACCCGATCAATGATTTCTGGTTTTGTTACATTTTTTTTTGTGTCCTTCACATCGATCATCTTCAAGGCTGGTATGACAATGTTTATACTCGGCAGCCCATTTCTTAATTGTCAAAAATGAAAGAGAAGAATGCCCATAAACTTTTATGAACTTTGAATGAATTTCTTTTGGCATTAAATCTTCTTTTACAAAGAATTTTATAACTGCACGATATTCAATTTTATCCATTTCAACGAATTCAGACAAATACTTTTGCTTCAGACAGCTGTACAAAACAAACTACTTGATAGAATGACTTGCAATTTCATTCGGATGCTTATGACATATGTACCAACTTAGAAAAAAAAAATCGTGCTGGTATTGTTGCCATTTATGGTTGAGGCTGAGAACTTTTCAGACCAACCTCGTATATATTTAGTATTTGCAGTGATCATAATGGTTCTTTAACATCCAAAGAGAAATAGATGATATACTAGCCTGTTATGAAGAGATTTATGACGAGAAGAAACAAGCCATGTTTAGTAATCTCTTAATAATTTCATAAGAAAGATTGAACTACCAAATTAAACATTCTTTTTTTAAAGTTTGTGCTATTTTCTGATGCTTATTTATACTGTATTATATTACTTTGCCTTAATAAGTACATTATGAAATTCAGTGTGAGTTCTTTAATTGAAACAGCAGAAATAACCTGTAAAACATGTTAAAGCATTACTGCATACACATACTGTAAATCCTTTTGTTAATACTGTAAATGTTTTTGTAAATCTTCTGAAAATTGTTCAGAATTCTCTTTTCTATATTCTGTGTGGTATGTATTTATGTCTGTATTTATATTTAATCTTATATTATTATATATATTCTATGTAGTCTATAATTATAATTAATTATTTTTAATAATTAAATTTTTTAGAAAATATTTTGTGGCTCTTGAACATCCAGAAAACAGCCTATGTGGCTTTTGAGGCTAGAAACTTAACCAACCGTGATCTATATCTTTAGTTCACTTTAACCACCTTTTTGTTTCTGTTGTCAGTGCTATATCACTTTTTTTTAAAATTGTTTTACTAATTTTGAGTCGTAATCTATTCATTCTATCTAATGAAATAATGATTAAAGATATTTTTGTTTGGTAAGGTAAGATAAAGAACTCCCAACTTGGAGGACCAGGATATAACTCCCTCTTAGTTTGGCACTCACCTCTTGACCTGTCCAGTTAGGGAGTCCCAATCAGTAGTTTAGCTACTGTCAGCATAGCTCTTAAGGACGTTGGTGCACTCAACCCTCCTTACTACCTAAAGATGGAGATACCATTCAGTAGAATTGCAGCTTTTTATGCGTGCGTGCGCACACACACAGAGTGATCCCTTGCTTTCATGGTCTCTCACTTCCTAGTTTGAATTATTTGTGGAAGCCCTGACACCCTGCATATGTGCATGTCATCGTCGGTAATGCACCAACACACACTGGCCTGGTCAAATTTTTTCATCAATTTTGGGATTATTACTGTGAAGTTCATGTTCATGTGCACTTTTTCACGAGCACTTTTTTAATTAATTAATTATTTATTTTTTATAACCCTTATCCTAAAAATGGGTCCTAAATGTATCAATATTACAATTCTTGTGAAACGAAGAGAAAAAAAAGTTCTCACCTTGCAGAGAAAGTTGAACTTTTAGATAAGATTAACCATCTGTCATGGTTACAGGGAAGATATATGACATTAACAAGGTCTACACTTCAATACTTTTATAAAAAGAAGAAGGAAATCTCTAATTGTTTTGTAGCTAGTGTGACGAAGAGTTCAAAGATTATTTCTTGTGCATGCAAAAAAAGCATTAAGTAAAATGTAAAAAGTGCTCAGTGTATGGATGGAAAACAATATAAAAAAGGGATTGCTAATTGATTTGACAATTTTAAGAAAGAAAGTGAAATATCTTTATAACCATTATAACAAGGTGAAGAAGGAGGATCATCGGAAAGTTCTATTTAAAATTAAAAAAAAACAAAAAAACTTCACTTCCAGTAAAGGTTGGTTTGAAGGATTTAAAAGATTTTCTTTAAGAAATTTAAAGACGATTGGTGATGCAGTTTCTGCTGACCAAGAAGCAGCAATTTTTCCTGAAGAATTTTGCAAAATAATTGAGGAGAAGGGATATGTCCTGGAACAAGTCTTTAATGCAGATGAGTCTCAACTTTTCTCAACACAAGAGAGTGTCTAACAGGTCCTACATTACCCAAGAGGAAAAACAGAAGCCTGGATTTAAAGCAAGCAAAGATAGCGTGCCACCTTTATTTTGGGCAAATTCAACTGTCTCTATCATGAAACCCTCCATGTTTTACCATTCCCGAAACTGGAGAGCTCTAAAGGGATTAGATTTTAATTATATGTTGTTACAAGATCTGTTTGCTGTCTAATGACCATTTTTGTAATAGATTTCACGGTTTGATATGACACAGATGGATAAGAAAATAACATTTATTAACTTAAAAGAAGCTAATATTTCACTGGTATTATATCCAGCATCTTCAGAGCACACAACACAAAGTTTGTTACAAATGCAAAACAACCACAATCCGGTGTAACAGTGGGGCTAGTAAAAGTAATTGCAGCCTGCAACACAAGACTAAAGTCCTAATATGGCGCCATCTAGGTTAAAAAAAAAAAAAAAAATCAAAGTTTTGAAATAGTAGTCTAAATGATAGTCTTAGAAAGTTTGAAAAAATGAAATAAAATAAAAGTAATAAATATTAATTTGGTCTTAAGATGACTGTCTCAAATCTTTCGTAGATTTATACAGCCATACTTGTTAAGGTTTGGAGTATGTTTTAAAAGCCATACTTGTTAAGGTTTGGAGTATGTTTTAAGGCTTCTGTTGATTCCAGGAACAACCTCTCTGACTTGTAGAAGCTTCTGTGCATTACTTTTGTTTCTTTCCAATTAATCCTGTGTGCAGGGGTATCCAAAGCATGGTCTGCCAGACCCGACTTGTCATAGCGAAAGTGTCGGATATAAGCCTATCCATGCGTATGATGACTATTTGTGTCCATAATGGTCATGTTACACAGCCAAGAGTTTCATATTTGTTACTTTTAATTATTAAACTGTTCAAAGTACTGCTCATTATTTTTGCAACTATGTTTGATGTTAATTCCATCTTACTTTTTTTTCCCCATATTTACGTGAAAATTTGCAATGCCTATAGCACATCAGTACCATGTGTGAGCAGGCATATGACTTATATGAATTTTGAATCACTTGTTTCTATCTGATAGTGTTTCTTTAATGAGCTCCTCATTAAAGAAACACTATCAGAAAGAAACATTAAAGGAACACTATAAAAATCCTCATTAAAGAAACACTATAAAGGTGCAGCCACAAGAATAACAAGGCATTTGAACTTTGGGTTAAATTCTGCCTCAGACATAAGACAACTTTAGTCAAGAACATTTTGAGTAAGTAAATTATCCTATCACATAAGATAGCGGGATTCCCCCCACACACACACACAGCAGAACTTTTTGTTTTACTTTGGCAAATTAAACTGCACTGAGAATATATGCAGTTAAGAGATATGATATATTGGCTTCAATCCTATAGTTGTTTTTGTCATAATATTTTTTAAGATAATTATCTTCCCCACAGTATTCTTGTTAATTAATATGGAGGTCACGAATAATAATAATAATAATAATTAATATGAAAAAAACTGAATTTTTGTTTGATGTTAAAAGAAAACTCTGTTTGATTTAAAAACAGGGTGTTGATGAAGAAGATCTTAAAGATCTCCTTCCTCTTCCTCAAGATCTTTCGCAAGATGATGAATTAATGAACATATTAATGGTTGAAGAAGATGATATAACTAAACACGATGGAGGTATAGAAGTTGTTTTATTTTGAATATACTTTTGATATGCATTATTTTGTATACTCTTGTTAATATTATCATTGAATATTCATTTAAACGTCATTTCATTATACACTAGTAATCAAACATTGTGTGCTCATTAGTTTGCATAACTAGTACTTTCATTTCATGATTGTCAGTCTGATCTGTGTAACAGATTTATGAAATTGCTCATGCTTCTCTGTTTTACACTTTCATCACCACTTCACATTTAACACAGTCACTCTGGACACAGGACAAATTATATCATTGCCTACCTGGTATAGGATGTGACAAATTGTCTAGTGCTTCCAGTTTGTGTATCTAGTTATCTAGTGAGCCTGCAACAAATCATTATGTGTGTTTTCAGAGAAACAAGGCTGTGCAGAAGGGGAAGAATTTTTTGTTTAGGTTATATATATAACAGATAATTAAGTGAAATTGTATATTTATTTGTATTTTTAAATTTCAAAAAAAAAAATAAGTGTAGGTATTTATATTTCAGACAAATTGTCTAGTGCTTCCAGTTTGTGTATCTAGTTATCTAGTGAGCCTGCAACAAATCATTATGTGTGTTTTCAGAGAAACAAGGCTGTGCAGAAGGGGAAGAATTTTTTGTTTTAGGTTATATATATAACAGATAATTAAGTGAAATTGTATATTTATTTGTATTTTTAAATTTCAAAAAAAAAATAAGTGTAGGTATTTATATTTCAGTCAGCATTAATCAGATATAAATGATTTGCATATGACTGGCATGGCATATCTGAGGAAAAGAATAGGCATGAACATATACAGAGTTGTTATAGTCAAATAAATATCTAGTAATTTACAATTGTGGTATTATTATTATTATTATTATTATTATTATTGATGTGCTATTATTGTATTGTGACATAGTAATATATTATTAGAAACAAATAGACACAAGACATTAATAATAATTTATTAATGCAGATATTTTGATCTGAATCCAGCAGATCATGACATCAGTGTACAAGTAATTCAAAAGATGGAGCAACAACATTGAATTGTTTTTCCCTTTAACATATACAAGCTGTGCTATATTGACAGCATACATAGATGGTATGGTATGATTAAAATTAAAATAAAAGAAATTAAAGATAATCAAAATAAAATAAAGGTGTGGTTACAGTCTGCCATTGATCAAGATGAGACCTTTGCAGATCTTTTCTCTGTCAAGTAGTCGCTTCAGTTGAAGTTTAGGTAGTATAAAAGAGCTTCAGTACTCTCTTTGAACAATCACTCAAATTTAAACAACACCAAAGATCGTGGACAATAGGGCATTATGGTCATTGCCCACTCCAAGCTGTGCCAGACTATATTTTTCAGGCTTTTTATGTCTGATGTAAGGTCATTCCTGCAGTCATTTTTCTATAGAACATTCTGTTTGTCCAAATTAAGAATGAATGCTATCACATTAACCCTGGTAAATACTAGGGAGGCAGACAGTGACCTTCATGGAGAGTAACCAGAAAAAGATTTTATTAACAGGAAAAATGTTGGAATTAAATTATGTTTTCAAGGATCATGGAAATCGATTCAGAGATTGCTACAAAGTATAGAATTTGAACTTGCCATACAATGTCACGGTTTTTAGGAACTGGCTTATGTCATAGGGCCATTGAATCTTCTTTGAAGAAGGCCATTCTACAGTATGATCCTTTGGTTGTAGTAGACAAGATCTGTTCTATCAAGTAAGATTTCATTGTGCTATTTTTTTTTTAGAATGATGATGGGCTGAATTTGCATATAATGGCCTGCAATAGTAGGCTTACAATGAACTGAAGTTGTTAGCACCATATGTGGTATTGGAAAGGAGGATATCTTGAAAGGCTAATTTTCCATTCTTTTCTGTAATGAAGTTGATGTACAGGTGTAGGCCTGTTAATCTGAGGTTAGGAATGCAGCTAAAGATGTTTTATATTTAGACAGGCAAAAGCATCATCCACATAGCTTACTCAAAAGAAAGATTGCAGTTATCTTGAGGAAAATAATTAGTCTTCAAGATGTTCCAAGAGAAATTAAGAAATTAGCTAGGGAAGGAGAATCAGGACAACTTTTTAAATGTGTGTGAAATATATATTATTATTATTGTATGGGCACCTCCATGGAGTGCGACAACTCATGATAGGAGACCCAAGCTAAAGACACAATCTATTGTACCTCTCCTTGAATCCATTAACAGACAAAGCACTCACAACTGACTGGCAGCCTATTCCACTCATTCACAACTCTTTGAGCAAACAATCTAGTCCTCACATCTTTATTCAACTTCCAGGGATGTCCTCTTGTTGTAGCCCCCCACCCTCCAGCCAACTACTGAAACATTTTCCCTGCATCAATTCTATAAAACCTTTTAAGTGACATGTGTTTCTGTCATATCTTCTATTTTTCTTCTATCAACCAACTTCTGCAATCTAAAAAACTCTCAATCTGTCCTCGTAGGGAATATTCCAGAGAAGATTTACCGTCTTCGTCACTCACCTCTGAATCTTCTCCACTGCTTCCTCATCCCCAAGAAACCCAGGAGACCAGACCTGAGCACAGTAATTCAGATGTTGGTGTTAAGATCTTATAAAGAGGAATAACAACTTCCTCATCTCTATTTGTTAACATTTTCTTCAAAGCCAAGCAATCTTATGAGCTACCTTAGCAATAATAATAAATAAACTTTAACTCTCTGTCTACCACACCCCTAAATCACTAGCTTCATCTATTTCCTGGAGTATGGTTCCATCAATATGGTAGTACACAGCTTGAAATCTGTTTATCCCAAAATGAATAACTTTATATTTCTCCACATTAAATTGATACCTGTTATCTTTTGCTCATACCTAGCAGCCTATTTAAATTGTTCTGCAAAGCTTTCTACATCACCTTGATTAACTATTATTCTACCTAATTTTGCATCACCAGCAAGTAGTAGTGGTCCTAGCACTAAACTTTGCATTACACCACTTTCTCCTGGATTCTACTCCTCCATATACCTGTTTTTGATATCTGTCCAGCAGCCATGCTCTTATCCTTGTGACTAGCATCATATTCATCCCCATTTGTTCTAATTTGCTTAAGAGTTTCATGTTGTATTTGGTCAAATGCATTTGCAAAATCCAGCAAACTCGTCATGTAGTTATTTCCTTTATCCAACTCAGCTGTCACTCTATTATAAAAAAGTTAGCTAATTATTAAGGCATAACTGACTCTTGACAAAGCCATGTTGCTCCTCATAGAGAATCATATTGTTATCCACCCATTCTTGAATTCTCTTTTTGAATTCTCAATTTTTCCAGCACTTTTACGACCACTCTTAAGATACTGATTGATTTATAATTTGCTACTTTAGTCTTGGAAACTTTAATGCAAGGGAATTATTTTTCCCTCTTTCTACTCCTTTGGAACTCTACCAGAGCTGAGATTTAAATTAAAGAGCCTAGTCACAGGCATTGCCAGTTCCCTTGCACACTCTTGCAAAACTTGAGCTGATATCCCATCTAATCCCACAGCTGTATTTACACTGAGATTCTGAGATGCGATTCATCCACCGCTGTTTCCACATCAGTCTTTGTCACATATGTTATACCAGTACCCTAACTTGGATGATATATCCTTGCAAAGTTGTCACTCAGTAACTCAACTATTTTATCTGCTTCTGTCACCTTGTCATCATCAACACTCATTAAGGTTAATCTTCCATTGCCATTCTTCTTGACTTTAAATTTTTCAGGAAATGACAATGTATACTAAAATATTAAATAAAAAACTTTAATCAGTATTTTCTATATTTTGGCAATGGACGTTGCCATCTTCTGGGAACATAAAACTATGATATGTGCATGCAGGCACTAATAACGAGCAAATGAGGCTGAAGAAGACAACTGAAGTTGGTCCTAGAGTCCTAAAGGTGCCCCTTAGCAGGCTAAATTGGGTTGTCTTGGCTGTTGGGCTGATCTTCTTCTTCTTAGGATGCAAGCTTTCCAAATTTGAGGCAATCTCATGCACACAAATTTGGCTGTAATGGTGAAACCGGATGTAGTTTTTGTGTTTGGATACCCCGATATTAGCTGTCCTGCCTGTTTGGCCGTAGTAGGACAGTTTACAACTGCAAGGGACCTGGTATACTCCAGGTAGGTCTAGGGGAAGTGGCTGGTCTTTGGTGGAGCAGATAAGGGATACCAATTTCTTATATGATTTGTAACAGGTCGTCAGGTCATATTTTTTTTGGATTTTTGTTAGCTTTTCAGATCTGTCTCGGATATAAGGAATGATGAAAGATTTAGTGTAATCTCTGTTATGAGGGGGGAGGGGGGTTGTGGTTAACTGGTTTTAATATTTTTTGGGGGTTGTGGCCATTAGCTAAGAAGGTGTTAAGGATATGGTTAAGTTTTGGGGGTTGCAGCCAATGGCTACAACCCCTAAAAAATCCAAAAAATATTAAAACCAGTTAACCACAACCTCTCTCCCTCCATTCATGACAGAGATTATACTAAATCTATCACCATTCCTTATATCCAGGGCACATCTGAAAAGCTAACAAAAATCCTAAAAAATATGACCTAACTACCTGTTACTGTCGTGACGACTCCTTTCTGTCGTGTTCTAAATCTATCTAGTTTCAAGTCACTTTTATGAATAATACAACTAATTGCGAAATGATCACCGATCCAAAAGTAGGGAAATTTATATTTATACTGCGCCACCCTATTCTTAGATTAGTCTATATAAATAGTAGGATCAGTTCTAAATTAAGTTAACAGTCATCTCATTAGGCCGAATCATCTATTATCATTTTTACTTGGGGTTCCTGCAAGATTCGAATATTTATGAACGGTGCAATAATAAGGAATTCAGGCAAACACAATATTTAGATCAACAAAATAAAACATTTAATATATGATATGGTTAACAAATACAAGAACTCTCTTTTAAAATGGAACTATACAATTAACTTAACACTTCTTCTTAGGTCACTGATGCTAATTCAATGTTCTAACTTTCATATACTGTTCACAGTCTTAAAAACACAAATCTTCTTATCTCAAGTTAATATAACAATTTCACATTTTATTCAGTCTTCACAAATCTATCAGCTCAATGTTTATATTCACAGCAGGCAATGAACTACGTAAGCTATATTCCAAGCAACAATATTCCCGGACCTTGAGCATCGGAAATATATTACAGTTAATGCTAGAATAGAGAAACTTATACAACTACTCTTACCAGACAAATTCTTCAATACATCAAATTATTGAGAGAGCACTTATGAATTAACTTAATTAACATTAGCGGACCACACATAACAAATATTCTCCATAGTTTAAACTGTATTACTGTAAGTCGCACTTCACTATTCCAAACAACAGTAATTAGGTACTAATATCTTTTCCTGTTCACTTTTCTCCAAGTAATCAATATAACCTTTTCCTAGGGCAACATAGAATTTAATCGTAATCCAGATTAACTGGAACTAATCAGAATTTTCGCATTGACTGTCCAGTTTTTTCCTTTTATCTGATTACGGCATCAACCTTTCTTCATAACAACAGCAGTTTTCGCTTATAACATTAAACTTTATGTTTCACTACTTATAGGTTCACTTCCGAACACTATACTCATAAATCTCTGCCCTGAGGATTATATAATCTTGGTTCCGCAAAACTCTCTCCTCCTTAATAATAATTCTTCTCTAATCTCCCCCTATCTATGACCTTCCCTCTTCTCTATATATCTATCTATCTATGACCTTCACTCCCACCTTACGTTCGAACGCCACGCTCTACTCCACTCGTGGTTGTTTACGCGTGCGTCTCCATGACAACAGACTGCACGTAAACATTTCGCTAATGTAATGTATGGTCTAATATTATTCATGAGTGATTACATAACATTAAATATTTCACAAAATAAAACAACAGAATATTTAAGCTACTTCTTTAACTTTTTGATTACGTATACAGTTAAATATAAATTAACACTTTATGTTACACCACATATATTTAGTTATACAAAATTCTAAACATATTATTATTTTATAAACTAATAATAGGTCAAGTTTTGAATAAATATTTAATTAGTAATTCTTAATTAAAGAATAATAAACAATTTTATATAAACCATGATTAATATTTAATAAGCAATGTTAAATGTGAATGAAAAATAATAAATTACATAACATGGCTTCATTCACAATTTAACATTACAAACCATATAAGAAATTGGCATCCCTTATCTGCTCCACCAAAGACCAGCCATTTCCCCTAGACCTACCTGAAGTATACCAGGTCCCTTGCAGTTGTAAACTGTCCTGCTACAGCCAAACAGGACAGTTTTCAGGATATAGGAACATAAAGACTACATCCAGTTTCACCATTTCAGCCACTCAGGACTTGCTGACCATGCACTAGATTCCACCACAGAATATGCTAGAAGAAAGCCACTTTACTACACTTTACACATTATTCTTGTTGAGAGGCTTATACGCTGGTTAAACATGATAACTAATATTTAAGGAATTGACAGCGTATACTAGAAATATAGATTAAATAAACTTTAATATATACTTTCCGATATTTCGGCGAATGTCACGTTGCCATCTTCTTGGGAACTTACTACAAAGACACGTGCACACAAGTACTAATAACAGCAAATGAGACTGAAGCTAGGAAGCTAGCGTTTTCCTAAAGTCCTGATGGTGCCCCCTGGCGGGCTATATTGGTATTTCTTGGCCTTTGGGCTGAAGTTCTTCTGATAAAAGTTTCCCAAATTTGGGGCAGTCTCATGCATCCAAATTTGTTGAGGTTTGGCATGTTCCTAAGGGGCGAGGCTGATTCCATGAATAGTCTTTCATACTTGAACTTGCTGCGGTGTATTACTGTGGCTTTCTTCCATCTTATTCTGTGGCGAGTATCCAGAGCGTGGTCTGCAAGCCCAGAGTGGCTGTAGTGGTGAAATCGGATGTAATCCTTGTGTTCTGAGATTCTGATATTTGCTGTCCTGCCTGTTTGGCCAAAGTAGGACAGTTTACAGCTGCAAGGGACCTGGTATACACCAGATAGGTCTAGGGGAGGTGGTTGGTCTTTGGTGGAGCAGATAAGGGATGCCAGTTTTCTATGTGGTCTGTAACAAGTGGTCAAGTCATGTTTTTTTAAGATTTTATTGATTTTTTCCGAGGTGCCTCGGAAAAAATGTGGTTTGGAAGTTGGCGAATCCCGCGTATCCCAACTTCCAAACCACATTGCCAACGATATTAGATTGGATGTAGCCTGTGTTCTCAATAAAGCAAACCCTCCAAAATCAAACATATCCATTAGTGAATACAAGGCACTACAAGAATTGAAGAGAAACAAAAAAATAGTGATCACCAAAGCGGATAAGGGGAACGCCACTGTGGTACTCAATCTTAAAGACTACACAGGTAAGCTCAAGGCTTTATTATTAGATCGTTCCACTTACCTCCCCATTGATTACAATCCCACCAACTCACAAATTAGAAAACTCCATAGGCTCCTTAAGAAGGTCACTTCTTGGCCTGTGGAGATTACCAACAGACTAAAACCCTATAACTCCAGACCCCCCCCGCATATATGGGCTCCCAAAAATACACAAAGAAAATGTGCCATTACGTCCCATAGTGGATGGCATTGATTCCCCCACTTACAAACTAGCCAAACATTTAGCCAAAGCGCTCTCACACTATACTGGCAATACACCATCACACATAAAAAACTCAGCCCACTTCAAAGCCAGTATAGAAAACCTTACACTCCAACATAATGACATAATGGTCAGTTTTGATGTCTCCTCCCTATTCACGAATGTCCCCCTCAAAGAAACCTTAGAGCTAATCCAAGCTAAATTTCCTCCCAATATCTCAGCCCTATATCAGTTTACAATGAACTCAGGCTATTTCGTTTGGCAGGAAAAATTCTACAAACAGATAGAGAGGACAGCCATGGGTTCACCACTTTCCCCACCCTTGGCCAACTTCTTCATGGAGGCATTTGAAGAGAAAGCCTTAAACTCAGCTCCACAAAAACCTACCATATGGCTTCGCTACGTTGATGATGTTTTTGCTATTTGGCCACATGGCCCGGATTCACTCTTCTCCTTCCTAACACACTTGAACAACCAACACCCTAGAATCAAATTCACCCTGGAAAAAGAGGAAAACAATAACCTCCCCTTCCTAGACACACTATTTACCCGCCAACCTGATGGAACCTTGGTTTTCTCAGTTTATAGAAAACCCACCCATACAGGCAGATACATTCACCAACAATCCCCCCCCCCCCCCCCCCTCACAACAATATGGAGTTATTAAAACATTATTCAACAGGGCAAAAATAATCTGTTCTAATGATCAAGCCCTAACCACTGAACTAAATCACATCCGTGACACTTTCTCAGCCAACGGCTACCCCCTCCAAAAAATCCAAAAAATACTTAACCCAGTTATCCACAACCCACCACCTCCACCCCCTCACAAAAAAGATTACTCTAAATCCATCACCATTCCCTACATCCGAGGCACCTCGGAAAAAATCAATAAAATCTTAAAAAAACATGACTTGACCACTTGTTACAGACCACATAGAAAACTGGCATCCCTTATCCGCTCCACCAAAGACCAACCACCTCCCCTAGACCTATCTGGTGTATACCAGGTCCCATGCAGCTGTAAACTGTCCTACTTTGGCCAAACAAGCAGGACAGCAAATATCAGAATCTCAGAACACAATGATTACATCCGATTTCACCACTACAGCCACTCTGGGCTTGCAGACCACGCTCTGGATACTCGCCACAGAATAAGATGGAAGAAAGCCACAGTAATACACCGCAGCAAGTTCAAGTATGAAAGACTATTTATGGAATCAGCCTCGGCCCTTAGGAATATGCCAAACCTCAACAAATTTGGATGCATGAGACTGCCCCAAATTTGGGAAACTTTATCAGAAGAACTTCAGCCCAAAGGCTAAGAACTACCAATATAGCCCGCCAGGGGGCACCATCAGGACTTTAGGAAAACGCTAGCTTCCTAGCTTCAGTCTCATTTGCTGTTATTAGTACTTGTGTGCACATGTCTTTGTAGTAAGTTCCCAAGAAGGTGGCAACGTGACGTTCGCCGAAATATCGGAAATTACTGGAATCAGCTTCAGCTCTGAAAAGAGTTCCCAAACCTCAACAAATTTGGGTGCATGAGACTGCCCCAAATTTGGGAAGTTTGCATCCTAAGAACACTAGCCCAAAAGCCAAGACACTAGGAGGGGGGGGCACCTTTAGGACTCTAGGACCAACTTCAGTTGCCTTCTTCAGCCTCATTTGCTTGTGTTAATACCTGTGTGTGCACATATCATAGTTTTATGTTCCCAGACGATGGCAGTGTAACATTGCCAAAATATAGGAAGGTATTGATTAAAGTTTTTTAATTAATATTTTAGTATATGCTTTCATTTCCTGAAAAATTTAAAGTAATATGTAACCAACATATAAGCATATCTACAAACCATTCTTCTTATTTGCCACATAACGAAAGAACTCCGGGATTTCCTTTGACCTGCTTGGATAGATTTTTCTCATAATCTTATTTTGTCTTCCTTACCACGCTGGTCACCTTTGTTGCCTGGTCTTTTTACTGTTCATAAGTTTGCTGGTCATCTTTCTCCTTATATACCTCTCACAGCAGTTTCTTTTACTGAAGCTCATGCTTAATGATATTATCATCCATGTAACTCCTATATGATAAAACTTCCTTTCTCTAGGTATACAATTTAATACTGCTTCCTCTAGATGCACCTTAACTATCTTCTATGCACTTACTATCATCTTTCTCTTGCAGGGCTTTATTATTATTATTATTATTATTATTATATGAGCACCTCCATGGAGTCCAAAGACTTCACGGGATACCCAATCTATCCACACAATCTATCATACCTCTCCTTGAATCTATTAACAGACAAAGCACTCACAACTGACTTTGACAACCCATTCTACTCATTCACCACTCTCCAAGCAGAATATCTAGTCCTCACAACCCTACTGACTACACCTTTATTCAACTTATAACAAGGATCAGAATAAGGGATGACCCCTTATTCTGGTCCTTGTAGTCAAGTGCTGAAACATTATGCCTTGACACAGCTTCAAGCTTCCTCCCAAGCTTGTCATAATCATCTGCCTTGTAGTTCCACATATACTCCTTATTGATGGAATATTCTTCATATTTTACAATCTCCCAAGTCAAGACTGTATGGTCACCTTTGCCAATCAGAGACGTGGCCATCTTGGTTATGGATAGCTCTTCTCTTCCTATGACTAGGTCCAATACCCTTACACCCTTAGTTCCCTCCATCACATGCTGCCTGAAGTAATTATCTCTCAGTACGTGTATAAATTCTATTTCCTTCCTACCATGTTTTCTTTCTTCCTTCAAAGTTATACCTTCATAGCTAAGCCCCAGTAATAATCACTCGACCTCAACTCATTATACTAAGTTGCCGATACGTGTCTTCCAGATCATCCATGGCCTATAGCAACAACCGACTGTGTATTTTGATTTACTGGTATTGATCTTCCACCAGACTGTTTCAAATGAACAGCCACTCTCCTGTCTATCTCCTATTCTTTGTGGCTACAACTCATCTGTCATCAGCAGTAAACCCCCTCCTCTCTCCCTATCCTTTCTTCCCTGAAAATACTAAACCCTTCACATTCTATCCCTGTAACTACATCATCTACTGTTAGGCAAGTCTCACTAATGCCTATAATTTTGACAGGGTTGCACCAAAGCCAAAAACTCCTCCCTCATGTTCCCGATACTTCTGACATTAGTATATAGAAACTGCAGCATCCCTTTAGGATGCTGCAGTTTCTATATACTAATGTCAATCCATCACCCTTACTTCTTTAATATACTACCCTATCCAATACTTTTATTTGAGAAACTAGATTCTGCACCTGGTCATTCTCACACTCACTCACCTTCACACACACAACACATTCAACTGCTTCCATCCTAATTTCTTAATTTTTCCTGAATTTGCACTTCAGTGTGCTAGGTGAACATAAACTCTCTCTCTCTAGACATCTAATACCAAAAGTATTTATATGCAGCCCATCAGAATTATACAAATCCTTCTTTCCATCAAACACAGATCACAGATTCACAAATCCTACATCGTTTCGTTCTTTCTGCATAATCCTCATACTAATTTATTGGCTCTCGAATGTCCTCCTTAGTTCGCCTATATCATAGTATGTCAAGAGACTTTCAGTCTTTACCTTCTCACTCTTTATTTTTGCTTTGTCTAACAAATCCTTTACACCCCTCCTTCATAGAATACTTCTTGCCTCTCGGATCATTAGTGCCAACCAAGACAATTCTTTCATCTTACCTTTTTTATATGTGTGCATAATTTTTATATATGTATTTCCTTGGTGTTTTTGTTTATTCCTGCACCTAAAAACAAATAGGTTCATACCACAAGTATTATTTAAGTATTTCTGATTTGCAATATATTTATCCACTCTAAATTCTAGTTCTCAAACTTCTAAAATATCATATATTAGTTTCAGTTATCTTAGTCTTGTAAATGAGACATGAGTATTGTAATACAAAAAGTCACCTTTTAATGTATATAAAAAATACACAAATATGATAAGCACCTCCATAGTGCAATTGAAAGAACAATAGGACAAGAAAAGACCCAAGATTGATTTTTGTCATGATGAGAATAATCTCTATATGAACTTTTTCAATTCAAGGAGTTAATCAATCCCATATGGTGGTAGTAGGATTTTTCATTCCACATACAAAAAAATCAGCCAGGAGAACATATACTGACAAAAATACTAGTGATTAGATAAGGGAGTTATCATTCCTCTCTATAAAGTTTTGATATGACCACATCTCAATTACCGTGCTGAGGTCTAGTCACCTGGATTTCTTGGGGATTAGGAATTAGTGGAAAAGACTCAGAGCTGACTGATCGAGATGGCAAGTAATCTGTGGAATGCTACCTGTGGGGATTAGATTCAGAGTTTGTGGATTGCAAAAGTTGATTGTTAGGAAAAGATAAGGATATGATAGAAACATTTATGTTATTTAAAGAATTTATGCAGGGTAAATGTTTCGGCACTTGGCTAGAGGGAAAACAGAAAAATAGAGGTTGGGTCACAGTGTGGTTAGCAAGGACATGTAGACTAGTTTTTTTGCTTAGGGAGTGGTGAATGAATGAAATGGATTGTCTGAGTCAGTTTGAGTGCTGTGTTAATGGTTTCAAGGAGAGGTATGATAGATATTGTGTTGATAGTTTGTCTCTCCTGCAATGAGTCTTAGGACTCCATGGAGGTATCTGTGCAACAACAACAACAACAATAATAATAATATCCATGTTATTACACTTCACTTCTTTGTTTTGATTGAACTAAAAACACTTCAAACCAATTAGATAGTTAATCTGCTCCTTTTCCATGCATTATAATACATGGAAAAGGAGAATGGGCACCTCCAAAAATAGTTCAGCATTATCTAAAATGCGCATGCCTTCCTCCAGTGTTATTTATATCATTATTTCAATTAAATTGCCAGCCTGGTTGGCCGAGTGGTTAGCGTATCCGCTCTCCAGCCGAAAGGCTGCAGTTCAAATACCGCCATGGGCATGGATATTTGTGATTGTCTGTGGAAATAAGAGTGGTGGTAGATGGCATCGATGTAGTTGCAGTTAGAATGAGCTGTAGAGTAGGTGCCCTCCCTCGATGAGTCCTTGAACTCCCTGGAGGTGTAATATAATAATAATAATAAATTTAATACTTTTGTCCAAATCACAGTTCAAAACAAAAATTGGGAAAGTTATATTCAAAGATATTGCACTAATTACTACATCACTCTCAGTCTATGAAATTTATATTTAAAATGTGTCAATTATTTTTTCAGAAAAGTTCTGAATATCAAATGAAAGATGGCAGATTTTATTTTAGGTCTTGCGTATTCAGTGCTTAAAATACAGCATGCACCAAACCTCTTGGGTGCTAATACACCTGTTGTAACTACATGTTCTGAAACTGGAATATGAGATGATAATGTGAAAGGGAAGGAATTAATGAGCTAATTTAAGTATCTGAGCACTTGGATTTTCAAGGAAGGCCACTAAAATCTGTTTGTGGGAGGTGAACAAACAGAGATTGATATATTCCACTTCATTTTGAACTTGGTGCCAGTACCTTTCAAAAAATTTAAAAGAAAGATTTTACTTTCTTTTAAATTTTTTCTAATAATTATTATTAAATATTAAATATTTTCAGATAATTTGAGAATGTGCAGTATAAATTGTTTATATGTGAAGTATAAAGTAAATCGTATTATTTCTGTTTACGTTAATTTAGATTAATTTATATAACTGTTTCATAAAAGAAGTTAGTCATTTTACCATATTTTTTGTAGATTTGGCTGTTATTACATCAGTAGCAGCATCTCTTGATGATCAAGAGCAACCAGCAGGAAGTGGGCAAGCTCATAACAAAGATGATCCTTTATCTGCCAATATCGATTCTGTTCTGCTTAGTCCACTGAACTTAGATAGTATGGTAGGGGATACAGGTAACACATGCAAATATAACAATTTTTAGTTTTCATTAAAGAGATATTTACATTACCTTCTCTGGATTATTATTATTTTCCTCCTTCCTTGGTAATCAAGTGAAATATTTTGTTATTTTAAGGACTGCCTCAAATGGATAGCAAGGATGTTGAAGATATTTTTAAAGGAGTCCTTAGTCCAAATAATGATCCAGAACAAGCTACAGAAAGAGGTAAATAAATAAATATATATATATATATATATTTAGATAAAACTACAGTTTCTGTCTCGTGAGAAAAAATTATATGATTATTATGATGAAAAAGACTATGATTAGTATGATTTTTGCATGCCCTTTTATGCTGCAAAAGTAAGATTTATAAGGTTCGGAATGTTCGTTTGCCCCCCCCCCCCCCCGAAATAGCACTGCTTCTTGAGATAGCCAAGATAATATTTTTTTTTTTATTTCTTAAATGTGTATCCACCCACAGATGGATGAAAACATATTCTTCATTACTACCAGTGGGTAAGCTAAACAAGAATCCTTGTCTTGTCTTATGTGTTTCTTTTAACCACCTTAGTCCTACATTAAGTAGAGTTATGATTCCACACAATATGGAACCAAACTGGAAAATCATCTACCACTTAAAGATATTATCAAAATGTCTGAACCATTGTGAATTCAAACCCACAGCCTTTAGGATGGAGTGCATCAATGCTTTCTGTATAGAGTGGAATCTTGGAAGTAAATACCAATGGAACTGTCTGAGTCTTGAAACAAAACGAATTTCAGGTCTAAAATGCTTATGAAACTAGTGTTATAGGCTTAATTCATTGAAGTCCATATAGGCTATAGCAGCTAAAATCTCTACCCACTGTCACACTAGCTTGCTTTAGTATCCCTGGATATATATCTCATCCAAATAGACCTGAAGTAATCTAGAAGTTAACCATGTAAGCAGACAGGAATTGTGGTATGGCACTCTCACCCCTCATGGAGATGACAAACTTCTGAGTGGTGAATTTCTGTAAATTAAAGATGGCAAGAAAGATGCCAAGTGTAAACAAACACAGTTTGCTTGTGAAGTAACTTCACATCAATTGTCTTAGTATCCCATAATGCAATGCACATATCCTTACAGATATGTATTGTGGGAAGGGCCACTACCCAGACCAATTTCAACCTTTATTGAGGTCTTGTCAGTGGGATTCAGACCTAAATCTAAACATTTCGAAAACCAAATTTTTAATGCTATTTTTTCCTCGACCTTCTATCTTGCTATGTTTTTGTTGATGATATCTTTGCAGTCTTGTCCCACTCTGAAACAGCATTACTTCAATTTTTGGACAAAATAAACTTCTTATACACCCACAGCTAGTTCATTATGGAACATGACTCTGACAATAGTCTTCCCTTTCTGGATACTTTAATAAGCATAACTGTACAGGCAATATTCAATTTTACATTTACTAGAGGCCTTCCTTCACTGGCATTTCTGCTCAGCTTCACATGAAGTCTCTTGTAAACAGAGCAAAAGACAGTCCTACCTGCTTTAGCTGATCACTTCATGAAACATTTGGAAAACCAATTTTTTAATGCTATTTTTTTCATGCTTTGTTCTTCAGACTCCATTCTGTTAGAAGAATTCAATAAAATAAGAATCATATCATCTGATCAAAGACCACATGTGAGAGTTCTGAGAAAGATTACGAGATTGAACAGATGTCATCAATGGCATTATTACATTAAAAATGAGGATATTAGGAAAGGTTTGCATTCAGATATGTTTTAGCAGAGCTAATCTCAGGTAGTATAGTCACTTAAATAGAATGAGAGAGGAAAGATTAGGAAAACAAGTGTTCTTTGCCAGGTTGTCAGCCAAAAGACTCAAAAGGAGCACCAAGGTTTGGGTGGATTGATAACGTAAAAGGTGCCTTCATTCATCATCATCAGTGGTCCTAGCAGGCACTTAAGTGTCCACGACCTTCCAACAATACTTGGACATTGTAACCATAACTCGAGGATAAGGTGGTTAATCCCCTGCCTCCCGGTGTGTCCTATGCCTGTAGATGCATATGTTCGTGGGGCTGGTTTGCTTGTTGTGGGGGACGAAAAACCTGAGTTTCCAGGTGAAAACACCCCCACCTTCGTATCTGAAAAAGTACCTTAGAAGATAAAAATATAATATGTGATAATATTGGAGTCTTGATAGATAATAGATTGATTTGGAGGAAAATTGTTGAGAGGAAGTTAGTAGTGATGTAACTTTTTTTATGTAGTACTATGATGATATCTGTACACCACCTTGAGGAGAATACATGCCAGGAATTTGGCAATGAAACCACATTGATTCAGAGTGGAACAAGATGCAAAGATATCATTAACAAAAACATAGCAAGATAGAAGGTTGAGGAAAAAAATAGCATTTAAAAGTTGGTTTTCCAAATGTTTTGGGTCTGGATTCCAGACCTAATTTGGCAATACAGCAGTATACTATAAAATGAACAGAATGAAATAACCAAACTTGAAAGGATGTTATGCTTAACCCAATGACTAAAAAAATTAATAAAATGAAAACAACACACATGCAGCATAATAGCAATATTTGTACTTTTTACAGATAATATTCTTATAAAATTTACCCATATCAGAATACTATTCTGATGTGGCTCAGTCACCATACTTTCTTCTTGCAAGCTCTGGAGAATTTCGTATAAGATATTCGTATTCACTCATGCACTGAGTGAATACAATAATACTATACTTGCTACAAAAGGTGTATAAATAACAATTTCCTCGTGAAAGTGGTCTGTACACAGTAGTAGTAGTCATCATCATCATCATCATCATCATCAAATTCCTGCCATGTACCCTCAAGGGGGTGTACAGGATATGACAGTACTACATGAAAAAATTACATCATTACTAACTTCCTATCTACAATTTTCCTCCAAATCAGTCTGTTACGTGTCAAGACTCCAACATTATCAGATCTTATATTTCTATCGTCTAAGGCACTTTGTACCGTATCAATCCACCTATATCTTGGTCTTCCTCTGGGTCGTTTTCCTGCCAACCTGGCAGAGAACACTTGTTTTGCTAATCTTTCCTCTCCCATTCTATTTAAGTGACCATACCATCTGAGATTAGCTCTGCTAACGCATTCCTGGATGCAGACAATGTCAAGTTCTTTCCTAATATCCTCATTTTTAATATGATATTGCCATTGATGCCATCTGTTCACGCCTCTAATCTTTCTCAGGATTCTTATATCTGCGGTCTCTAGTCTTTGGTCAAGTGTTTTACTTCTGACCCAGCTCTCAGATCCATAAGTTAAAATTGGTTTGAACACAGTCTTGTATACAGTTAATTTAGTGTTCCGACTAATTTCTTTCTTATTCCATATGAATTTATTCAATTGACTTCCCACGATACCAGCTTTGCTGATTCTGTTGTCTATTTCTATATTTAGTTTACCATCTTCAGTAAAAATTGTGCCTAAGTAGCTGAAATGTTTTACTTGTTCCACAGGTTCTCCATTCACAACACAGTTGACATTTTCAATGATTCTGCCTATTTTCATTGTCTTTGTCTTTTTATTGCTGACCTTCATACCATATCTATTACAACAGCTATTCAATTTAATCAGAGAATCTTGCAGACTTGTAGCGGATTTATTTAGAAGTATAACATCATCCGCATAAAGCAAAGAGCTGACATTAACATCTCCAATTTTGATATCAGGTTTAATACCACATTCCTTCATAATGTGATCCATATAGATAATGAATAACAGAGGGGATAATGTACATCCTTGTCTCACACCAGATTTAACATTAAACCATCTTCCTGTACTTCCTTCAATTCTAACTGCTGACTCACAACTCAAATAAAGACTAAGTATTGCTTGATATAATGCCCCATTGACACCATATAACTGCAGCGTATTGAATAGCTTCTCTCTTGGCACCTTGTCATATGCCTTTTCCAAATCGACAAAACTTAAATACAGATCTTTGTTATATTCCCATGCTTTCTCGACTATTTGTCGTAAAGTGAAGATCTGATCCTGACATCCTCTATTTGGCCTGAATCCAGCTTGTTCTTCAACAAGCTTTTCTTCCACAATTCTTCTCAACCGTTTCTCAAGTATACTTGCATAGATCTTGCCAGGAACACTCAGTAGGGAAATACCTCTGTAATTCTCACATTCAGTTTTATTTCCCTTTTTATATATGGGTACTATGAGAGCTCTACTCCAATCATCGGGAATTCGTCCCTCTGTCCAGGCTTTCTGAACTATGCAGTGCAGCCACTGTAAGACTCTTATACCACCATACTTCAGCATTTCTGGTCGAATATCATCTACTCCTGCTGCCTTTCCACATTTCAAGCCTTTGATGGCTTTTTCTACTTCAAGTATGGATATGTATTCCTGACTGCATGCCTGGTCAGTGTTTTTTATCACTGTGCTGTCATCACTGCTTGTTTCATTTAGCAGTTTTTCAAAGTAATTACTCCATACTTCAAGGATATCTTTTTCTCCTGTTTTCATTTCACCTTTATCATCTCTAATTCCTTTTACAGCACTCTTTCCTCCATTCCTAAGCTTCTTCAACAACCTCCAGAATATTTTGCCACCTTCTTGATATTTATTTTCTATATTCTTGCCAAAGTCCTCCCATGACTTTTGTTTAGCTAGTTTTACACACTGTTTAGCTTTCTTACATATGTCTCTGTATTCTGTAAGAGTAAAAGCTGACTTATTTGCCAGGAACTTTTGATATGCTTTCTTCTTTTCCTTCACTGCCTCTTTAACTTCCTGTGTCCACCAGGGAGTTCTGATTTTTTTATCTTTGCACACAACCTCACCACATGCCTCTCTGGCAGAATCAATCAATGTTTCCTTCAGAGTTTGCCACTGAATCTCCAAGGTTTGATTCCTGTTCTCAAACTCTTTCATTTTCTTTTCTATAATATTTCTGTATTTTAGTCTACACTTTACATCTGAGAGCTGCTCAACTTTTATTCGCTTTAAAACTTTCTTACATGTTATTCTTTTCAATATGAAATTCAATTTTATCCTGCTCAAGACTAAATAGTGATTATTTCCAATTTCAAATCCTCTGTACACTCTGGTGTCCTGCACCAGGGAGAAAACATCACTATCAACAGTAACATAGTCAATGGGACTTTTCTTATTCCTAGCCTCTTCTCTCCATGTGAATTTGTGCACATTTTTATGTTGGAACATGGTGTTAGTAATAACCAGTCCATGTCCTGAGCAGAAATCCAACAGATATTTGCCATTATTATTAGCTTTGCTCTTTTCTCCAAATTTTCCCAAAATATTTTTGTATGTCTCACAATCATTTCCTACTCTACTATTTAGATCCCCAACAAGGACCAACTTTTCCTTTTTCATTGTGTCAGTTGCTTTTTCTAAAGCCTCAAAAAATTCCTCCACTTCTACCTTAGTAGAACCTTCTGTGGGACCATAGGCACAAATAAGTCTCATTGTCCAATTCCCCATTCTCATATTTGCCCACATTACTCTACTTGAGACTGACTGCCATTCAAGAAGATTAGCCTCGTATTTTGTGTTGAATACTATGGCTACTCCTTCTTTTCCTTGATTGTTATTGCCTGAATATAACATTTTGTATTTATTGCTCAGAAGGATCTCACCAGTTTTGGTCTTTTTTGTTTCAGTCACCCCTATTATGTCAATCTGGTACTTATCTAATTCCTCAGCTAGCTCCATTTCTTTGCCATTCAGGCTTCTTACGTTGATAGTACCGATCTTTAACTCTGGTGATGTTGAGTTGGGGTTTGTTTTCAGATTTGTTCCAGTAGCTGACTTTTCGCTGTTCGCCCTGGTTCCCTGGCGAAAACAACGGGGGCCTTGTTTAACCGGGCGACGCCCCAGCCGGCATGAAATTTTGTCATGTTGTACCATCATTTTTTATTTTTTTTTATTTTGGTTTAACCAATAAGAATACAATTTGGTGAGTTAAATCCCAAATTGCCAGCCCATCCTCGTTCGTTCAGTATCCAAGTAGATACCCAACAGGGTGCACCATGAGAAGGTGAGGATTGGACATTAGGTCAGAAGCACTGGTCGGTTCTCCGAATTCCTTTAAAGGCTATGTGGAGGTCTCCTCTCAGTTATACAGCTTTGACCCTTAAGCACCCCAGTAGTAGTAGTGTATTCTGAATATATAGCAGCACATTTGAATTATAATGTATTTTTACTGTAATTATTATTATTTTTTTCATGGTATAAGATAAAAAGTTCAGAATCCAAAAAATGATATCAAATTTTCCTACTTTTACCCCACATTAATAACTTATTGTTGTTTTATAATATGTCACATTATTTTAACCAAGCATTTTTGTCCTGAAGTTTTGCAGAGAGATCTTAATATTTGCCCTTTGTCAGTGGAGCAGACTTCGCCACCTGATCAGATTCCTTCACCACAGTCTGGACAACAACAACCTTCTTCAACAATTCCTATAACTTCTCAGCAAACACCAACCACACCAGGCAACGGACAAAGCATAGACTCACCTTTCAGTGTAGCTACTTCTCCATTTACTGACTATAGCAGGTAATTTTGTGTAAATTACTTTTGTTTAATAGACTCAATTCTGCAAAATTGATATTGCAGAATTGAGTCTTAGTGCTCATTGCAGAGAGATAATAGTTAATTTGCATTAATTAGCTAGAAATTTGTTAATAATCATAGTTTTGGAGGCATAGACTTCTGTGGCTAATTGGTTCAAAAGATATATTTTGGTGATTACACCACATTTTTTATTATTCAGTTATACAAAATAAAGTTTAAACAAGAGAATTAATAAATACAAATCATAATCATAATCTGGCTCTTAGATGGTTAATGAAGTTGAGATGTTTAATGCGTAGTTTATCTAGTTGTATAACTTTATGCCATAAGCACTCACCATAAGTTTGTAATTAACCACAGAAGTCTACGCCTGCAATTACAAACTTATGGTGAGTGCTTTTGGCATAAAGTTTTACAACTAGAGAAACTACACATTAAACATCTCAACTTCATTAACCATCTAAGAGCCAGATTATGATTATGATTTGTATTTATTAATTCTCTTGTTTAAACTTTATTTTGTATAACTAAATAATAAAAAATGCGGTGTAATCACCGAAATATATCTTTTGAATCATAGTTTTATTATTTTGGAAACATTTTAGGAATATGGTTTTTTGCCTATGTTTAGTTCAAACCAGTTGGTATCCTTTGACAAATTATTTTCATTTACCTAACTGATCAGTTCTTGATGCATTTATCATCTTATCAGTTTTTATCACTGCTTTTATTGTTTTTGTCTGAGGCAATTTAACTGCAATATTTGGATTTGAAATCCAAACAACTGAGTTTGTTTGGTCCTTATTCCCACTGTGTTGTATGCATGCATGTGTGCTTGTATGGATTTAAATTCAGTGGTAGATTTCTATTGCAAGACTTTCACTCAATGCTGGCTGCAGCAAGGAAAGCATATGCTATGGGGCAGTACATTTACAATGGTGGTATTCCATTTATGTCCAAACAACTTTTTTTTGAAATCATCAATATTTAAATATTTTTTTATTTTAATTATTAATATTAAATTTAATATTTATTAATATTTAATATTAAATATTAAATATTTGACTATATTAAAATTAATATCATCACATTAGTAGGACAAGATTTCATTCCTTTCTTTCTTTTCATTTCATGTTCCTGGCAAGATCTATGCAAGTATACTTGAGAAACGGTTGAGAAGAATTGTGGAAGAAAAGCTCAGTGAAGAACAAGCTGGATTCAGGCCAAATAGAGGCTGTCAGGATCTTCACTTTATGACAAATAGTTGAGAAAGCATGGGAATATAACAAAGATCTGTATTTAAGTTTTGTCAATCTGGAAAAGGCATATGACAAGGTGCCAAGAGAGAAGTTATTCATATGCTTCAGATATATGGTGTCAATGGGGCATTATATTAAGCAATACTTAGTTTTTATTTGAGTTGTAAGTCAGCAGTTAGAATTGAAGGAAGTACAGGAAGATGGTTTAATGTTAAATCTGGTGTGAGACAAGGATGTACATTATCTCCTCTGTTATTCATTATCTATATGGATCACATTATGAAGGAAAGTGGTATTAAACATGATATCGGAATTGGAGATGTTAATGTCAGCTCTTTGCTTTATGCGGACAATGTTATACTTCTAAATAAATCTGCTACAAGTTTGCAAGATACACTGACTAAATTGAATAACTGTTGTAATAGATATGGTATGAAGGTCAGCATTAAAAAGACAAAGACAATGAAAATAGGTAGAATTGTTGAAAATGTCAACTGTGTTGTGAAAAATTGTGAAATGTTTTTCTGCCTGAGTAGCAGAAAAACATTTCTGCTACTTAGGCACAATTTTTAGTGAAGATGGTAAATTAAATATGGAAATAGACAACAGAATCAACAAAGCTGGTATGGTAGGCAGTCAATTGAATAAATTCATATGGAGTAAGAGAGAAATTAGTTCGGAACACTAAATTGGCTGTATACAAGACAGTATTTAAACCAGTTTTAACTTATGGATCTCAAAACGGGATCAGAAGTAAAACACTTGACCAAAGACTAGAGACCGCAGATATGAGAGTCCTGAGAAAGATTAGAGGCGTGAACAGATGGCATCAATGGCAATATCATATTAAAAACGAAGATATTTGGAAAGAAGTTGGCATTGTCAGCATCCAGGAATGCTTTAGCAGAGCTAATCTCAGGTGGTATGGTCACTTAAACAGAATGGGCGAGGAAAGATTAGCAAAACAAGTGTTCTCTGCCAGGTTGGCAGGAAAACGACCCGGAGGAAGACCAAGATATAGGTGGATTGATACAGTATAAAGTGCCTTAGACGATAGAAATATAAGATCTGATAATGTTGGAGTCTTGACAAGTAACAGACTGATTTGGAGGAAAATTGTAAATAGGAAGTTAGTGGTGATGTAAATTTTTCATCATCAGGATACTATCATATCCTGTACATGTCAGGAATTTGATGATGAGCTTTCATTTCACAAAAATACAAATTTTCTGTTTTTTAAAATTTTGAAGTAAAAAAAAAGCCAAAAATCAAGCTAACATTTTTGTTTAGCACAGCAAGAACCTAGAGCTTTCTGTGTATCATTATTATGTATTTATTATTATTTTATTTATTATAATTATTTTTTACTAATTGTGGAAAAAAAGACTAATTTTCAAGCTATCATGTTTGTAATAAAATTATTATTATTATTATGAATGCATCTCCATAGAGACCAGTGACTCATTGAGGGACAACCTTTTTAGACACTCATACTTAAATGCCTTTCATATCTCTGCTTGAACACATTTCCTGAAGGTGCATTTACAACCTTTAATAGCCCCTTCTTCATACTTTATCTTATGGCCCAACAAGAACTTACACCTCACATGCTTCTTAGTAACATCCCTGGTCATCTTCCAGGACTAACCCGGAGTCTATCCCTTCCATACATAAACTTCAAAATCTTACCTGTGTCTCTACTGTAAGATTGCTGTACTAACATGTGTATTTTTATTAAACCCCCTTTCCTCTGTGTGGTCCTCAAACTTTGAAGACTGCATTCCCTCAATCTGTCTTCATATGCCCAATTCCACATGCCTGTTATGGTCTTGATTTCTCATTGCTGAATTATTTCAACTCTCTTTCTTATTCCCTTGGAACTAAGGTAACCATATCTCTGTACAGTAATCCAGATGATTTCATAATAATGCCGTGTAAAGTGAGTGAATAATTTCCTTCCTACTTCTTCTCTCTTCCATCATCTATGTGGATGATGATGAGGCCAAATGAACTCTTTCCACTTCTGTCTCTCCCAAGAGAGTCCGAACAATTCTATCCAGTTTGGTGTTGCTTGTTGTGATTTAGTTTTCAGGTCCTCTTTTATTTTGTCTATCCATCTAATTCTGGGCCATTCTTTGAATCTTTTACCTTCCATCGTTTATTCAGGGCTTTAGATGGTCATCTTTCTGTTCCCATTTTGGTCACCTGGCCAAACCATCGCAGTCTTCTTTCTTGGATTTTGTCTATTATTGTTTTTCCTTGTTTTAGTTGCTTCCTTACGTTTCTGTTTCTTAGTCGATCCAGCAGAGATAACTAAAAATTTCAGTAACTAAAAATTTTTTCTCTTCAGCCTTTTTGAGATTCCAGCATTCACTTCCATAGAGGAGTGTTGGAAGTACCATTGTTTTATAGATTCTTACTTTTGTTACTTGTTTGATGTCTCTTGACATCCATATTTTATTATGTCGTCCAAAAGTTTGGGATGCTTGACTGATTTGTCTGTTTATATCTCTTGTAATTCCACCATTGTACTCAATATCTCCTCCAACGTAGGTGTTGTACAGGTTAATGTTTTCTTCAACAGTACTATTATATGATGCACCGACTGAACCACCTTAGCGATATGACTCTTAATGTCTATAATAATTTCTCAAGTCTCTAGTTTCAGTGACCATTTCTAACAAATTCCTATTAGTATAATACTCAGCCTGTAATGTCCTCCATCCAAAATTCATAAATGCATTTGACTGACAATATTGAAATGACATTCATTGTGATTTGGCCATATGTAACCAAGATGTTCAACTCAGCCTGAAGGCAATCTCTCTCTCTCTCTCTCTCTCACACACACATCTAAATCATTTGTCACTCTCCATAGCTTGGCATTATTAGCAGATAACTGAATATCACACTCAAGATCCTTCACATTATCATTATATACACTATCTACCAATAATTGTCTAGACACCCCTATTATTGGAAGTTATGGAACATTCCAGATTTGTCAATAACATAAAAACTGGTGTATAGGTAGTAGGAATCCGTATTTCATCATACCAGTTAAATACAGGTGGTATGGCAACATGAAGTGAACTCAGTGACTTCGAGAGAGATGTGTCATCGTGGGCTGTCACATTGGTGGCATATCCATACGTGCCATTGCTGCTCAACTGGAGCATCCATCATCAATGGTTAGCGATCAACAAATGGAGATGTTCTGGCATCACTAGTGCAGGAAAACACCCAGGGAGGCTGCCGAAAATGACTAACAGGGACAGGAGGGTGTTAAAATGTGTGACATGCAAAAACCAGCTACAATCAGCACAGACTCTCCATGGTGAGCACTAATACTGTACGAAAAGAACTCCATTTACTGAGTTTCCATGGATGAGCAGCAGCACACAAGCCAAACATCGTAACAATGAATCAGGTGGCTTGACTGGCCTGGTGCAAAGAGCATATGAACAGGACTAGTGTAAAGCAGTACTCTCGAGCAGTGAATCAAGGTTCACCTGTTTCCAGTTTGATGGCAGGGTATGGGCGTGGAGGAAGCCCGGTGAATGCTTGTTACAACAGTGTGTTGTACCCATAGTAAAGTTTGGTGGTGGAGTAATGGTGTGGGGTGTATTCAGCAGGTTTGGAGTGAAACCACTGGTCGTTGTTTATGGTTCCATGAAGGCAGCTCAGTACCTTGATATTCTGGATAATCAGATGCTGTCTACACTGTGGAGTTTTTATGGAAATGGACCCATGTTACTATCAAGACGACAATGCCCCATGCCACAAAGCTGCAGCTGCTATGGAATGGTATGAAGAGATGGGTGTTAAACGACTGCCTTGGTAGGCATTTAACACCCATCTCTTCATACCATTGGTCCAAATGCAGAACCCTATTGTACACCAATGGTCACAATCCTCCTACTAAGTCTATGAAGTCTACTAAAATTCAGTGCCACTATACCACACTTTCTGATACCTGTCAGTTGCCACTCTCTTATTTGTGTCATGTGTTTATTTTACATACCTGTTAATTTGAGTGTGTATAGCCACCTCAAATGGGGAATCCTATCAGATGATTTGGTAAATTCCAGGATTACTGTGATTTATCAATTTCTCTTCTCACTCTTTCTGCTGTTACTTTTATGGAATGTGAGCACTTTGCTAAAGCAGAGCAAAGTACTTTCCGTTAATAAAACTATGCTGTCCTCTGTACAAGATCTTAGTATTGTCTATATACTTTTTGCAATTACTAATTATCCTTTTTAATTCCTTGATGACCACACCACACATAGTAATTAGTCTATAATTCACTGCATCAGACTTAGCTCCATTTTTGTATAAGCTAATTAATTATCTTGCTCTCCTTTCCTTCATTAGGAATCTTATGTGAACTGGGACTCACATTGAGCAACCAGGCCAGTGACATTGCTGGTTTGCACATGCTTTCAACATCTATGCAATTCCCCATCCATTCATACTGCTATATTTGGGCTCAGTTTTAATATTTTTATATCATCTGCTTCTAATTCTATCCAGGTCTTCTTGGCCATCTCTAGAGCTAATATGTCTGTGTAGAATACCTTATTCCAGGCTGACTTTTTAGTTTTTCATTTGGAAATAGATTGGAGAAGGAATTAGAGGAAATAAGTTTTGTCAAAACTGAAGATCCAGAAAAGAAATGGGAACAAGTTAAAGAGAAAATAAAGAAGATTGCAGAAGAAGAAATTGGATATATAAGAGCTAAAAGAATAAAAAAAAAAAAACCTTGGATAACTAATGAGATGATTTCTCTAATAGAAGAAAATGAAAAAATAAAGACACCCCAGAAGGGAAAATACAATATAGAACCCTGAATGACAAATTGGGAAAGGAAGCAGAAAGAAGTAGAGAAGATTGGCTTAAAAAACAATGTGAAGAAATGGAAAATTATGAGCGAGTGGGACGGTATGATCTTTTATATGTAAAAGCAGGAGACATGAATCACAAGAGAAATGGAATTCGAGCTAGAGGCATAGAAAATAAGAATGGAGAAATCATAACTGAAGAAGATAAAATCCTAATGAAATGGAAGGAATACATTGAAGATCTATATGACAATGAAAATAGACCAAATGAGTTGCCATTTGAAGATATAAAGAAGGTAAATGAAGATGATCTAGGCCCAGAGATTTTGAAGACAGAAGTAGAAATGGCCATATTAAAGAACTAAAATGTGGAAAGGCAGAAGGAATAGATGAAATACCTGCAGAATTCCTGACACAACTTTAGAAAAAAGGAACTGAAGAAATAACCAAAATAATAAATTGAATTTATAACAAAGGAGAACTACCAAAAGATTTTATGACCTTAATATTTATACCTATACCAAAGAAAAGTAATGTAGTGAACTGCAAGGATTTTAGAACAATAAGCCTCATTTCCCATACATCAAACATACTTATGAGAATCTTAACATGAAGAATTGCATCTAAAGTGGAAGAATTTCTTGGAGAAGATCAGTTTGGTTTCAGGAAGGGCAGGGGAACAAGAGATGTGATTGGACTGTTAAAAATAGTAAGTGAAAGAAGTTTGGAGGTGAATAAAGAAATTAATATCTTTTCCTTACTCTTCAAGCCCTGGGTCTTTTTCCATCTATTTTTCCTTAGATGGCATCTCTGATAATTCCATTCCCTCTCAGAATATATCCAATCCAGTTTCCTTTGCTACTTCCTCCTTAACAGACTTTTTTCTTCTTCTACTACTCTTTTTAAGACGTCTTCATTAGTTATTTTATCTGTCCATTTGATTATTTCCATCCTTCTCCAAATCCACATCTCAAAGCTTTCCAAATTCTTAATTTCTTCTTTCTTCATTGTCCAAGTTTCAGCTGCATAGAGGGCAATACTCCACACATAATATTTTATTAGTCTTTTCTTTAGGTTTCTATCCCTTATTTTACTTCTGAATAAATTCCATTTTCTATTAAAGGCATCTCTTCCCATCGCTATTCTTGCTTTTATGTCACTTTTACATCTTCCATCACTGCTAATAACACTTCCTAGATATTTAAATGTCTTTACTTGATTCAATTTTCCCCCATTTATTCTGATATCAATATTTGCCTCTTTCCTTGCTATTTTCATTACCTTTGTTTTTCTTATGTTAACTTTCATTCCATAATTGATACAGGATTCCAGTAATCTGTTTAACAGATGTTGTGGTCCTGTTTCAGTATTTGATAGTAATGCCTTGTCATCTGCGTATCTTATTGCAAATAGCTGTCTACCTCCAATCTCTATTCCTTCTTCTGAATTCTCCAGTGCTTCTTTTAACATTGCTTAGGAATATGTGTTAAACAAAATTGGTGACAGAGAACAGCCTTGTCTTACTCCTCGTCCAATGATACCTGGCTCTGTTGTACCATATATGTCTCTCACCATGGCAGTTTGTCCCATATATATAGTGAAATAGTTAGCCTTCTTTCTTTCCAATCTATACCAATCTTTTCCATTACTTCCACCATCTTATCCTATTTCGCAAAGACAAAAGCTTTTTCAAAAGCTATATAACAGATGGTTTAATGTTAAATCTGGTGTGAGACAAGGATGTACATTATCCCCTCTGTTATTCATTATCTATATGGATCACATTATGAAAGAAAGTAGTATTAAACATGATATCAGAATGTTGTCAGCTCTTTGCTTTATGCAGACGATGTTATACTTCTAAATAAATCTGCTACAAGTTTGCAAGATTCCCTGGTTAAATTGAATAACTTGTAATAGATATGGTATGAAGGTCAGCATTAAAAAGACAATGAAAATAGGTAGAATTGTTGAAAATGTCAACTGTGTTGTGAACGGGGAACCTGTGGAACAAGTAAAGCATTTCAGCTACTTAGGCACGATTTTTAGTGAAGATGGTAAATTAAATATGGAAATAGACAACAGAATCAGCAAACCTGGTATGGTAGGAAGTCAACTGAATACATTTATATGGAATAAGAGAGAAATTAGTCGGAACACTAAATTAGCTGTATACAAGACAGTGTTCAAACCAGTTTTAACTTATGGATCTGAAAGCTGGCTCAGAAGTAAAACACTTGACCAAAGACTAGAGACCGCAGATATGAGAGTCCTGAGAAAGATTATAGGCATGAACAGATGGCACCAATGGCAATTTCGTATTAAAAACAAGGATATCAGGAAAAACTTGATATTGTCAGTATCCAGGAATGCGTAAGGAGAGCTAATCTCAGGTGGTATGGTCACTTAAACAGAATGGGTGAGGAAAGATTAGCAAAACAAGTGTTCTCTGCCAGGTTGGCAGGAAAACGACCCAGAGGAAGACCAAGATATAGGTGGATTGATACGGTACAAAGTGCCTTAGACGATAGAAATATAAGATCTGATAATGTTGGAGTCTTGACAAGTAACAGACTGATTTAGAGAAAAAGTTGTAGATAGGAAGTTAGTAATGATGTAAATTTTTCATGGAGTACTATCATATCCTGTACCCCCCCCCCCCCTCCCCCCTTGAGGGCACATCTACATGTCAGGAATTTGATGATGATGAATCTCTGTCATACACATTAATATATACATTCATATTTTTTTACATTAATAATAATGTTCGTATGTTGAATTAAAATGCATTTGTTTATGCAAGCCATGATCAGATATTTACTTATAAAATGTTATTATTTGCATGCAGGAAAAAATGCAATTGCAGTTAAAAATATAATATGCATTGAAAATGTACATTTATCTTTATATCTGAAAAATTTGGAAATTTGATATGTAACTAATGAGAAATGTTATTGTGTTCTTTTATGGATTATGTGCGTGCATATATAGAGAAAGAAAGAAACTAAATGTTAATTAAGTAGAAAGTTATTTTTCCTTGTTCATGTTTCTTGTTTACATTTTTTTTTTTTCCATTGCTTTCTTTGACAGTTCACAGTTTAGTCCTCAGTTATCAGAGCCTCGCAGTCCTTGGTTAGAACCAGAAACAGAGACACTCGCACATGGGCAAAAAAATATTCTGAAATGGGAGAGTGATGAACCGTTAGGCCCAAATGCTACAATATCTCCAGTATTGTATGCAAATTTGAATCACTCAAACTTGAAAACGAAGTATCCAAGTAAGTTCTATCTACCACCTACCAGTGGCATTTTTGTCCATTAATCAAATTTTTTCATGGTTTAGAAAAACTTCTAATGCATAATTTGATGGAGAACTGAAAAACTACTGAGCATCTCTGAAGAATGAAAAATAGCATTGTATTTCCATAATAAATCTTTCCCATAATTTTTTTTTTTTTTTTTTTACTATCATAGGTATTCAGCCAATTAGGTTTTATAAGGCATTTGCTCTGTCTGAGTAAAACTTTAATGTGAACTTAATTGCTTAATGTTTCATACTTTGTATCAAGACAGATTATGTAGTTTTATATTTGTATATGTGAATCCTGCCTTAAAAAAATAACTTTAAACCAGGATATTGTACATTGTGTACTGTGGTATGGTGAAATAATCTGAAAACCTCTGCTCTAAACACCGAAAATCTACACACACACACACACACACACACGTGGTCTTTTCAAAAAGATCGTGGACAGTTATTATTATAAAGAAACTGAAAATACTATCATACTGTTTTGTAAGCAAGTATCTATATAGATATGTCATAATTAATGAAACATGCCCTAAGTCATTGCATCATCTCAGTCACCAGGAGTCCTTTGATGAACATGCTTTTTTTTTTTATAGTGTCATGAATTAATGAAGAATGTGACTTTGTGCATCAGGTTTCATGTTAGTAAAAAAGCCATAGAGATATTGAATACTTAAAACAATTTTTGAGGATAATGCCTTAAGCTGCTCAGATATTCAAGTCGTTCAAAAGGTTTAAAAATTGTCAAATTTGGGGATTGAAAATGACCCTTCCCTTGGATGGCCTTTGATATTTCTCATGTTTGCGAAAAGGTCAACTCACCAAGAATTACTGTTTAATTACTTCAAGAGCTAGTTTGCGAAACAGGAGTGTCACATGGATCCTGCCGTCTAATTCTGACAGATTTGGAAATGAAGACGATTTCTGCAAAGTTTGTGTCGTTTTCTTGAAAAATACTAAAAAGAATCATCAAGTTGCAGTTTACATGAGTTGAAAGATCTGTTGCTTAGGATCCAAATTTCATCAGGAACATAGAAAGTCACAGGTGTAGCTTTATGGCTATGACCCAGAGATGAGAGTTCAGTTCTTTATCATCTCAGTGAATGACAAAAGAACTCTCCTCAGCTGAATAATGTAATTGTTTTCTTCGACTTTGTTTGGAGCTGTGAACCATTACAAATTCGTTCCACATGGTTTGAACAGTCAACCATACATTCTACAAAGTAGTTTTTTTTTGAATTTGAATTGGTAGAGAGAAAAAAATCACCGAAAATTGCCCAGAGCAATGGTAAAGTGGATTGTGGTTCACTTTGCTATTGCTGTTGACATTTTTCGTGGATGCACCAGCTCATTTAGCTCTTTCAACTTACAAGTTTCTGGCTTAAAAGTATATCATAGTCATACTTCACCCATTCTGTTCAAACCAGATTTAGCCTTTGTAGATGAGCCCTTTGTTTAGAAAGATCAAGGTTCGAGTCCTGTCTATGATGTGAACAACCTTTATCAGGTATTTTCAATCAAATGTTTTTTTTTTTTTTTTTTTTTCCCCTCATGGAAACTCAGGTTTTTCGTAACTGAAAACAGGCAAATCAGCCCTGTGAACACACACATCTACAAACATAAGACACTCCCGTAAAAAGGATTAACCAACCTATTCCATAGGATTTCTGTTTCAAATATGTGCATGGTGAAGTGTGTCTATGTGTGAGCAAAATCAAAGGGACTTCTTTTTATTCACTAAACTAAAATCTGTACTAGAAGGTTTCAAGACTTAAATGAAATTAAACAGAATGTGGCAAAGAAACTTGAAACTATTCCTATAGATCAGTTCCTGGAACCAAGTGGTAAAAATGCTTGGAACACAATATTAAGGCAGGAGAATATTTCAAAGGTATAGATAGCTGTTGTGTATATATATTAAATCAATTATGTTGTAATATTTTTCTTCCTTATTTTTTTATATCTTGCATTCAACTGTGCCTTGGTTAACCTTATACGTGCTGCACACCTTATGTCATAACTAACTCTATGCTGCTTTACTCTTAATTAACTTTATTCTGCTTAACATATATCTCACTGTTAATCCTACTTAATCTTATTCCTTGTTCCCACAGCTAGAAAACAGACTTTAAGTTATCAGCTTATCTACGATATACAGGTTACCACTTCTCGCACTAATCAATCAGAAAAATTTATTTGATTAATGACTGCGCCATTCTAATTAAATTTATGTAGTTTGAGAATTAAGGCAATGAACTCAGTCAAGATCATAGTTAATACACATAATTTCCTATAGTAAGTTGTGGTGATTCTCAGTCTATAGTGCACACAGGATCACTAGTTTTTTAGAGATAGTGCATTGGCAATTGATCAGGCAGGGTAGTTAAACAAACAAAACGTTTTATTTTAAGCTAGTAATAAAGTACAATCTAAGAGACGAGGAAGTCTCTCTCAGCCTATTCAAGTACACAGTAGCTACAACATACAATTTAGAACTTGCACATAACAATTACTTATTCCATCACAATGCTAACCTATCTATAATAAGCATGTAGTTATTCCCTAACTTTGTTAACTTAATTCCTTCCATTATATGTAAAAATTTACAATCAATTTACCCTTTTGTAACCATAACTTATTATTTTACATTTCACTAACAAATACCTCTAAACACTCTCATTACACATACTAATTCTAATTGTGCCTTTCCAAAACATTAACAAAATGTGCTTACTTACAGTAGCCTTTTACATACGCAGTTCAGTCAATCACACAAAACCTCAGTTACGTCTTCTTCATAGGTTACGATCGCTGCTTGGACAATGTGGCGGTTCTTGTTCTTGGAATTGCTGGACAAAGTCGAAGTGATTCTTCCATTCGGTACTGCCGCTGCGATTTCCCTCATAACCGGAAAGGAACTACCAATGTATCCATTATGACCGCAGGTAGTAGCACGTCCATGCATTCAAACAGGAGCTCCATTCGAAAGTGTCCTCACCTCCACTTTCAAATGTTCTTTTGGCTGAAACTCTGCCAAAAGTTTTCAAAAGGCAACAAGCAAAAAATCCTAAATATCAAGAGCCCTGCTGGTCCATCTCAGTCCTTTTTTATATTCTCTCTAATCCTTTGTTACTGTGTTACAGTTTCCAGGATTACCCGCAAGTATGATGACGTCACTTTGGCTCCCTCTGCTTGCGTGTCTCTATTGTGGGTGCATATTTTTATGTTTGCAAGACCTTGTGAACATTTGTTTTTGCTTAGTCATTGTTCTAATCTCTGTTCATCCCCTTTTTTCCATTTTACATACAACTAAATGGAAATTATTCTTAGCATTTTACAGAAAATTTATTACATTTATTTAATTACCACAAAAATTCTATTTTATATATGTTTGGAAATCTCTGTAATATCGAACTTGATGAGTTAATTAATTTAACAAGTTGCGAGAGATTTTACAATATCCTAAAATTTTTAAACAGGCACTCACATATATATATATATAACACCCACATACAAATATTGCATTATCCTACTATGGCAAGCTGCAGAATAATCATTAACCAACTTTTGATCTTAGCCTAACATCTAAAAAAAAATAGTTGACTTGAAACAAATACATCAATTAATTAGATGACTTTCACTAGGATTATGTGTATTAGTTGATGACCTGAAGTCTACTGCATAATGAACTTTCATTATCTTTAGGTGGGTGATGAATTTCATCAATGGGTTAGCACTGCCTTGCCTATTTGAGGCCTGAAGTGATTTGAAATAGTTCCATGTTTGTTCTCTAGAGCAGGGTTTCCTGACTATGTAGAAAATAAATAAATAATAGATAAATATATTAAAATATTTTTACGGACAGGCTGGATAAAGGAAATGAATACACTGATAATGTTGGGTTTCTAAGGCATTTGATAGGATACCACACGAAAGGCTGTTGCATAAACTGAGAATGTGGGATTGGGATATAAGCTCTTGACTTGGATTAGGGGATGGTTGACAGACAGATATCAAAAAGTGGTATACAGTGGGTGTGAATCTTCCAGATTTAAGGTAACCAGTGGTGTACCTCAGGGTTCTGTCCTTGGACCATTATTGTTCAATCTATGCATTAATGACATCAGTCAAGATCTAACATCAGATGTGCAATAGTTTGCTGATGATGTGAAGATGACAGGGCAATCAAGGATGCTACTGATATCCAGCACTTACAAAATGATTTGAATAGGTTGGAAATTTGGGCAAATGAAAATGCCTATCAGTTTAATGTTAGTAAGTGTAGGGTTATGCACTCTAGCGTGATGAGATTTCCAGCGGCATATTATATTAACGAGGAGGCAAGGGATCTTGGCATATTGGTGAATAGGAGTTTGAAGTTCAAAGGTCACATAGCAAAAGTTGCAAATACAACTCAGAGAATAATTGTAATGTTGAAGCAAACTTTGACATCTAAGATGTCAAGGGGAAAAAAAAGTTGTGGAAAGGGTGCCAAGTAGAGTTACAAAGATTATATCCAATTTATGAGGACAGATTGTGAGTATGCAGATTATAGACCTTTGTTAACAGGAGAAAGAGGGTTATATGATAGGTCTATAAACTTCTGAATGGGTGTTACAGGATATTGTCTGATGAAATTTTTCATTATATGGACTGTGGGGAGAGAACATGGGGCATCCATAGAAGATAAGTTTGTTTTCACAATCAAGAAAGGAGTAAGAGCTAGGTTTTTCTTTAACAGAGCAGTGAGTGAGCATTGAGTGAGGTTTTTCTTTAACAGAACATTCACTATCCCTAAAGACAAACTGAATAGTTTGTCTTTAGGGATAGTGAGTGCATCTAGTGTGAATGCATTTAAGGGAAGGTATGACATTTGGGTGATTAATAGCCTCACTTGATGAGGCCTTGACTCCCTGGAGGTCTCAGATAATAATAATAATAATAAATATATATAAAATAAATAAAAATCTTTAGCCCAACAACAGCAGTAATATACTATAGGTTTATAACCTCTTCTGGGTGAGAATCAATATATATATATATATATATATATGTAGAAAGTATTTTGCCTTGGGTATAATAAATGTTAAAGATGCCAAGCTATTTTAAACCTGGTTTTACTCCATTTCCCAAGTAAACAAACAGACAAACAAGTCAAGTTTGCGCCTGCACGTATTTTCAAGTCTAGCTGACCCTCAAAGTAGTGCAAGTCAAGGCAATTCATGGTAAAGGTAGAATAAGCTCTGATCACTATTCTTAATATTTACCCTTAATGCACAGCCTATCTCCTTGAGGAGAATGGAGTAAAACCAGGTTTAAAATAGCTTGGCATCTTTAACATTTATTATACCCAAGGTAAAATACTTTCTACATTTATATCTCATCCTGAGATTTTTATTTAATAAGGTTAAAACACCTTATGGTAACTTGTTCTGGTAAAATACTTATAAGCTCTGTATTACTAAAATCTTGATGTTTCTAGCCTGGCTCCCACTGATGTGACCTCAATAAAGGTCGAAATCAGTCTGGGTAGTGGCCCTTTGTCTTTAATACATAGCATCATACATCTCCTCAAGGAGATGGGCTGTGTTAAGGGTAAATATTAAGAATAGTGATCAGAGCTTATTCTACCTTTACCATGAGTTGCCTTGACTTGCACTATTTTGAGGGTCAGCTAGACGTGAAAATACGTGCAGGCGCAAACTTGACTTGTTTGTCTGTTTGGGAAATGGAGTAAAACCAGGTTTAAAATAGCTTGGCATCTTTAACACGTGTGTGTGTGTGTGTGTGTGTGTGTGTGTGTGTGTGTGTGTGTGTGTGTGTGTGTGTGTGTGTGTGTGTGTGTGTGTGTTGTTATATAAACCTATAGGAACCAGAAAAATGGTTTGGTACAGCATAATGTTTGCTGTCCATGAATTTAAAAGGGAAAGACTGTCCCCCCCCATAATTCCTAGAAAATAAACATCCCAGGAAGGTATTTTTCATTTATTTGGGTAACTATACCCACTGTCTCCTTGGGTGTATATTAAATGATACTTAATTTGCTTTCCCCCATTGCATTAAGGAATTGCCGACATTGGTAGCTATCGATTATGAAATATTTTAAACTATGAATAACTAAGGACAAAACTAGGTTATTTGTCACCTTATAATTTCAGTAATAGAAAGTAAAGTTCCTGGAAAAAGAGGAAGGTAGACGATCAATGAGATGGATAGATGATGTGTCTGAAGTGACTGATCTTAGAGCGATGAAGCCTCCAGAAGGACATACAACAGGACCACATAGCAAGAGTGGTCCTTGTGAAAGTGGTATACAGTCCTTGGCATATAATGGAATATAATGGAAGGACTGTACAGCATCTGATGATGTCCAGTGAATAGATGGATGGACAATTTCATATTTAGTATTGTATTTTATGATTTAAAAAAAAAATCTGATTTTCACTTGGGGACATTACTGATCTTTGTTTTACACTTTTATACCGATGGAAGCATAAATCTAATCACTAACATGAATGAAAGCATTCAAATCCTGTTAACCATAGTAAAAAGGGAGTAAAATATAAAAAAAAAAAAATGAGGAAAAGAACAATTAAGATAATCATAGTATCCATGAGCATACTTTGTTTTTGTTGTTATTTTTATTCGTGTGTTAAAGCTTACGTGCTGGGAGGACATCATGTTGGAATTTTAATGGAATATTATCAGCACTAGGAAAGGATTAAAAACTAATTTTAATGCTTCCAATATTTCATCTTGGTCACTGAGACATCTTCAGGGATCACAAATAACTCTTGTAACAACACACACACACAACACACTACTAAATCAAACACATGGGTGACTCTAAAGTCCTATCTAGGTGGTGTGCCCTCTATGGGTATTTGTAGGTGGCCTAGGATTTAAAGTGCAACCTCTAACAATTATTGCTTCCCAAATTTTGCAAAGTTTTATGCATTTATATTTATTTAAATTCGGTTGATTTCTGAGTGCCGCTACATATTCTAAAAAGTCTTTCCTTTTAATATTTACTGTGGTGGAGCTTGGTGCTTTTCTTCCAGGAGATCCTGCAAGTTATATCCAATACATGGTCTGCAAGACCAGATTGACTACTTATGATTGCAGATGTGCGATTTGTATTCTTCTAAACGGATGGTCACTGACCTACCTGTCTGTCCGAAGTAAGCCAACTTTGGTTATCATCCCCCTCCCATGGATATATGGTTTACCTGAAATCCACAAACCTAATTCTCCCCTAAGACCTAAAGTAGATGCTACTGATGCTCCATGCTGTAAATTGTCAAATCAGCTGGCTAACTCTTTTATCCCCTTCACTGGACTTACCACATCCTATATATATATATATATATATATATAAACCTCTATCCATTTTAAAACCTTGATTGAAAATCTAACATTAAATAATACAGATTTATTGGTAATCTTTGACATCACCTCACTGTTTACCAATATTCCCTTAAATGACAATACTCTTGAAAAACATGTTTTTCCTTCTGATATCTTAGATCTCTTTTCCTTTGCCATCAATTCTTATTTTTCTTGGAAGAACAAAATTTACAAACGGATAGAAGGAACCACTATGGGTTCTCCCTCTTGTCAATTTTTACATGGAAAATTTTGAAAAATTAGCCATAGACTCAGCCCCTCTCAAACCTTCTATCTGGCTAAGATATGTAGATGATGTGTTCTCTATTTGGCCTCATGGCCCAGACACATTAGACGCCTTCCTCAGTCACTTCAATAGTCTACATCCAACAATCCAGTTTACAGTGGAAAAGGAAAACAACAATAGTTTACCCTTCCTAGACACCTTAGTAACACACTTTCCTAATGGTAACTTTTCCTTCTCTGTATATAGAAAAATACCACTCACACAATCAGATACATTCACAAACTTTCCTACTACCACCTCTCTCAACAATATGACATTATTAAAACTCTAACCAATAGAGCTTATTATAATCTTTGTTCTACTGGAGCCTCTCTTTCAACTAAGCCATAGATTACTCAACCACATATACCACATCTTCCTTCTTTCTTTCCAATGGCTACAGTGATTACAGAATTTAAAAAAATATTCAGTTCCCACCCCATTCCTTGTCCATAACTTCAGAATGATTTCAGAAATGCCATCACCATTTCCTACGGGTATGAAATGGTGATGGCATTCAAAAGTACAACATCTACCCACCAGAAACTTGCTACCCTTATCTGTTCTACCAAAGATCAGCTCATCAACTCCCTCCTCCTTACCAAGTATCCTGTTCCTGCAAGTGTGGCTTACTTCGGACAGACAGGCAGATCAGCAACCATTCATTTAGAACACAAATCGTACATCTGCAATTACAACTATGTTAAATCTGGCCTTGCAGATCATGTATTGGATACAACCCAGAGGATCTCCTGGAAGTAAAGCACTATGCTCCACCATAATAAATTTAAAAAGGAAAAGACTGTTTTTAGAATCTGCAGCAGCATTCAGAAATCAACTGAATTTAAATAAATATAGATGCATAAAACTTCTTCCCAAAATTTGGGAAACAATAATTGTCTGAGGTCCCACTTTACATTTTAGGCCATCTACAAACCCATTGATGGCATACCACCCAGATAGGACTCTAGAGTCATCCATGTTTGATTTAGTATTGTGTTGTCTTTGTGTGTGTTTCTAGTTATTTGTAATCTCTGAAGATGTCTCAGTGACTGAGATGAAATATTGGAAGCATTAAAATTAGTTTTTAATCCTTTTCTAGTGCTGTAAATATTCCATTAAACCTCAACATGATATTATTTTTATTATTATGTCACACCTCCAAGGATTCCAGTGACTTGTCAAGGGAGGGAACACCACTCCACACAGCCCACTATCTCCACTACTTATCCACCTGTCTACATCCACACACAACAGAACTAACTGCCATCCTTGCCATTGCCATCCACTAATAGCATTCTGTCTGTCTGTCTTCATGAAAAAACATCATATGCTGCCATCTCTATTCCTGATGAGGATGACAATCCTCATCCAAGCATGTCACATTTATTCAAACAATTTTTGGGTAAATAAGCTTGATGAACACAGCAATTTTGCTACCCTTATTTCAGATACTGGCATTCATAAACAAACATAATAGGTCATTTCTGGTTCTCTGACGAGTCATACTGGCAACACTTCTGTGATGTTATTTCTCCATACTCTGGCCATTCCTCTTTATCATCACTGATCCTACATACCTATCTAGAATATTGCCTCTCACATCCTTTGCCATTTAAATCTGTTCTTGTCCACTTGCACATCCACTCCTATATCCAGCATGCTCAATTCTCACACAGTGTCTCTTTGTCCACTCTGAACCCCCCCCCCCCCCATTTCTCTATCCATCTTATGTCTCCCTTTTTTTATGCCACTCGCCATTCAAAAACTCCCCTACCCTACTTGTTTGCTCTTTCACATCACCTCTTGTTTCCTCAGATCTTTTGTTCACTCCATTCATTACTCTCCCTTCCCTCAGTAGTCAATCTAGTTAACTTGCCGAATCCATTTAAATTCAGTTCATCTCTCTTATACAGCTCCATTCATCCTTCAAATTCATCCTACATGTTCACAAAATGTACTGCTCTCTGCTTGCACATTTCTGTTGGCATAGAATTCATGATCTTTGCTCTCCATTTCAGCTCGTCATTGTCATACATGAGCAACACACTGACTACCTTTCTTACTACATTTTTATCATTTATTCTCCTCAACAAACTCCTGATATCCATTCTTACATTCTTCTTGGTACCATCCAAATCATTGATTCCTACTGCCACCACCACCACCAACTCTTTTGCTCATTTACTCCTTATATCCAATGCTTCAATCATTCTCCTCATTCTACCTTCAGAAAAATAAACCTTATGCACCTTTTCATTCACCACACCGGTATTCACTGAGTCCCTATACAGGACCACTCTCAAATCACTCGCTACCTCTCTCTCTCTCTCTCACTTGGTCATCTTTCATTCCAGTCTTCCTGAATTCACTTCATATTCCCTTTAGCTCTTGCTTCATTTTCACCAACTTGCATTGTTTTGAAGTACTTTCTCTCTACCTTGTTGGTTACGTTTTTTCTCTTATTGCCTTTCATGTTCTCGATCTTAGAGTTAGTTTTCCTATCTCTCACATACTAACTTATTGTTAAATTTAGCAACCTCTTTCATGCTATGTCACATTCTTTCACTATTGGTCACACTTTGAACTTCATTCTCTACAACCTCTTGATTTCATGCCTTTCCACCATTAACATTTTTCACTTCATTTTCATGTATCCAACACACCTTCTCCATCTTTGCTTTCGTACCACCTTCCATTCTTCTTTGACATTCAGTACAATACCTTCCACAATATCCCTCAGGTAAAATCCCTGAACAGCAGCATCCTGGCTGTCATTGTCCTTGTTTGCATAATGCCATGAACAACACTATTTATGCAATGTACTCTTTACAAATCTAACAAAACGCTCTCAATCATATACAGGTAACCCTCATATAATGCAGTACTTATACAACACGGTTTCAATATAACACAGTCTAAAATTGTAATAACCCTTTATTTTTTCATATGTTTTTCACCACGCGACTTAAAAATCAAATTTTATCTTCATTAAATTTGTGTCTGCCTCTATCCCACATGTAATTATAAGTAGTGAATTTATATTAAGGGAAATACCCTTTAGCACACATGTGCCTCAATTGTTTACCATATAAAATGTTTATTGTTAAAAATTGTCCTCGTTTCTGCCAGGAAAGTACATTAAAAATCATAAGTGTATTCATCTCAAGCTGAGCACTTTATTTTCTGGTGAGTTACATACAATATGTAATGCTTGCTTTTTTGTGTAAAAAATTATATTTATAGTAATGGCCATAAACTGCAACGAAAGGGAAAACCAACATCGAAAACAAAATTAATTTCTCTCGAAGAAAAAAATTCAAAATCTTGGATCGGTTGAAAATTGGAGAAAAACAAGGAGTTTTTGCAGGGACTTGGAATTTAAATGAATCAACAATTCGAACAATCAAACTTTGGTTTAGGATCCCCAAAAGATATTTGGATATTTGTAGAACTTTAACTTTTGGGGATCCTAAACCAACATCAGACAAGTTTTAGGATCCCCAAAAGATAAAGTGCCGTTCTACAAATATCCAGGAGTATATTACATTCCCTGTTCCTGTGGTCTTACCTACATTGGACAAACTTCACGAAGTTTAGAAATTAGACAAAAAGAACATGTTGGTGATGTAAACCACAACAGAAGCATCTCTTCTGGCTTAGCACATCATTTCTGTACGTTTAACCACACGATAGATTGGCAAAACAGCTCCATGCCATATCTCGATGACGACTACAGGCATCGTTTATTTAAGGAAACCACAATAGTGTCAATAACCGGCGGAAACCTCAACAGAAATCAGGGTGTAATTCTAAATAGTTCGTGGAAAAACTTGATCCTCTCTCTCAATCAATCTGAACTACAGCTAGCCAGTAATCACATTACGCGTCTACAACGCATGCGTGATAATGAATAAGAACAACAAGTCATCTCTGTCACGCGAAACGTGTAACCATAGCTACTAGTTGGTTTACAACGTTTTTTATGTTCCTTTCAATTTGCATTTACTAGTTTTCATATATCTGCAAACGCCTTGAAAAAGCCAGACAGTTTGCTGGTGAAACTAGTAGGTTTTAATATAAGTTTTATTGTAAACTGGTCTGTATTAATAAAATTGTATTTCTATTATAAAACGACCAAATATGCATAATTTAAATAGAATTACTCTATTGTTTTGTAGTAATGCATCAGGTGATTACATGACAAAACCAGTGTTTATTAACCAATCTTCAAATCCTCGTGCTATGAAAGATTAAAATATGCACTACTTTATTTGCCCAAAACATTTATGCATTATGTGCAATGAAGTTTAAGTACATACATACACATACTTACACCTTTCCTAATTGGGTTGTGTGTGTGTGTGTGGGGGGCAACAGCTGCAAGAGGAACTTCCAATGGTCACAATCCTCTGCCACCAAGCTCAGGTTCTGGCAGGATTCCCAAACGTGTCCACCCAAGGTTTTGGATATAATCTATCCAGCGAGTCCTTGGCCTCCCACTCTCTGGCTTGGCAAAGAGGGCCTGCTGAGGGAGCCTCTCTTGTGGCATTCTGACCAGGTGCCCGTACCAACGTAACTGTGATCTCTCAACACGGAGAAGCAGCGGTTGAGTATTGAGGGTGTCCTGAATTGCAGAGCTTCCGACTTTGTCGAGTCTTGTTAGCCCTGCAACCCCTCGAAGGAACTTCATTTCAGCCGCCTGGATTTGTGTCCGCATTCTTTCAGTCATTACCCAACTCTCATGACCATAGGTGAGGATGGGGACATAGACTGTATTGAAGACAGCCAGCTTTGCCTTCTGGCTTAACTCCTGCTTCAATACTACCGAACGGCAAAGCTCCCACAGTATTGTGCTTGCTAAGCCAATTCGAGTATCTAGCTCTACGTCTCATATTCCATCATTCGTGAATATGGACCCAAGGTATTTTAAACTTCTCCATCTGCCTCAGTGGGACTCCACTCACATGTAGAGTGCACTGGGATGGGACCTGTCTTGAGACCACAAATGTTTCAGTTTTGGCCACACTGATCTTCATTCCGGCTTCTGCACAAACAGCTACAAACCTATCCACTGTCTGCTGGAGGTCATCTGTGGAAGAGCTAGGTCATCTACAAAAAGCAGACGTCCAATTCTATATCTTCCAATTCTGTCACACTCACTGCCTCGGCTTTGCCTATCAATCCAGTCCATAAATATTATGAAAAGGAGGGGTGACAGAACATACCCTTGGCAGAGGTCAACGGAGACTGTGAAAGGTTCAGACTTTGTGCTGTTTACCCTGACACAAAACTCTGGGCCATTCATACAGGGACTTGATGGCAGCTAATTGTTGGCCATCCACGCCATACTCCTTGCCAAAGCTTATCCCGAGGAACCCGGTCATATGCCTTCTCCAAGTCCACAAAACATGTGTAAACATTCTTGGCATATTCCCAAGATTTCTCAAAGACTTGCCTTAAAGTGAAGATTTGGTCAGTTGTGCTTCTACCAGGACGAAAGCCACATTGTTCTTCCTGGAACTTTGACTCAACTATGCTCCTACACAGTCTTTCCAAGCACCTAACATACATTTTCCCAGGCAGGCTGAGCAGAGAGATGCCACAATAGTTACCGCAATCCTTCTGGTCTCCCTTCTTGAAGACTGGTATTATTATGCCTGTCTGCCATTGCTTTGGTGCTCGCCCAGATATCCAAGCAGCCTGACACACTCGAGTCAGCCAGAGAACACCGTCTCGATTTAATTGAAAGATTAAAATATGCACTATTTTATTTGCCCAAAACATTTATGCATTATGTGCAATGAAGTTTAATTACAATTTGTAATTTTTATACTATGTATTTGTTTCATAGTTTATATGTTTTCTTAACTTACATGAATTACCTGAATTAAGTAAAAATATTTTTTTGTTGGATATGTCATTGTTGTTTATATAATTTAAATAAAAAACGATTTCGGAACATAACCCTACTTTTTCTATGTGATCTGAGGCTCGCATACCGCGATTTATATAACGCGACATTTCTGCGGAACCTAACATCTGCATTATACAAGGGTTACCTGTAGTCATAACTAAAGATAATAACCCCAATAATTATCAATAAGCTTATGAAATCTATACTAAAATGGATCACTTATCTGTAAGCCAATGAGTACTGTACATTACCAGGCCCCATCTCTGCATGATGGACCAGAGTTTTTTTTTTAATTGGAGAATGGTAAATGGATGGAATAGCTTGTTAGAGGGCTGTTATGAATTTTGTCAGCAAGCAATTTTAAAGAGTTGTAATAGGATTGTGTGGATTCCATAATTAGGCTTTATACTTTGTGGAGATGCCTGTGTGCTCCTCTACTATTCAAGTATGGATACACAAGACCACCACTCATTCACTTGCTCAATGATGTTAGATCCAGAATTCCTTCAAATGAGAGCAATATGTTTTTAATATAATCTAATGGCACTTGTATTCGATTAATTTTGTAGTGTATTGTTCTGATTCTTTTCCTTCTGTGTTATGCACCCGATGAAGTCATCTAGCAAGATGCAACTAGTTATGTCGTTTTAGAAATAAATAGATCATATTGTATTTTTTGTTCTTTCCAGTAACTGTAATTATTTACTTTAAAAAACAAAATATTACTTCCCCCTTAACTGTTATCCAAATCTCATTCATTGTGTTTGCTTATTTTCCATATGTTACTTATGTTTACTTATTTTCTCATCAATAAGACATGAGATTTGTAAAACAAAGCAATAATTAACTCTGCAAAAAAAAAATAAATACTATATTTATTTATTTACATAGTCAAAAAAAATTCCCCCTTCATTTTGAAAATATCAAGTTTCATTGCCCCTCCCCCTCTAAATGCTGTTGTTATACTATTCATAAGTTTGTAACCTCAGTTTTCATTTATATACATGTTTACAATCATTTTTAAATAAGTACTTGTTGCTCAGTGACTCATTCACTGAGTGAATTCTCGTTCACTCAAAACAAGTACTTCAATTAAATAATATATGAGCAAATATGTCAACATCATTTCAGTTAGTTTTCCAGCAGTAGTCCCCTTGCAGATCCATACATCCATCAAATTCACTCAACAGATCTGTGCATTGCACACCATTCCTCCTGCATAATCTTCTCATTCAATTCTGTCCTGTTGTACCAAGGTGGCAGGCTCACAATCTCTACTTTCTTACTCTTCATTTTTGCTGTTTCATGTTTCAAATTATTTGTGCCTGCCAAAACGATTAACTCATTAACTTCTTTCTTCTGCATACTTATAGCTTTACTAACATCCTTTATCTTCACACCTGAAAAACATGCTTTTTTCATTATATACTCTCATTAAGTGTACCTCTTATCATCGACTCCCCATACAATACCATCTCTTTTCTCCCAGTACTTTTTATGTTTTCCCATTCGCTCTTTCTTCCATTTTGCCTCCTGCTGTACTATACACCAATCATTTCTACAGTCACTTGAGCCCACATTTTGTCATGTGAAGGAGTCCACATAAGCATGCAATTTCTGCATTTCATCACCCACTTTACTTTCAACCACTTCCTTTAAACTCTCATTCATATTTCATGCACTATCATTCACACTTCCACAGTATAATAACAGTATGCCACATCTACTTACCTCCTGCTTCAGATTTTTTTCAAGAGACCTTGATGGTGTCATATTGCACTTACCATTCCCCTTACTTTTCATGATGGATTTAAATGGGCATAACAATATGTAAAGTAGTGCCCGAACAAACATCAGTGGAAGAGTTGTTGAGCATATGCTCAAAAATAACAATCTCCCACTTAAACACAGGAAGCAACACCTTCTTTCGTATGACTACTCAAACATTCACTGCCATTGACTTAACTATTTGCTCACCCTCCCTTTTTCCACTGTTTAAGTGGGAAACTGATGACAACCTTTTTAGGAGCAATCACTTTCCTGTAATATCCACTTTACTACAAAGGCAACACATGTACAGCATCGTGGATGTCATGGAGGAAAATTGAACAAGCTGACTGGTCTACCTTTTCCTCATTAGCAGTTTTTTGGATTCTAGTCACTTATTTTGCAGGTTTAATGGACTATTTTCAGCACTGGGAAAGGATTAAAACTAATTTTAATGCTTCCAATATTTTGTCTCAGTCATTGAGACATCTTCAGGGATTACAAATAACTTTTGTAACAACATGTTCTGTAATCACAACACGCACATCTAGTCAGTTCCCACATTTTCTTAAGCCATGGTGGAATGATGATTGCACAGCACCCAAAGAAGCCCCAAAAATCTGGAAAATGAAAGGTAGACATATACCACCCACCAGCTCTCTATCCTCGAGCACAATTTGCCAGTTGCTGATCCAACAGCAGTTGCGAACACATACGGAGGATTTTTGCAAAAAAACATCAACATATTCTTATCCCACAAAGTCCCCCCCCCCCCCCCCCCCAATCCATATTTCTTCAAATGACACAAAAGACTACAAAAGGGCATTTTCCAAAGAAGAAATGAAAGCTCAAATGTCATGCAACTGCTGTGGGAACACAAAATATCCATTATTCACCTTTTAGTCATCTTTTACCATCATCCATGGATTAACTGTTGCAGCTTTACAACAGAATTTTCTTTGAGAGTATATTTCCAAATACCTGGCAGGAAGGTAAATATAATTGCATTTCCTAAGCCAGGGAAGAATCAAAAATTCTCAGATAATTATTATTCAGTTGCTCTGATTAGCTGCTTACAAGATTCTGGAAGGAATAGTTAAATCTTGTCTTTTATGATTTCTAGAAAGAAACAACCTTTTTTTTTTTCCAGAACACAATCTGCTTTCTGAAAATATCTAACATTAATAATCTTGTCTATCCAGAGGTATCTATTAGAGATGCCTTCCTAAAATGCAAGCATCTAGTATATCTTCTTTGATATGAAAAAAGCATATGACACTACATGGAGATTTGGAATACTAAAAGGCTTATATAATTTTGGTCTAAGAGAGAATCTCCCTCTTTTTATCAAACACTTATCTAACCGAATCTTCCAAGTCCAAGTTGAAACCGCCCTCTCCCACCTGTATGACTAAGGAGAGGATGTCCCAGAAGGTTCTGCTTAAAGTCACACTTTTTGTATAACCAAGGAGAAGATGTCTCAAGGTTCTGTTTGAAGTCACACTTTTTTGCAGTCAAGGTTAACTTGATAACAAAACAACTTACAACTTACACCAACAGCAACTTGTCACTCGCTGGTTGGCTGAGTGATTAGCATATCCGCTCTTCAGCCAAGAGACTGCAGGTTCAAATCCTGCCAAGGGCATGGATGTTTGCGATTGTCCTTCTAACCAATTACTGTGACCTGTGTCCTGTTGCATTATTACCTTTGATGTCTTTGCACCATAAAAAATCAAATAAAAAAAAATCTGTCACTCATATATTATGAAGATCATAGGAAGATAGCTGTAGTAAGCTGTTGACCATCTCTCAAAATTGGTGCTTGCAAATAGTTTCAGATTTTCACAGGAGAAGGCAGTTTGTGTGCACTTTTACTGCAGATGTAGTCTTCATCCTGACTCTGAACTCTAACTAGGAAAATTACTAATTCCAGTTGCATTGGAAGCCAAGCTCTTGGGACTGATATTTGATAGTAGATTCAGTTTCTTTTCTCACATATGATAGTTACAATAAGACAAGTACTGTAAAACAATGAACATTCTGTGCACCCCCTGTCTGCACCTTACTGTAAAACAATGAACATTCTGTGCACCCCCTGTCTTCACCTTCTGTCGTGTTGACAGATGTTCTTTGCTTCATTTATAGGGGGCATTGATAAGATCTAAAATTGACTATGGGTCCTAAATCTATGCTTTTCCCAGCAAGAGTATGCTGCAATAGCTAGATTCTATTCAATCCAGCCATCAAAATTGCTCCAAAGGTGCATAATATATTCAGATCGCAAAGTTTTCTTCAGGCAATAAGAAGTCTGGAGCTCAGCAACATCCAGTGATCTCTCGAATTCAACACCACCTCTTTCAGTTGTGGAAGCTATCCTTTGATGTTTGCTTCTTTTGGATTCCAAGCCATGTTGCAATTAAGAGAACCTAACTACACTTTCTGCAGCTCTGAAATTAAAGCACTAGAGGAAGTTGTTCTTGCTTGGCTTCCCATAGTAATTTCACCCTCTCCTTCATTTTGAGGGGTGATGACAAGCCTGTGTGCAAGTTTTGTAACTCTGGACTATCCATCACTTATACTTTAATCAACCTCCCTCATTTTTGTCAATGAGTGCAGTCATTATTTTGCCACTTTTATAATCTATCTAATCCTTGGTCAGATTTTATCAGATTCATCAAATGTCAACCTGGTTTTTAAGATTTTACAGCATATTAATCTTTACCACCTTATATAACATATGTACTTTTTAGTTTAAGCTATTGTAAATATGTTTTTTAAAATCCTCAGAGTTATATGTATGTTTCATGAATTTAATATTTTTTATACTGTTTACTTCTGTTTTATATGCATCTTTTATATTTATTTTTCTACATCAATTATATGTTATCTAACTTATTTATTAAATAGTATATGTCTAAGAAATGTTTCATTTATGATTTTTGTTATTATTTAGACTTTTCTATATAATTTTTAGACCTATTATGACCGTGGTTATCCTTGCACAGTCAAACCTAAAACAAACAAACAGAAGTCTATCACCATTACATCACCAACATCGTGAATTTTAGCAGTACTTCGCTACACATTGTATATAGCCAGAATAACAGAAGGAACTTCTGTATTAATGTTTATTTTATTATTTCAATCTTTTTATTTTATTATTATTTTTTTTTTTCTGTTTAAAATCAGAGTTCCATTTCAGATATCTTTATGTATTTATCCATTTCCATTATCTCACAATTCTGAAAAAAAAAAAACTATTTATTTGCTTTCTTTTTTTATTAATTACACAATTTTTTTTAAACTGATTTTATAGATTGGTCTGATCGATCAAAACAAATTGCCAAAATATGGAGAAGTTTGCCATCAGAAAAACGCCAACCATATTTGGTAAGTTGGAATATACTGTTCAGTATTCTCTCCCTACACACACACACACACACATTCAAAAACAGGTGATCATCATCGATTTCCTGATATATACCTCTAGGGATGTTCAGGCAACTTTCACTGCACTACACAGTTAAGTTTGTATTTTTTATTAATCTCCAGTATGTCGTAGAAAATTTATTTTTCACTTGGTCAGACTATAATAAATTTAGTTTAATCCTTTATCCAAGTGTGTGCAAACAAAGTTTGTGCCTGAAAGTATCTTCAGGACTGGGGTAAAGTGGTACAACACTGGGTGACTCCTTGCAAAGGTGGAGCAAGCTACCAACACTCCTATCTCACTATTTCCCATAATGCAAAACACATCTCCTTGCGGATATGTATAATGTTATGCATTAAGGGAAGGGCCACTACCCAGACTAGTTTCGACCTTTATTGAGGTCTCTTCAGTAGGAGCCAAGCCCAAATGGAGATACCAAGGCAGAAGCATTAGCAAGGTCATCTCCTCCTATAGGAGCTGCCAAATGGTGGCCACCTTTTTATTAAATTACTCTGGATTTAGAGAAAGATGTTGAAAGTTTATTTTTCGCTTGGTCAGACTATAATAAATTTAGTTTAATTCTTTATCCACTTGGATAAAGAATTAAACTAAATTTATTATAGTGGATAAAGAATTCAGGACTGGGGTAAAGTGGTACAACACCAGGCAACTCCTTGCAAAGGTGGAGCAAGCTACCAACACTCCTATCTCAGTATCTCCCATAATGCAAAACACATCTCCTTGCAGATATGTATAATGTTATGCATTAAGGGAAGGGCCACTAAACTTTGTTTGCACATACTTGGATAAAGGATTAAACTAAATTTATTATAGTCTGACCAAGCAAAAAATAAACTTTCAACATCTTTCTCTAAATCCAGAGTAATTTAATAAAAAGGTGGCACACCGTTTGGCAGCTCCTATAGGAGGAGATGACCTTACTAATGCTTCTGCCTTGGTATCTCCACTTGGGCCTGGCTCCCATGACCTCAATAAAGGTTGAAACTAGTCTGGGCAGTGGCCCTTCCCTTAATGCATAACATTATACATATCCACAAGGAGATGTGTTTTACATTATGGGAGATACTGAGATAGGAGTGTTGGTAGCTTGCTTCACCTTTGGAAGGAGTCGCCCGGTGTTGTACCACTTTACCCGAGTCCTGAAGATACTTTCAGGCGCAAACTTTGTGTGCACACAACTTGGATAAAGGATTAAAATAAATTTATTATACCAATATGTCGTAATGAGTACTCCAATATTGTTGTATCTAACATTTCATTCTTCTAAGGCACTTCTGAGTGAATCAATCCACCTAGACATTGGTCTTTCTCTGGGTCTCTTACCTGCCATATTGGCTTCAAACACTTGTTTTGCTAACTTTCATCACCCTTCTGTTTAAGTGGCCATACTAACTTAAGCTCTGGTTACACATTCTTGAATGCTAACAGTGTCAAGTTCATTTCTAATATCTTCATTTTTAATATGATACTGCCAATGCCATCTGTTCACTCTCCTAATTTTTTTCAGAACCCTCATACTTGTGGTCTCTACTCTTTGATCAAGTGCTTCATTTCTAACTCAACTCTCAGATCCATAACTTAAAACTGGTTTGAGCACTGTCTTGTATACTGCTAGTTTAGTATTTTGGCTAATTTCTCTCTTATTCCATATAAATTTATTCAGCTGGCTATCCACCATAGCAGCTTTGCTTATTCTGTTGTCTATTTTCAGATTTAACTTGCCATCTTCACTAAAAAACTGTGTCTAAATAGCTGTTCTATAGGCTCTGCATTCAGAATGCAGTTGATGTGTTCAGTGTTTTGTTTTTATGGTTTTGGTCATTGGTGATTTTCATGCCAAATTTGTCACAGCTGTTATTCAATTTAGTTAGAGAATCCTGGCGACTTGCGAGAGATTGGTTGAATTGAGAATAGAAAAAAAAAAGAAAGAGGTCTGAAACAAAAAAGAATATTGTAGAAGGAATAAATGATATAAAGTGCATAACCAGATAATTTTTCTAGCAATTCTATGATTAGGAAAGTACTTTACAAAACTGCTAAAAATCATGTTTCCCTGGTGCAATAATAATATTAGTGATGCTGTCAGAATGCAGAAAGGGAAGGTTAAAGAATTGATTCTTTTGGCTGAAACCGGTGATTTGAAAAGCGAGAAGTATTGTATGAGGGAGGATGTGAAAGAGTTGTTGGAAGTAGCGAAAAAGAAGTATGAGAGGGTGAAGTTTGTAAGTCTGCTGCAACACTATGATAGAGGCAAACTGAGAAGGGCAATGATAGCCAATGAATCATCACAGGTTGTGCGGAAGGAATGGTGTAGAGTTTGTGGATCTGTGGTCTGAGTTTGATGAATGGAAACTTTTGTATAATGTTGATGGACTGTACTTAAAGGGATTTGAAGTTAGATGTTTGGAGAGCTTTGTTCACTGAAAGTGTGTAGGCACAAAGTCAGGAACACTAAAAAGAAATTTAGGACAGATGCAAGTTAATGTGTGTTAAGGAAGCCATGAATCAAATGAGGGGATGCTACAGTTTCTGTACAAATAACACTACAAATATCTGGTATAAGAGGGCAAAGTGTTTGGCATGGGTTAATGCAACCCATGCCATAACAGTAGATGACATAGTTACAGGGATAGAATGTGATCGATTTAGTATTTTCAAGAAGGATAAAGTGGTTAGGACATGGAGTAGGGTACTGATGATGATGACAGCAGATGAATTGCAGTCACTCAGACAGATAGCAGTTCTTTTCACTCAGTCTGGTGTGAGATTGAGGCCAGTAATAGGACAAAATATAATATCAGTTGTTGCTGTTGCAGGTTCCAAGGATGACGTGGAAAAAACATGCATTAGCAGATTAGTACAATGAGTGCAAATCAATTAATTATTATAGGGAACTTATTATGGGGGGATCAGAAGACCTGTTCATAACTAATGTGGCGACACCACCTCCAATTGGGAGAGAGTGATTATGTGGTCTTGACTTGAAAGGTAGCAAAATGTGGGAATTCCAGTTAATAAGGGGTATATGTGGCACTACAAGTTGATTATAGGATCAGAAACCTGTCCATAACTAAGGTGACTACATAGTTGGGATCTGATCATATGGACTTGACTTGGGAAGTACCAAAACATGTGGAAATTCTAGATAAAAAGAGGTATATGTGTAACTAACTACAATGAAGATGCTTATAACACACTTAGGAGACAGTTTGAAGGTACCACGGCGTTAAGATTTGCAAGGGAAGAAGGATGTTTGCAGCGCATGGGGGATAGGCATGGGGGTATTTGGAGGAATCAGTATCACACTTGTTTACCCAAGGTTAGGTGGATAAATTTGGTAGGAGTTAGATGGATGAGTAGTATCATTAAACAAGAGCTACAAAAAAAAATGTTGTGGATGGAGGATTATATAAGGAGAAAGGTGACCAGCATGGCAAGGAAGGAAAAATTAGATTATGAGAAGAAATTTGCCCGGCAAGCAAAATGAAATCCCAAAGAGATTTTTTCTTTATGTGACAAGTTGGATGAAAGATAATTTGAATGAGTACTGATGGTAGAGAGGTGACAGAGGCAGACCAAATTGTTGACCTACTGAGTGATCATTTTGCAAGGATATATTTATTATCCAAGTAAAGATATTGTTATGGAAGAGTTGACAGGGACTGATGGGAGAACAGAGGTTGATGAATTGGATGTGATTAGGATATTGCAAAAGCTAAATGCAAATACATCTGTTGAATTGGATGGGATATCAGTTTGCATTTTAAGAGAATGTGCAGGGAAAATGGCAATGTCTTTGAGTAGGCTTTTTAATTTAAGTCTTAGCTCTGGCAAAGTCTGAAGAGAGTGGAAGGAGGACAAAATAATTCCTTTGTATAAAATAGCAAATTATACACTCGTTGTCTCATGAGTTGATGCTACAAGTACTGTAAAAGCTGGTCAACAAGAAAATTCGAGAATGATACATAAGAATATGATACTCTGTGAGGGGTAGCATGGTTTGTTAATTTCATGGTTGTTGTTTTGAAGGTTGAATAAATCATATATTACTGTATGAAAATTAGCTCTTTGCTGTATGCAGATGACTTTGTATACTTCTGAACACATCAAGCACAGGTCTCCAGTATTTGCTAACTAAATAAAATAACAGCTGTAAGAAATCTGACATGAAAATCAGTTATGAGAAGACCTAAAGTATGAAAATAGGCAGGAACATGAAGTTGACAAATTAAATATGGAAATAGACAACAGAATAAGCAAAATTGTATAGTGGAGAGCCAGATAAATAGGTATTTATGTGGAATAAGAGAGAAATTAGCCAAAACATATATACAAAACAGTGTTCAAACCAGTTTTAAGTTATGGATCTGAGAGTCAGGGAAATATAGCACTGGAATAAGAGTGATCAAAGTTAAGGACCACAGATATTGGAGAGTTCTGGGGAAAAAAAAAAAAAAATCGAAGTCTGATCAGGTGGCATCAATGTCAGACTTATATTAAAAATGAAGATATTAGGAAGGAACTTGATACTGTTAGCATTCAAGAATGTGTAAGTTTAAAGTGGTATGGTCACTTAAATATAATGCAAAAGGAAAGGTTAGCAAAACTAGTCGGATCCCAAGATGGTAGGGAAAAGATCCAGAGCTATATCAAGATCTACGTGGATTGAGTTAGTCAGAAATGCGTGTCCCAAAAGAACAAAATGTTGGATGTTTTATATATATATATATATATATATATATTGATCCCATACATGAGAGGTCGAAGGACCTATAAGCACATCAGTGTCATGTCTGAGGTGCAGAGGGGGGATGGAGATAGAAGTTTACTAGTGTTTTTCTAAAGAGTTGCGGGTTATAGTTGTTTGAGAATAATTTAGGAAGGCTGTTCCAGAAGACAGATCTAGAGGAAATAAAACAGGAAGAGAAGCAGGTTTGGTGCAGTTGCAGCTGCATAGTATGGGATGCCAAACACCTGCTGCTCTTGTGTTAACAGGTGCAACCAAAAGGGGAGAAATGGTGGTTGCCAGTTCATCAGGGCAATGATCCTTGATGAACTGGCAACCACCATTTCTCCCCTTTTGGTTGCACCTGTTAATAGGGGTTGAAGTTAATCTGTGAGAGAATGATCATCTGTGAACTGTATTGCTCTCCTCAGGACAATGTCAAGAATTTTTAGGGAAGTTTTAGGTGCACCACCCAAAACATGTAAGCAGTATTCTGAGCATTGGTGGATTTGGGATTTGTCTATATTTAAGAGTTTATTGTATGTAAAATAGGTTCTTGAACATAAGAGAATGCTGAGTTTTTGGGATGCAGATGAAACTGTAGATGTGATGTAATATGTGTGTGGCGCCAGGAGATTGAAGGTAAACATTAGCCAGACAGAAAGATCCAATGTTGTTCGGTGATTTGTGTATTACTGAGAGTAAGGGTTAGCTGAGTTGAGATCTATTTTGCAAGAGAAGAGGGAATACTGTATTTTGTGGCATTGAATGAGACAAGATTGCTCTCATCCCATTGAAAGATCAATATGTAAGGCACACTAGTTGAATATGACCTTATAGTCTGGAATGTCAGAGTGCTGCATTGATTGTCAAATAGTAGGATGAATGGAGGGTACTATTGTCTGCAGAGCTATGGGTAGGATTAGTGGTTATTGTGAGTAGATCATTTATGTACAGGAAAAAGATAGTAGGTGATAGGACAGAACCTGTGGTGAAGCTTAGAGATAGGGAGTGATCTACCATGACTCAGACAGAAAGCTGGCTACCCAATTGTAGAGTGTGGCAGGGAGACCAAAGGTTTGCAATTTGTTTATCAGGCCTTGATGCCAGGCAATGTTGAAAGCTCTAGAAATGCCAAGAGTAACAGCACCAGTTCCTCTGAAACCTTTCCATACCACATCTCCTGTGATGGGTGATGTGAGCTATGAGATGTCAGCTATAGATGGTGCATGGTGGAATCCATAGTGGTGGTCACTAATTAATTTGTACGCACCTGTATCACTTAGAAGTTGACTATTGATGACTTTCTTATTATTTTGGAGAGTACAGAGGTGATGGCAATCATTCGGTAGTTTGGTGGCAGATATTTATCATCCTTTTTTGGGATAGGCTAGATATGTTCCACACATTGGGATAAGTACCAACTATGTATAATATATTGCAGAGACAATGCAGGACAGGTGTTAGCTCTGGAGCACATTGTTTCAGAACAATTGGAGAGATGTTATTGGATGCAGTTGGAGAGATACTAGTAAGTCTCTAACTTATTTACTGTATATTATTGCGTATAATGTGAAAAATTTATGTTAAAAAACACTACTTAAAGTTAGGGGTTCGCATTATATGCAGATCCTAAAAAATATAACATCTTGTTGGACTTGCACACACAATACATACTACCTAATGCCTATGCAACCAAATCTACTTGACCCACTCGCATTCGGCGACCGAGCGCGCATCGTATCTGTGCATAAAGCTACTTACATTACTGGCATTATGTGCAGATATGATGCACCCTCCATCGCCGAATGATAGAGCACAGTGAGATAGATAGAGCAGAGTTAGGTATATCGGTTTACCCACAGTTCATTTTAAATATTATTCGTTAAACAAACCTATCCTGAAAATGAGCCAACAGAAACGTAAACGTTCATCTTTTTAAGCAGGATTTAAATTGCGTGTCGTGCAGTTTGCAGAAGAACATAATAACAGTGTTGCTATGAGAGAATTTGGTGTAGCAGAGAGTAATATTAGACTTTGGCATAAGCAAAAAGACAGTCTTGAAAAAATCCCCAAAACAAAACGTGCCCGTCGTGGAGATGTAGCATCATCTTTTCCAGAACTTGAAGAAGAGCTAAATGAATGGATTTTGACGCAACGACAAGATGGCATTATAGTAACAAGAAATGCAATTCGTTTTCGAGCTCTACAACTCAAGAATGGTAAATTCAAGCACACACCAGGTATTTCATCTTTTCTTGCTTTGCCTGGGTGGTGCAACAGATTTATGGAACGCAAAGCATTAACATTACGACACCGAACAAAAATTGCGCAGAAGTTACCAAAGCAGCTTGAAGAAAAAGTGCAGTCCTTCCATAAATGTATTATAAAATTATGGAAATGTCACGGATATGAACTTTCCCAAATTGGCAATATGGATGAGATGCCCATGTACTTTGATATACCTGGGAATCGAACAGTAAACTCAGTTGGTGAAAAGGGTTTCTTCATAAAAACAATGGGACATGAAAAAACGCATTTTACCGTTGTTCTAGCGTGCATGGCAGACAGAACCAAATTAAAGCCAACAGTGATATTTAAAAGGAAGAAAATCCCAAAGCATGTGAAATTTCCACCAGGTGTAATTGTTCACGCCAATCAGAAAGGTTGGATGGATGAAGAAGATGTACGTTTGTGGCTGGATCAAGTATGGAACATACGTCCAGGTAGCTTGTTATGTCAACAAAGCGTGCTAGTCTGGGATATGTTCCGGGTGCATTTAACAGAGGCAGGCAAAGAGAAAGCACATGAGCTATGTACAGACCTAGCAGTCATACCGGGTGGTCTAACTTCCGTTTTGCAGCTGCTTGATGTCAGCTTGAATAAGCCATTTAAAGATCACGTACATGAAAAATGGAGAGAATGGATGTCATCTGGTTTGGTGAAGATGACAAAGGGTGGGAATTTTCAGAAGCTTGAGATCACCCTAGTCACCAGCTGGGTTAAAGAAGCATGGGATTCGATACCATCTGAAATGATTCTTAAATGTGGAATAAGTAATTCAATGGATGGATCCGAAGATTACGTCATATACGAAAGCGAGGGTGACGCACAACAAATTGGAGAGCATGAAGGCGATGACGACAACTGCTACACTGATGATGCAATCCCTACAGATGAATTTATAAATGAAATGTTTGATGACTCAAAAGATAAAGAAGAATTTAAAGGATTTTGACATTTTGTTTTAAAATAAATATTTCTTTCGTTAATTCATCTTGTATTTTGACATTTTGTTTTAAAATAAATACTTCTTTCATTGATTCGTATTGTATTATTTATAATGTTATGGAACAAGATTAACAGATCGCATTATACGTGGACATGGCATTTTAGGGCTACTTTTCAAACAAAATTTCTAGTTCGCATTATACATAGATCGCATTATACCTGATAATATACGGTAGTAGCTTTCTGATGTCTTGGAGAAAAAGAGTGGTGCCAGGAGTTCAGCTTTATCTTTGGGTGAAGTAACAGTGGTACCATCTGAATGAGAGATGGTGTAAGTGTATGTGAGTAGAAGTTGCATCCAATGGCCTTTGCATGGAACCAGAAGGCATGGCTTCCATTTGGACAGGAGGCAAGTTTTCTCCTATTGGTCTTTATAAAGTCTGGTTTGGATCTGGTGATGACTGTTTTGCATATATTGTATGCTTTGATATAGGCAGAGTGTGAAGTTTGAGTTCTTGATCTGAGTCAGCTGTAGTAAGCTGAATTTTTTTCTTTGAATGCTATGATTCACTTTCTGTTGAACCAGGGGGTTGAAAAGCAGCAGATGAAGATTTGGGATGTTATGATTGTTTGTGATATGTCTTTTTATTCTTGTTGAGATTAGTTTATGAGGAAGACTCATTTTTGTCAGTGTCGCTGTCATTATAAGAGTTTTCATAAGTGTAATCATGATTAAATGGAAGGATAAAGTGGGAAGGCATTCAGAGAAGATAGTCTCTTGGGAATGTCATTCATGCAAGTAGAAACCAGTGTCATGACGTGACCTCGACTACTGAGCTATTCGATCCTATGCTCTAACTGGCTGCTGGCTTGCGCAACTGCCGTTTTACATGATGTACCCTCTAAATAGAGGAAGCTATGGGTTTCTAATTATGTTTGGCATGACATTGAAGGTATATAAGCACACATGGAGAAGACGGATCTCCAGAGCAGGTATTCCTCTATAGTCCCGACTTCTCCAAACATGGCATTTGCCACTTGAGATCTTCAGTAAGTTGGGTGGTGGTATTTCACCAGCCGATGATGGATATCTACTACCTAGCTTCTAGTTGGCATTTCCTCTGACTAGAAAAGTATCCCTTTGTAGCTGGATTACCCAATGCTTTTGCCAGAGCCCCTTTTACAGAAACAGGTCACATCAAGGAAAGGCTGGGCTGACTTGACAGGGAAAGTATTGTATTGTGCATCTCTACTCTACTTGGAGGAAAACTGTTAATGGGAGATTAGCAATAATATAAACCTAATCATGTTGTACTGCTATAGTAGCTTGTACATACATACCCCATGAAGATACATATCAGAAAATTGATGGTGTGTGTGTGTGTTCCCCCTTACTTGCTTTTTATTTAATTGTGTATTAAAATACTTCATAAAATAATAAGGGAAAACAAAAAAAATTACTAATTTATATGCAGATTATTTCTATAATTCTGGACTTATTTATTTACATATTTAGATTTAGTAGGCATAATAAGAAATGATATACACTGTGTTCATTAATAAGTAGTGGGACATTCAATTTTTTAGAATGAAACTCATTTCACATGTACATTTCTGTATTGTTACATGTGCTGTATATTGAATCTGTTTAAGACAAGTAGATACACTTCTAAAAATGTAAAATTAATATGAATAATTACTACTTGTTGACAATTATTAATTTAAGTATTTAATGATATTAACACAGATATCAGACACTGACCTCAAAATTCAGGTACAATTCAGTTCAGTTACAATTACGTTAATAATTCAAAATTTTAATGGTTAATAATATCCTAATATCCTAGGGGTGCTTAAGGGTCAAAGCTGTATAACTGAGAGGAGACCTCCACATAGCCTTTAAAGGAATGCAGAGAACCGACCAGGGCTTCTGACCTAATGTCCAATCCTCACCTTCTCGTGGTGCACCCTGTTGGGTATCTACTTTGATACTGAATGAACGAGGATGGGCTGGCAATTTGGGATTTAGCCGACCAAATTGTATTCTTATTGGTTAAACCAAAATAAAAAATGATGGTACAACATGACAAAATTTCATGCCGGCTGGGGCGTCGCCCGGTTAAACAAGGCCCCCGTTGTTTTCGCCAGGGAACCAGGGCGAACAGCGAAAAGTCAGCTACTGGAACAAATCTGAAAACAAACCCCAACTCAACATCACCAGAGTTAAAGATCGGTACTATCAATGTAAAAAGCCTGAATGGCAAAGAAATGGAGCTAGCTGAGGAATTAGATAAGTACCAGATCGACATAATAGGGGTGACTGAAACAAAAAAGACCAAAACTAGTGAGATCTTTCTGAGCAATAAATACAAAATGTTATATTCAGGCAATGACAATCAAGGAAAAGGAGTAGCAGCCATAGTATTCAACATAGTATTCTTGAATGGCAGTCAGTCTCAAGTAGAGTAATGTGGGCAAATATGAGAATGGGGAACTGGACAATGAAACTTATTTGTGCCTATGGTCCCATAGAAGGTTCTAATAAGGTAGAAGTGGAGGAATTTTTTCAGGCTTTAGAAAAAGCAACTGACACAATGAAAAAGGTAAAGTTGGTCCTTGTTGGGGATCTAAATAGCAGAGTAGGAAATGATTGCGAGACATACAAAAATATTTTGGGAAAATTTGGAGAAAAGAGCAAAGCTAATAATAATGGCAAATATCTGTTGGATTTCTGCTCAGGACATGGACTGGTTATTACTAACACCATGTTCCAACATAAAAATGTGCACAAATTCACATGGAGAGAAGAGGCTAGGAATAAGAAAAGTCTCATTGACTATGTTATTGTTGATAGTGATGTTTTCTCCCTGGTGCAGGACACCAGAGTGTACAGAGGATTTGAAATTGGAAGTGATCACTATTTAGTCTTGAGCAGGATAAAATTGAATTTCATATTGAAAAGAATAACATGTAAGAAAGTTTTAAAGCGAATAAAAGTTGAGCAGCTCTCAGATGTGAACTGTAGACTAAAATACAGAAAGATTATTGAAAAGAAAATGAAAGAGTTTGAGAACAGGAATCAAACCTTGGAGATTCAGTTGCAAACTCTGAAGAAAACATTGATTGATTCCGCCAGAGAGGCATGTGGTGAGGTTGTGTGCAAGGATAAAAAAATCAGAACTCCCTGGTGGACACAGGAAGTTAAAGAGGCAGTGAAGGAAAAGAAGAAAGTATATCAAAAGTTCCTGGCAAATAAGTCAGCTTTTACTCTTACAGAATACAGAGACAAATGTAAGAAAGCTAAACAGTGTGTAAAACTAGCTAAACAAAAGTCATGGGAGGACTTTGGCAAGAATATAGAAAATAAATATCAAGAAGGTAGGATAATATTCTGGAGGTTGTTGAAGAAGCTTAGGAATGGAGGAAAGAGTGCTGTAAAAGGAGTTAGAGATGATAAAGGTGAAATGAAAACAGGAGAAAAAGATATCCTTGAAGTATGGAGTAATTACTTTGAAAAACTGCTAAATGAAACAAGGAGTGATGACAGCACAGTGATAAAAAACACTGACCAGGTCAGGAATACATATCCATACTTGAAGTAGAAAAAGCCATCCAAGTCTTGAAATGTGGAAAGGCAGCAGGAGTAGATGATATTCGACCAAAAATGCTGAAGTATGGTGGTATAAAAGTCTTACAGTGGCTGCACTGCATAGTTCAGAAAGCCTGGACAGAGGGACGAATTCCCGATGATTGGAGTAGAGCTCTCATAGTACCCATATATAAAAAGGGAAATAAAACTGAATGTGAGAATTACAGAGGTATTTCCCTACTGAGTGTTCCTGGCAAGATCTATGCCAGTATACTTGAGAAACGGTTGAGAAGAATTGTGGAAGAAAAGCTTGGTGAAGAACAAGATGGATTCAGGCCAAATAGAGGCTGTCAGGATCAGATCTTCACTTTACGACAAATAGTCGAGAAAGCATGGGAATATAACAAAGATCTGTATTTAAGTTTTGTCGATTTGGAAAAGGCATATGACAAGGTGCCAAGAGAGAAGCTATTCAATACGCTGCAGTTATATGGTGTCAATGGGGCATTATATCAAGCAATACATAGTCTTTATTTGAATTGTAAGTCAGCAGTTAGAATTGAAGGAAGTACAGGAAGATGGTTTAATGTTAAATCTGGTGTGAGACAAGGATGTACATTATCCCCTCTGTTATTCATTATCTATATGGATCACATTATGAAGGAAAGTGGTATTAAACCTGATATCAAAATTGCAGATGTTAATATCAGCTCTTTGCTTTATGCGGATGATGTTATACTTCTAAATAAATCCGCTACAAGTCTGAAAGATTCTCTGACTAAATTGAATAGCTGTTGTAATAGATATGGTATGAAGGTCAGCAATAAAAAGAGAAAGACAATGAAAATAGGCAGAATCATTGAATATGTCAACTGTGTTGTGAATGGAGAACCTGTGGAACAAGTAAAACATTTCAGCTACTTAGGCACAATTTTTACTGAAGATGGTAAATTAAATATAGAAATAGACAACAGAATCAGCAAAGCTGGTATGGTGGGAAGTCAATTGAATAAATTCATATGGAATAAGAGAGAAATTAGTTGGAACACTAAATTAGCTGTATACAAGACAGTGTTCAAACCAGTTTTAACTTATGGATCTGAGAGCTGGGTCAGAAGTAAAACACTTGACCAAAGACTAGAGACCGCAGATTTGAGAGTCCTGAGAAAGATTATAGGCATGAACAGATGGCATCAATGGCAATATCATATTAAAAATGAGGATATTAGGAAAGAACTTGACATTGTCAGCATCCAGGAATGCATTAGCAGAGCTAATCTCAGGTGGTATGGTCACTTAAATAGAATGGGAGAGGAAAGATTAGCAAAACAAGTGTTCTCTGCTTGGTTGGCAGGAAAATGACTCAGAGGAAGACCAAGATATAGGTGGATTGATACGGTACAAAGTGCCTTAGACGATAGAAATATAAGATCTGATAATGTTGAAGTCTTGACAAGTAACAGACTGATTTGGAGGAAAATTGTAGATAGGAAGTTAGTAATGATGTAATTTTTTCATGTAGTACTGTCATATCCTGTACACCCCTTGAGGGTACATAGCAGGAATCTGATGATGATGATGATATCCTATCAGATAGTGGCAAGATGTTAGCTCTTTTGTCTTTTATAATTTAGCTGTTATAAGAATTGGATTTAATTGGCTATTAGCAAATAAGAAAAAATAACATACAAAGAAACATTACTAGTTTCACTACTAGGGATGAATGGCCTCTGCTTCTACAGGGTATATAAACATCGAGATGATGAAAGAAATACAAATTATCATAAAAAGATGAGAGAAACTGTTATATTTGTAAGAGTTGAAGCATTAGGAGACAGCAAAGATTGTCAGACATCATCTGTTTTTCTAGCTTCTAATTTTTTAGGAAATGACAACGTAAACTAGATTATTAATTATAAAAACTTTAATTAATAACTTCCTATATTTCGGCAATGTTACATTGCCATCTTCAGGGACCACAAAACAATGACATGTGCATGCAGGCACTCGCACTAATGGTGTCCCCCTAGTGGGCTAAATTGGATTGTCTCGGACATTGAGCTGACGATCTTAGAATGTTGAAAGTTCATTTTTCACTTGGTTAGAATATAATAAATTTAGTTTAATCCTTTATCCAAGTGTGAGCAAACAAAGTTTGTGCCTGAAAGTATCTTCAGGACTGGGGTAAGGTGGTACAACACCAGGGCGACTCCTTGCAAAGGTGGAGCAAGCTACCAACATTCCTATCTCAGTATCTCCCATAATGCAAAACACATCTCCTTGCGGATATGATGGCAACTCCTATAGGTAGAGATGACCTTGCTAATGCTTCTGACTGGTATCTCCACTTGGGCCTGGCTCCCACTGAAGAGACCTCAATAAAGGTCGAAACTAGTCTGTGTAGTGGCCCTTCCCTTAATGCATAACATTAGACATATCCGCAAGGAGATGTGTTTTGCATTATGGGAGATGATGAGATAGGAGTGTTGGTAGCTTGCTCCACCTTTGCAAGGAGTCGCCCTGGTGTTGTACCACCTTACCCCAGTCCTGAAGATACTTTCAGGCACAAACTTTGTTTGCTCACACTTGGATAAAGGAATAAACTAAATTTATTATAGATCTTAGAATGTATACTTCCCAAATTTGGGGCTATCTAATGCACCCAAAATTTGTTGAGATTTGGGAAGTTTTTCAGAGGTGAGGCAGATTTAAGTAATAGTCTTTCGTGCTTGTACTTGCTGTGGTGTAATAAAGTGGCCTTCTTCCAGCATATTCTGTGGGTGTCCAAAGCATGATCAGCAAGTCCCATGTGGCTGTATTGGTGGATCTGGATGTAGTCTTTGTGTTTGGATATCCTGGTATTGGCTGTCCTGCCTGTTTGGCTGTAGTAAGACAGTTTGTAACTGCAAGGGACCTGGTTACTCTAGGTCTAGGGGAAGTGGCTGGTCTTTGGTGGAGCAGATAAGAGATGCCAATTTCTTGTGTGGTTTGTAAGTAGTTGTGTGAGGTCATATTTTCTTAGGATTTTTGTTAGTTTTTCGGATGTATCCCAGATATATGGAATGGTGATAGATTTAGAGTAATCTCTGTTATGAAGTGAGAAGGGGGTTGTGGTTAACTGGTTTTAATATTTTTTTTTTTGATTATATCCATTGACTAAGGTGTTAAGGATATGGTTAAGTTTAGTAGTTAGGGCATTGTTATCCAAATGATTAATTTTGCTCTGTTATACAGGATTTTTATAATCCCATATTGTTGGGAGTGGCGGGGTGACTGCTGGTGAAGGTATTTGTAGGTTCCCTGTAAATGGAGAAAGCCTAGGATCCATTAGACTAGCATGTAATCAGTGTCTAGGAAAGGGAGACGGCTGCTGTTTTCCTTTTCCAAGATAAACTGGATCCTGGGATGTTGATTGTTTAAGTATGTTGTGAAATTATAGAGTGTATCCAGGCCACACAGCCAAATGGAAAACATATCATCCACATAGTGTAGCCAGGCAGTGGGTTTATGTGGGGCAGAGTTTAAGGCTTTTTCTTCAAAGGTCTCCATAAAGAAGCTGGCCAGGGGTGGAGAACCCCAGACTTTCCCCTCTATTTGTAGAATTTTCCTTGCCAAACAAAATAGCCTGAGTTTATGGCAAAATAGTTTCTAGCCATATTGCCAACATCATCCACCAGAAAGCAACCTATCAAAAAAAAAAAAAGAATTTGATACTTTGTAAGGAATGAAAAGCAACAGAAAAATAGTAATTACCAAAGCAGATAAGGAAAATGCCATTGTATTTCTAAACTAATCAGATTACACAGGTAAGCTTGTTTCTTTACTTACTACTTCCACCAAAGAATACGCTGGAAGGCCACTTTATTACACCACAACAAGTACAAGTACGAAAGACTATTCCATCAATCTGCCTCAGCTCTGAAAAACTTTCCAAACCTTAACAAATTTTGGTGCATTAGTGTGCCCCAAATTTGGGAAGCATATATATATATATATATATATATATATATACAGGGTGTTCGGGATAAATTTGACATATTTATAATTAATTATATTTTTCCGTAAGTTACATGTATTAACACACACTTCTCTTCATTTAAAAGTTTGGACCCTTCTTCATTCATATACAAGATGTCAGAAAGGATGGATAGCTGGAACCCACCTGAATCATGGAAGAGAATAACTTGTATCATGATGATTCGTGCCCGCCATCAAAATAAGGATATTACGACTGCTGCCCAATGCTCCCTGAATACAGTAAAAACAATCAGGCATGAACTAGAGACTTGCAATGGTGACTACGAGGATGTAGCAAGAAGAAAGATCCCTAGCAGACGATCTGATTGCGTTCGTACAGCAGAATTCCTCGCAAATCTGCAGGAACAGGTGTTGAAGAACCCTGGCATTGGAATTCGGGCTTTGTTCGTGGAGTTGCTAACTGTAGTCAAGCCCTGGATAACAAGGGTAGCCAATGGTAGGCCGTATGTATGGCAGCAGGATTCGGCCCCTTGCCACACCTCTGGGAAAAGTCAAAAATGGTTGTCTGAAAATTTCTACGACTTCACCAGTCCAAATGTTTGGCCTCCAAACTCCCCAGACCTTAACCCCATGGATTATTTTGTATGGGGCGCAGTTGAAAAAGACACCAATCGCACTTCCAGTAATACAAAAGCCCAGTTAATGGATAAAATTAAAACAGTTTTTGCGGCCCTTCCCAGGGAGACCGTAGCATCAGCTTGTTCGAGGTTCCGAAGCAGAATTGAAGCTGTGATCGATGCTAATGGTGGTTATTTTGAGTAAATCTTGTTGATAGTATTGTAATTAACTCTGCCTGTAATGTTTTTTTGTCAATTCATTAAATTTAATAGATACAAAGAAGATTTTCTTTTTCCTTACGAAACTGTCAAATTTATCCCGAACACCCTGTATATATATATGTTCTAAGATTGTCAGTACAACATCTGAGACAATGCAATTTATCCCACTAGGGGACACTATTTGGGATTCTAGGACTGACTTTTGTTGCCTTTCTCCTGCCTTGTGAGTGCCTGTGTGCACATATCATTGTTTTGTGATCCCTGAAGATGGCAATGTAGCATTGCCAAACTGTAGGAAATTATTAATTAAAGTTTTTATAATTAATAATTTACTTTACGTTGTCATTTCCAAAAAAAAAAATTAGAAGCTGTGTCTAACTAATATATAAGCTTATTTACAAGAATCTGTTTTTCTAGCATAGTTTGGAAGTGATTAGCTGAAAATTTGAAGATTGCTATGTTAAAAGAACTAATCTGTGATTTTCAGATATTATTTAGCACAGGTCATGCATTTTTTGATGAAAGAACCACATGAATGAATGATGGTACTAGGTACTTTAATAATGATAAGTAATTAAATTTTTATCAAGATAATTTTATAGAGCCTTTTTACTGTTCGGTATCATGATGGCTACTGGGAGAGTTGTAAGCCACACTTTATTTTGCCTCTCTCTTATAAGATACATTGCTGAGATATCCCTTCTTTCTTCTTTTGTAACTTCTTAAAGCCTGACCTGATGACAAAAAACAAGGAATTCTGTAGATCCCTGGATGCTTGTAGAAGGGGATTACTCTGTTCTTGGAAATCAAAGAAGCCTGCTTATGGTAAGAACGGGACATTTTAATGTCATGAATTTTAGCAAGTTGCCAGTTTTAATGGAAAGATTACTGATGTAAGGGATTGAAATGGAGTCTCTATAAAGAATGTTACAAGATTTGGCTGTAGTGGTGGATTGGAAAATAGTATTTTTGGACAGTTTTCTCTCTCTCTCATTCACTCACTCACTCAATACCCATTAAGGATGAACCAACATGATAGAAACTGGAGTTCCTTTTTTCTGTCTATCCCATCTTTTAAAATATGGAGACTGCACATTTTTTAAAAGTATGAATGATGCACATTTTTTATGAAGGATGAAGATAACATCCAGTGGGAGTAAAAAATCCTTGCTGCAGTCCATAGGCAAGCAATTAGGCTCATTGAAGATCCCTTTCTTACAGATTCATTTTAACCCCTATCTCTCAGACACTGTCTATTCTACAGGTACTTTCATGGTCACTGCTCCAGTGAATTAGCAACAATAATATTATACCTTCACTTTCAGTTGCAATTGTTAATACAAGAGCAGCAGCTGCCAAGCATCCCTTTACTGTGCAACTGCAAACACCAAACCTGCTTCTCCTATTCCTTTTCTATTCTGCCTGCCCCATCTTCTCGAGCAGCCTTCCTCACGAAGTAGTTTCATGAGGAAGGCTGCTCCAGAAGAGCAGCCTTCAAATAAATAAATTTCTATATCAGTCCTCATTTGCATCCCTCATACGGCATTGATGAGCTTATAGGTCTCTTGCCCTCTCATGTATGGGTTCAGTATATATATATATATGTGTGTGTGTGTGTGTGTGTTAATTTGAATCTGTTCTCTGATATTTTCGAGATCAGATCATCGAGAAATAGTAACTTGCTTTCGTTCTACATTTTTGAGGTGAATTCAATTTTTGGGTGGAATGAGCTGAGCAGTGAAATTAAAGTTATTTAAAATCAGAAATTCATGCTTCTAGAGACATTAAAATGTCATTGATATATTTGCATCACTTAATAAGCTTTAGATTGGCTAACAAATAAACTTCTTTTCTAAAACTCTCCATAAACAAAATCTACATGAGGAAGGGGAGGGGATAAGGAATTTCTCATGTGAGCCCAAAAAGTTGTTTATAGAGGTGATCATGCCATTTGAAGAAATTGGACTAAGGCAGTGTTAAATATTCTGCTAGAAGTCCTTGATAAGGCTCAGGACTTCATCTGCTGGATAATTTGTGTAGCGAGAGAGAGAGAGAGAGAGAGTGATTATATCAAGACTTGCAAGGATGTCAGATGACAAGATGGAAATAGGTAATTTCTGGACCAGATGTTCTTAGGTCTTGATGAAGGAACTTGGGCGCCTAATTTGGTTAAGTAAACTCGTGATATGTTTAGAGAAAGTAGGTAGGACAGCTTATGTGGGCAACTATAGATCTCAAAAGGGTGTCAGTCTTTTGAATTTGTAGTAATCCATACAATCTAGGGATTAACAGTTGAAATACTGTAACTTTAGTTTCCACTGTAATTTCGTAGGCCAGTTTTGCAAATTGTGAAAGCAATCATTGGTTTCTTCATGATTCATCCAAATAGAATCATTGTCTAAGATCGAGGAGATCCAAATGAAGATGAGGTATCTTTGACTTAGAATCACATTCATGATAACTGTTCCCATTGCCTTGAGAATAATAATGTGATTTGTTTATTTTTAAATTATGGAGAGCTTTCCTTTCTCAATTAGTGATTCTGTTTTTCAGCATACAAGATAATGAGAGAGAGTAGCTTTGAACCTAATATCAGTTACAGTATTCTTCCACACCGCATAAAAAGTCTAATTTTTATGATTTAATTGGGAATATTGGCAATATAGCCTTCTTTTAAAACATTGCTTTCCATCTTTATTAAAGGATAGTCTGAGATATTAGTGATTCCCCACTTATGAGATCTTTCTAAGCAACAAATACAAAATGTTAAATTCAGGCAATAACAGTTGGGGAAACGAGGGCGTAGCTATAGTATTCAACACTAAATATGATAATAATCTTGAATGGCAGGCAATATCAAGTAGAGTCATGTGGGCAAATATCAGAATGTGGAACTGGACAATGAGAATTATTTGTGCTTACGTTCCCACAGAAGTTTCTACGAATGAACAAGTAGAGTAATTTTTTGAGGCATTAGAGAAGGAAGTTGGCACAATTGGTCCTTTTTGAAGATCTAAACAGCAGCATATGAAATTATTACAAGACATATAGGGAGAATATTTTGGAATCTTGAAATCTCGAGAAAATAACAAAGTTGTAATAATGGTAAATAACTTCTGGATTTCTGTTCAGAACATGGATTAGTTATTACAGATATCATGTACCAACATAAAAATGTGCACAAATTCACATGGAGAGACGATGCAAAAAATAAGAAAGTCTCACCGACTATGTTATAATTGACACTGATGTTTTTCCCACTGGTTCAGGACATAAGAGCATATAGAGGATTTGAAATAGGAAATGATCACTACTTAGTTTTGAGCAAGGTAAAATTAGCCATATAAAATTAGCTAAACGAAAGTGATTGGAAGACTTTGGTAAGAATATAAAAAATAAATATAAGGAGGGTGGCAATATATTGGCTATTGAAGAAGCTTAGAAATGGAAGAAAAAGTATTGTAAAAGGAGTCAGAGATCATAAAAATGGCATGAAAATAGAAATAAACATATTCTAGATGTCTGGAATAATTACTTTGAAAGACCGCTAAACGAAACACGTAATATCAGCATGGTGGTAGAAATCTTCTAACAGGAATGCAGTCAAGAAAACATATCCATACTTGAATTAGAAAAAAATCATCGAAAACCTGAAATGTGGAAAGGCAGCTGGAATAGATGAAATTCGACTAGAAATGCTCAAGTATGAAGGTATAAAAGTTTTACAGTGGCTGCAATCAGTAATTCAGAAGGCCTGGACAGATGGTCAAATTCTGGATGATTGGAACAGAGCTCTCATAGTACCTATCTATAAAAAAGTAAATAAAACAACTTGAGAATTACAAAGATATTTCCCTAGTGAGAGTTCCTGGTAAGATTTATGCAAGTGTACTTGAGAAACAGCTAAGAATGTTTGTGGATGGGAAGCCTGCTGAAGAACAAGCTGGATCCGGGCCAAATAGAGGTTGTCAGGATCAGATTTTTACTTCAAGAGAAATAGTTGAGAAATCTTGAGAATATAACAAGAATTTGTATTTAAGTTTTGTTTATCTGGAAAAGGCATATGACAAGGTGCTAAGAGGAAAGCTCTTTAAAAATGCTACAGTTATATGGTGTAAATGGGACATCATATAAAGCAATACATATTTAATCTGTAAGTCAGCAGTTTGAATTGAGTGAGGTACAGGAATATGGTTTGTTGTAAAATCAGATATGCTAGAAGGGTGCACATCATCTATATGGAGTACATTAGGAAGGAAAGTGGTTTTAAATCTGATAATATTAAAATTGCCATGTTAATGGCAATTTTAATATTATCTTAATAAAATCTTAGCTTTTAATGCAGATGATGTTTTACTTCTGAATAAATCCAGCACAAGTCTGCAAGATTCCCTCACTAAATTGAATAACTGGTAATAAATTTGATATGAAAATCAGCAATAAAAAGACAGACAGTGAACATAGGCAGAAACATTGAAAACATCAACTGTATCCTGAATGGTGAACCTACAGAACAAGTAAAACATTTCATCTATTTTAGGGGCAGTTTTTGATGAAAATGGTAAATTAAATATGGAATTGAATTAATAGAGTCAGTAAAGCTGGTTTGGTAGGATGTCAGGTGAATAAATTTATATGGAATAAGAAAGAAAACTGTCAGAACACTACAAGACAGGGTTCAAATCAATTTTATCTTATGGCTCTCACCAAAGACTGGTGACCACGATATGAGAATTCTGAGAACAATTACAAGAGTGAACAGTTGCATCAATGGCAGTATCATATTAAGAATGAGTATATTAAAAAAGAATTTGTCATTGTTAGCATTCTGGAATGTGTCAGCAGAGCTAATCTCAGGTGGTATGGGCACTTAAACAGAATGGGAGAGGAAGGATTAACAACAGAAGTGTTCATTGCCATGTTGGCAGGAAAAAGACCCAGAGGAAGATCAAGATGTTGATGGATTGATAAAGAAAAAAGTGCCTTAAAAGACAGAGATAATAAATCTGATAATGTTGGAGTCTTCACAGACAGATTAATATGGAGAAAAATTGTTGATCAGAAGTTAGTAGTGGTGTACTTTTTTGTACAGTACTATTCTAATTATTTTATACACTCCCTGAGGGTAAACATCAGGAATTTGATGATAATGATGACTTTTCTGATTTAAATAAGTTTTTAATTTCACTACGCAGCTGATTCCACCCAAAAATTCAATTAACTCAGAAATGGAGAATGAACTCAAGTTACCATTTCTTGATGTTCTGATATCATAATCATTTGAGACGAGATTTGCATTATTTGTTTATTGAATGCTCAATAACTCACACTGGACTGTATTTTCATTCTTCATCTCTTCACCATTCATCAGAAAAAAAAAGCTTTCATTCATCCATTAAAAAATGTGCAGCCTCTGTTGAGGATAGACAGAAAAGGAACTCAATTTTCTACTCAATCAACATGTCTTGAGCAGGTGTTCAAAGAAACCATCCGAAAAATACAATTTTCTAATCCTTTTCTTTGATATATACTATAGATTGTATAATTCAGGCAGCATACCTGCTTTTCCAGAAAAACTTCATATCCATTTCCACTCTATTGAAAGCAATGGTGGAACCCATAGTGTCAAATAATCAATAAAGATCAAGGCAGGTGTATTTCCAAGATATCCTACCACATCACCTCTCTTAGCCGTTAAATTTTCGGCCAAAGCCTGTTATATTGATGTCCAAGTCATAAAAAATAATGTATAAAGTGTATTCTATCAGTTATACAACCAGTGCAAAAGTATTGGATAATATCTGCAAAATGAAAAGTAGATATAGGCACTCACCATTCATCTATCACAGAAAATATTGGATGCATATTTTCTGAACTCAAAGAACGGCATTTACTTTAAGTAAGAATTTGTAAGGAAGGAAGCTAGAATCTCATCAGCAGCTTTCTGTTGTTCTGAATTTTTGTTATGGAAAGAACAACACAGTAAACCAGCAGTTAAACTTTTCTACAAAGAGCAGAAGCCATTTGTTAAAGAGGAACCAAATAGCCCTTTTACTGTCCTGTGCCAGTGCTAATGCATCTTCCACCATTTTCTATGAATCTTCTTCTCTTACTGTACAACTATACTTACTAAGGAGGAGTTTCCAGATTCATGGTATTAGTCAGTTATCATTGCCATTCTAAAACCAGGGAAAGAGCCAACACAAGTATTCAATTTAGACTGAGACAAATTGCATGAATTTATAATTTTTAAAAAGAATTAATTTTTAACAATATATTTGATCATAAATGTAAATTATACGTAGCTAATTAAACCACTGATAACCAGTGGTTTAATTTTTTTTCTCTCCCTAACATGGTATTTGCTTATATGGCTACTTATTTTTTATGACCTAGCAGCTGTAACCATTATAATGACACAGTATGACCTTTGCTGTTGTTATGTTGTGACATTTCCTTATTTTATGTGTTCTCCTTTTTGTTTCACTTATCTTAGATTGTCACTGTGTAGTGTTATTACTTTAACTATATATTTCTATGGTCTATACACACGAGACTATCGGAACTCTGTACTCTCTTATCTACAGTTAAATCTGTGCACACAATTGGCCGATTCTTAGACAACAGCTTAGTATATTTGATCAAGCTGCACAAGCCAGATCCCTAGGTTAGAAATTCCTCTTAACCAAGGAGTAACCCTCAGAAAATATACTAAGCTAATCAATCTATTAATTATTCTTTATCTCAATTTTATCTCTCTCTCTTAAAATACTTTAGTTTGCAGTCGTGGTCTCTGTCATATAATTCTTTCCCACTCAGATTCAGATATTAGCAAGCAGTGCATTGGATTCAATTCAAGGCACAAAACAGGTTAAGATATTCAAGATACATTTATTAATTCCTAAGATCACACATTTACAAAAATATACTCAATTGGAATGGAGGTATCCTAAGTTATAAAGTTAAACATAGCAACTGTAATTCACACAGCATATCCTATCATAGGTTAATTTCACAGCGAAGTTTTGTTTGCATCTTCTAAATATCCTTACTAGTCTACACACACACACACTCTCAAGATAATCACATCAGTCACTCTATAGATCATTACTCATGACAATTCAAACTACAATTCATTCAATTAATTACTTGCGAAATAGCCCTAAGACTTAAAACACTGCTATCCAATATTCGCTAAAGTCCTTTTCCTACAAGTATAGAGTTCTGAAACATAACATCTCTTTTCTTCTATATTACAATATTCCTCTCTTTCTTAACAAAGAATTACAAAAGGTTTTAATATTACCATATTTCTAGAAGTATATTCATTCTGTCATCTTATCCTTAATTCGTCCCATGGAATGTCCGGTCTTCTTCTAGACGATTGTCTCACAGGCTAGGCTTGGACTTCATTGTTCTGCTTTTCTTTCCCATCGTGGACTAGAAACAGCACGGCTCGGACCGATCCACGTGAATGTATATATGGCGGTCAGTTCCTTCAAGCTTGCTCGGAATGCTGTCAATTATCTCCTCGTTGAATCCATCCGTACGACATCTCGCAACGATGGCAGAGAATAGCTACATGCTATCGATAAGATCCCGAACTCGAACTCTCTCCGACTCCACAAGAAAATCCCTAGTAGACTACAGACCTCAAGAAGAAAAAAGCCTCTCAAAAGGGGAGCAAACCCCTTTTATACTTTCCACCCTCAGCACCCTCTTTTGTGCACGTGGTGTATATTCTATTTGTCTTCCTGGAAAACAATGAGCGCGTGCCGTTCTGCACATAAACAATTTGCTGTAGGCTACGCAATTCACCCGAGGTTTTCGTTAGTGGACTTTGATCTTCTGTTACATGCCTTAACATATATCTTACAAAGAATACCTTTTCCAACATAAATTCTTACAAAAAATTATGACATCGTTTTCCTTTAAGTAATATTACATAAAATAGTACTAGCATATGATTCATTAAACAATTTGTATCTTTACTTATGTATACAAGCATTTTCGTTGTTGTTTAGCTAAAACTTGTTGAATCCTGAATAAATTATTTCTTTAAGGAAATCTTTTCATTCAAGATCCAACACTGTCCTTGCACCAATAAACCATAAACTACACCTCAGTATTCTGGGCATCATCTTGGAAACAAAGATGATGCTTAGAATACTTGTAGCTCAGGTCATTAATGAGCTTGATCATTGCTGGGTTGTTTTTGATATTGACAGCAATATGTGATTTGCGAGTTGTAATGTGAAGTTCCTCCTTGATCAGTGCATTGATGCCAATGTTATTATTATTATTATTAATTATTATTCCTGACACCTCCAAGGAGTCCGAAGACTCATCGCGGGAGGACACCTACAACTGTCTCAACCACTACACCGAACCACTACTACAAATCATCTCCATCAACGCCATCTACCACCCACCTCCACCACTACCACAGCTCGTATGTTTTGTCTGTAAATTGCATGTGTTCTGAAGGGCCGATTTGTCTGTATGCGGGATGAAAAACCCGAGTTTCCGGGAGAAAAAACCCTGCTACCTCCGTATGAGATCGGCTAACTCACCTTCGATTGAAATCGACCAGATAAAGATTCCTCCCGTCACGACGAGAATCGAACTTAGGCCTATTCCAATCGAAGGGCGCAATGTACCGTCGTTCTTCCAATTGCGCTACGGAGGCACATTATTATCCATCAATACTTCCATCACAATATTTCTGCTTTCAGGTGTCTCTCTCTTACCTCAGTTTCACCACTCTTAAGTATATAACTAAGCATTTAACTATACTCCCATCACAAGTAGTAGGTATTGTTTTCATATGCAGGTTTCTCATCAGTATTGAATTTCATCTTCTGTAATAAGGAATTCAACCAGCACTGTCTGCTTAATATGTGCATCTCTAACAATGATCTGTAACCCATAGCAAGTACTAATGTAAAGGTGAAATTAGAGACTGTTGCTGTCTACTTACTAAATCTTTCTGCTATGCTTGAATAAAAAATAAAATAAAATAAAAACGGGGGGAGGGTATTAATTTGTGTAATTTCTCATAATCATATTGAGGTGTTATATTTGTTAGAGGTGTTTACAAAGTTTCTTGGATATATAGAAAAGATGGGATATGATATAAACATATCAGTTATTATAGATATTTCTTAGGATTTATGCATAAATATTAATATGATTGGTGAGAATAAGAGTTATCCATAATAGTTGTGCAAGCATGTGAAGGACTAAAATTTTTGCTTGGAAAGTGGTGAGTGACTGGAATGAGTTGTTATAGTCACATGTCAAGTTTTGTCAGTTGGTGAGTTTAAATAGTGGTATGATAGATATTGTGCAAATAATGGTTCATATGAAGCTTCTGTAATGGGCTTCATGAAGATGTCTGAATAGTAATAGTGAGTACATGATATTAATTTTAGCACTTTATGAAAATTTATCTTTTCACTTTTCAGCAAAAAGCAAGAGAAAACAGAGCAGCAAGTAGAATTCAGAAAGCCCAAGCTGTAAGTGTGGTCAAAATTTCTTGTTACCAGCAGTTTGCATTTTTGTAATGTAAATGGAGTTTAGAATTGCCATTGCATTAATAAGCTGTTTTAATTTTAGGAAGCAGGAAAACTTACTCGAGATCAAAAAACTCAACGTGAAGTTGATCAAGAAAAGCAATGGAAGCAACTTCAAAGTCTCCGACAGCTGCAGCAGCAAAAACAGCAAAAGATACTTCAAGAAAAGAGAGCTCAAGGTATTTGATAGAAATAATTTGATCAAAAAAAAAAAAAAAAACAACATACACAGCTACTGTAAATGAAGTTATTTGAAGTCATTAATTTTGATATCATTTAAATTTATTACAATGAAGAATGCTGTGCTATTATGTTCGATCACATATTTGTGAAAAGAGAAACAGAATTTATTACTAACTCAAAAAGTACATATTAAATACTGGAGATCTATAAATTATTCATACTTAAGAAAATGTCCATTTTTATTGTCGTTTGCATGCAGAGCCAGTTTCTTTTTCTATTCAAACTTAGCTTCTTCAAAAGGGTTTAGGACTAGCAGTATCTCCCAAAACAGTCAAGAAACTTTATTCTGCTGATATCTTCTAGAAATATCTAGTCAGCAATACTCAGAAAAATTACTAAAAGCAAAATCAATGGGTAGAACATGAATTACAGTGACACTTCATAAAATACCAAGCTCTTATAGAGGAGTGATATCAGAATGAGATCTCTTTGATATTTCAGAGGAGGATGTATCTTCACTGCCTAAAGAACAAGGAGTAGTTGTTCTTTAAGTGATAGTTTGGCCACGAGCAGTTACTTTAATAATATTTATTTAAAGCCGTATATTTCAGCCTGAATATTACTGGCCATCATCAGTGGTCTATAATATTCAGGCCACTGATGATGTATGTGGCCTGAATAAACTTTCTTTGGAAGTTTCATCTGTCATACTGAAATCCAAACTTTCACCTACATGCATCTCTTTAGCTGAAATGAAAGCGTTACAATCCTTAAGATGCATTAATCATCTTATTATTACTAAAGCTGACAAGGGGAAAACTACAGTAAGTATGGATACTGGAAATTATAAAAGAAAAGTCTTTCCTTTATTACAGGATCGATCGACGTACCAGGAATTGGATCACAACCCATGAACAGATAACTAGAAAAATAAACACTACAAGATGCAGTTGTAAGTCTCAATGTAGTCACCATATAAAAACTTAAAACTAATTTTGCTAGAACCTCCATTTCAGTGATGGCGAACCTTTTTACCCAGGTGTGTCAAACATCTTTTTTTTTTAAAATATTGACGTTGTTTATGTGCCACTTGCATACATGCATTATAAATTTAACTACTTAATCATAGATGGTGACTTATACATATCATATTAGGCTATTTATTTAATAGGACATTGATATACAATCTATGAATTCATATTATACAATTAATTTAATAAACTGAAATTATTGAAATTAATTTTTTCATCAGAATATCAATATTTTTCAACATCCAAGGTGTGTCACCTGAAACCCTCAAGTGTGTCAGTGCTGACACACGTGTCATAGGTTCGCCATCACTGCTCTACGTTCTGTTGGTCTACCTAAAATACATAAGAAAGACAGTCTTCATCATCCAATTGTTGATTACATTGATTCACCTACTTATCATATATTCAAATGTTTAGCATACCTGTTGAAAGCTCGGATTGGTATTTCCCACTCATTCATACAAAAATCATCTGATTTTCTAGATAAAGTGAAAAATATTTCCCCTTACCACCCATTGATCTAATGGTTAGCTTCAATATAGAATCTCTCTTTGCTAATATACTCCTTGATGATACACTATACTATTTTCAGAAGCATTTCCACAGGATATAGTGAAGTTATTCGACTTTGTTATTCAATAACAAAGTCGAATAACTTCCCATGGCAGTTCCTACAACTTGACTGTAAAATAAATTTTACAGTCAAGTTGTAGGAACTGCCATGGGAAGTCCACTCTTCCCTGCTCTCGCAAACTTTTATTTAGAAGACATACTTTTCTCATCCGTACACCCTCAGCCTTCATTTTGGGTTCATTATATAGATGATGTTTTTGTGATCTGATCCCCATAATGAAGAAACATTACTTACTTTTTTATCTAATATAACACAATCTACATGCACATGCACTAATTAAATTTACTATGGAATAGAAAAACACAACTTATCCTTTTTAGATATTCTACTCCTCCACTCACCATCAGGTGAATTAATTACTTCCATTTATCTAAAGCCTACTTTCACTAGATGCTACATTCAGCAGCAATCTCCTTACCATCCTTCACAGAAGACTGGAATAATATAAACTTTAGTATGACATGCTCACTGTTTGTTCTCTACTTCACCAATTACAGCAAGAACTCCTAAATATCAAATGATAGATGATAGATGAAACAGCTTTTTAATTCCTATAATACTAGCTCAAATAACAAGGAAACAGTACATCGAGTCCCAATTCCATGCATTTCCAAAATTCTTAAAAAATACAATTTAGTGGCTACTTCCTATCAAAAAATTATCATCATGGTTTCCATCTTCCAAAGATAAACACTCTCCTCTGGCTTTTCCTGGTGTCTACCAAATTCCTTGTGACTGTTGTCATTCTTACTTCAGACAAACTGCATGCTCATTAGAAAAGAGAATATGAAAACACCAATCATATATTAGCAACAGGAAATCTGAGAAATCCTTACTTTTAATATACCTAAACCTCCAACATCTTTAAATGGCAGAAATATGGGCACACCTAAACTGCCTGTCTTGACTCTACTACCCATACTGCATTTGGTTGTAAAGCATATGATAATAATCTTGTTCTGCAAAGAAAGTTAAATTTGTTACCTGGCAGGGAGATCATCCAGCCTACTTCCTTGCATTTCAGAGGTGGAAGAATGAAATGGAAAGTCATCATCATCGAATTCCTGACATTTACCCTCAAGGGATGTAAAGGATATGATAGTACGACATGAAAAATTTACATCATTACTAACTTCCTATCTACAATTTTCCTCCAAATCAATCTATTACTTGTCAAGGCTTCAACATTGTCAGATCTTATATTTTTATCTTCTAAGACACTTTTTACCATATCAATCCACTCATATCTTGGTCTTCCTCTGGGTCTTTTTCCTGCCAACCTGGCAGAGAACACTTGCTTTGCTAATCTTTCCTCTCCCATTTTTAAGAAAAGGAAAGTCAAAAGATTAAAACAGAACAAAAAAAAATCAGGATGCAAAGAAAAAGAAAAAAAAAGTAATTAATCACCACCACACCATGTCCTGAAATCCTCTTTAGCTGAGAAAGCGGCAGTTAAGAAAATATTACACGCAACTGAAACTCGTATGTCTATTCCACATAGTGATTTTGAAGAAAATTCAAACGTTTCAAACAGAACAAAATATATCATATCAAGATGATAAAAGAAGGTGGCAGTTATAAAATATCAGCAATTACTCAAACTTGTATGTCTATTCTGCTATCTGATAATTTTGCCATACCTTAACTTTATGACCATGTGTGCTTCTCCTTGGAGTGCATCCATTGTATAATCTCTGTTCTCATTCCTGAAACAACTCTAAAAATGGTGCCATTCAGTTAGACCCACTAGTAAAAAAAAAGTTATGGCTGGGATATCAACTGAAAGTAAATTAATTTTACCAAATGATTCTGACACATCATATGATGTGTCAGGATATCGATAATATTAAGATCATGTTAACACAAGCCCTTTTGTTTCTACAGTAGGAAAGTATTTAAAACACAGTGGGCACCCCCACCTTATGGAATTTGACCGTTATTTGCACAGACAGAACTGGAGATGGTGGAGTAGCTATCCTACTGAGCACAATTGTACTCCTTTTCACCATGTCAGCTTAATACTCCTCTGAATGCATTAGTGATTTACCTATCCAGGGATTTCTTCTTATAGTATGTTCCATATACCTGCCACCAGATTATGAGTTAAATATGATTGAACTCAATAACCTTATTAAGTTCAGTATCATTACAGCACTTTGTGATGTACTGGCAGTATGAATGGATGAGGTCATATCATTGAGAAAATGCTTAACAATCTTGATTTCTTTCTTCTTAATAATAGTCACTACCTTCTTCCATATGCCTACCCATTCCTGTTCTGTAATAGATCTTACAATCTGCTCCCCTATCATTTTTCTACTGCTCCTGTAAGATGTCAAAGAGAACATCTAAGGAAACAATCATTTTCCTGTTGCTTTATGTCTTCACAAGAGTCATGTTCTCTTACCTGGAGGCTCATGCAGAAAATGAACCAGACTGACTGAATTACTTTATCCTATCTTGTAAAATTTGATGTTGTAGCAGTCAGACAAACACCTATCATTGAAGCAATGAACTATGTAACTGACTGCATTGTCCTGGCAGCAACTGCCTCAATTACAAAACCATCACTTCATTTTCTACTCTATCCAAAGCCTTGGTGAAACCCAGAGTGCCAAGTAGTGAAAAAAAAAAGATCAAGACAGAGAATGGAGGTATATTTTATAGATATCATACCACAAAAATAAAATCTTTGATCCAATTTACATCATTGATTAATCAAACATCCAGTACAAAATTGTATAGGATAAAATGTAGAAAACAATGGTATCTACCTTGGAACATAATTGTTGTGTTTTTGTTAATCCAAAAGCTATTGCAGACACATTGGGAGAAAATTTTGCCAGTCTCAGCAACAGATTCATATCCTCCTGAATTATTCATATTGAAAGAGAGACGAGAAATAGCAGCTAAACCTTTCTACCAATGGGCTAGAACTGTACAATCAACCGTTTGTTAAGGAGGAACTAAAAAGAGTCCTTTTACTGTCTCACTCCAGTGCAGTATGCCCTGATAATATCTATTATGAGATATCTTCAGGACTATTATCATCTGTGGATCTCCATCTTGTAATATACAACAGTATACTTAAGTGGAAGAATTTCTGGATTCTTTGTATAAGTCAGTTGTCATTGCCATCCCAAAACCAGGAAAAGATCCAACACAAACGATTCAACCTATTCTGCCGATCAGTTTTCCTTGTAAGACATTGGAGAAAATGGTTAATCCCAGACTTTTCTGATTTTTAGAAAGCATTGATCTTCTGTTCAATACACAATATGGCTTTCCAGACATCATTCAACTTTGGATCATTTGGTCTATTTAAAAAAATGCATAAGAGATACATTTCTGAAGCAAGTACATATGGTTTCAGCATTCTCTGAAATGGAAAAAGCTTATGACATAGCCTACAGATATGGTATATTAAATGAACTACAAATTAGGTCTCAGATGACACCTTCCTCTATTTATTAAAAACTTTCTGTCTAACCTATTCTTTCAACTCCAAGTGGGAAGCATTATTTTTGTCATATCCTCAAGAACAGGGTGTTCCCCAAAGCTCTCTTAAGTGTGACACCATTGCTGTCGAAGTTAACTTAATTGCTGAGCAGCTTCCTTCCACCCTATATGTTGATGACTTCCCAATTTCTGTCACTCTTGTAACATCAGAATAATTGAAGGACCACTTTAGCAAGCAATTGATCATGTCTCTCCACGGGCTCTTAGTAATAGGTTCAGGTTTCAGCAGGAAACAACAACAAAGAAAAAAGCTCTTTACATTTCTGCCAACTGTGCACTCTTCACTCTGATCCTATGTTAAGAAAAAGGACAAACTGTAGCAAAAGAAGCGAATTTGGGATTCATCTTTGGTAGAAAACTTACATTCCTTGCACACACATTTGTTAACTAAGAGAAAAGTGCAAGAGAACGTTGACTCTCCTTCACAGCATATCCTCTACTGAATGAGGTATGGATCAATGCTCGTTGCTTTTTCTTTATCATATGCTTCTATATTCAAAGCTGGATTATGGATGTCATGCTTATAGTTTTGCAAAGCAGTATAGCCTTCATCAGTTGGATCTCATCCATCATCAAAGTATATGGATAGATACTTAACTTTTGCACATCTCCCACTGAAAATCTTTATGTTGAAGCAAATGAACTGACTCTATCACTTACATGGAGACAATTGTTCCTTAACTACACCCTAAAAATAAAGTCTCTTCCAGAGCATGCAATGTAGACTAGTATATCCCTTTGGTATGTGTATTAAACAGATTATGGAAGCTATTAGCATGAATATTGGCATTACCTGCACCAAACATAACAGCATTCCTCCATCAGATTTGCACTCCATCCTGCAACGTCTCACTTTGTCAGCCACAAAAATTTCATACTCCATATCTATTTACCTGCAATTGTTTAATGCACACAGATTAACACACTCTGATTTCTTGCCCATCTATTCTGATCATTCAAGATCAGAGATCTCTGTTTGCTGTTCTGCTGTGTTTCTTGACAATATATCCAACCGAATCCCACATGGTTGCTGTTATTACAAGGGTGGTCTGAAAAATTCTTGGCCTAACAATGAAAAAACAAATTTATAATTTCAAAATTATTTTTATTTTTCAACATAATCTTAAAATGTATTAAGACTAATACATTTGTTCCAGCACCATTATCCTATCCCTGTAGTGGTTCTCATTAAGATCTGCAAAATACCCCTCTACAGCTGCAATCACCTCTTGATTCAAAAAAAAAATGCTGACGGGCGAGGAAGATTTTTAGTTTTGGGAAGAGACAGAAGTCAGAGGGAGCCATATCTGGGGAATAGGGTGGATGTTCGAACAATTCATAGTGCAGATCCTTTAATTTTCCCATTGCCAAAACATCTTGATTGACAGGTGCATTGCCCTGATGAAAGGTGATTTTTTTCTTTTGAAAACTGGGTCTTTTCTCATGAATTTTTTCGTCTAGTCTGGTTAAAAGATCGGAATAATATTCCCTGGTTATTGTTTTACCCTTTTCAAGATAATTAATAAACAAAATGCCTTTAGCATTCCAAAACACGGATGCCATGACCTTTCCTGCTGATGGAACCAACTTTGTCTTCTTTGGTGCTGAACAACCAGCTTCTGTCCACTGTTTTGACTTCTGTTTAGATTCTGGTATGAATCCAAGTCTCATCCATAGTAATAAATCGACACACAAAAATCAGTTTTATTCTTGTTAAAATGCACTGTTCAAAGATTTTCGTGCGAGAGCATGTTTGATTTGCTGTGAGCAAGCACGGCACCCATCTTGTGCAAAGCTTTTTCATTTGCAATTCTTCATGCAAAATACATCCTACACGTTCTTTTGAAATGTCTATAGTCTCAACAATTTCACGCACTTTGACTCGCTGGGCATCCAATACCATATCGTGCACTTGATCAATGATTTCTAGTGTTGTTACACTTTTTGGATGTCCTTCACGTGGATCACCCTCAAGGCTGGTATGGGCATGTTTAAACTCGGCAGCCCATTTCTTGTCGAAAATGAAGGAGAAGAGTGCCCATCAAGTTTTATGAACTTCGAATGAATTTCTTTTGGTGTTAAACCTTCTTTTACAAAGAATTTTATAACCGAACGATACTCAATTTTATCCATTTGAAGGGATACAGATAACAATTTTGTTTCAGACAGCTGTATAAATCAAAGTAATACTTGATAGAATGACTTGCAATTTCACATGGATGCTTATGATAGATGTACCAACTTAGGGAAAAAAAAAATCGTGGCGATAGTTTCGCCATATATGGTCGAGGTTGAGAACTTTTCAGACCACTCTCGTATACAGCAGAGTTGCATGTAGATTACACATTGTGTTTCACACAGTCAAGTGAAAATACTTTCAACATCTTTCTTAATCCAGAGTATTTTAGTAATAAGGCATAACACCTTTTGACTACTTATATATGCAGAGACTTCTGCATTTCTTCAACCTTGGTGTCACTTCTGAGTCTGGCTCCCACTGATGGGACCTCAATAAAAGTCAAAACCAGTTTGGGTAGTGGCCCTTCCCATAATGAATAACATTACACATCCATAAGGATATGTGCTTTGGATTATGGGATACTAAGGTAATTGATGTGAAGTCATTAGCCTCTGTATTCAAGTAGCCCAGTCATGAAGTGACTTCACTTGCTAACTTTGTTTTCTTACTTGAATAAAGAATTAAACCAAGAATATAATTTCTTGGCATCTTTAATTTATAGTATAATACCAAGTGAAAAAACTTTTTAGATGTTGGTATTCATCTGGATCTTATTTCTGTCATCCTTTCAAAGAATACTTGTTTTGTTAGTCTTTCCTCTCCTGTTCTTTTTAAGTGACCATATCACCTGAGATTAACTCTGATTACACATTCCAGAATGCTAAGTTCTTTCCTAATATCTTCATTTTTCATATGATACTGCCACTGAATGCATCTGTTCACTCCTCTAATATTTCTCAGAACTCCATCTGTGATCTTGTCTTTGATCAAATGTTTTATTTCTAATCCAACTCTGAGATCCATAAGTTGAAATTGGTTTGTGCACTGTCTTGTGTACAGCTGATTTAGTGTTTTGACTAACTTCTTGCTATTCCTGATTTTGGTAATTCTGTTGTCTATTTCCATATTTAATTTCCCATCTTCATATAAAATTGTCTGAATAGCTGAAATGTTTTAACTGCCTTTAAATTATCCATTTAGGATGCTGTTGATACCGTGTTTCTGCATGTTTTCATTGTCTTTATCTTTTTATTTCCTATTGCAGCAATTATTCAGTTTAGTCAGAGAGTCTTGCAGACGTATGCTGAATTTATTTAGAAATATAACATATGTATAAAGTAAACAGACTCTTGTTATCAAGTTTAACACATTCATGTTGGGGCAGTAGTAGATCGCTCACTGTGAACCTAACCATCTGGCAAAACAAACAAAATTATCAGCATTCATTCCTGCATGTTGTCGAACACACCACTTTTTTGTAATGTTTTCTTCAATTGTAACTAATCCCTCATTGAGGAGAGGTGGGGGGGATAGGTGAAAAGGAATGTTCTTTTCAGAATATATTAAACAACAATAATTAAATAGCATGATATATTTGATCATTAGTTACTATACTTGATTTACTAAAAGTTGTAAAGAATAGCAAAGATTAGGAAGAGAAAGAATAGGCATTAATGAAAATACTTTCAGTACTGTAAAATGGATTATGAATAATTTACATCTGTGATATTATATATGTACTTGTGTTATAAATATTTGGGTGTGGAGTGAAGAATATGTGATCCTATAAACTTAAACTTTCATATTTGCATTCTTGACAGGTATAATTTAAAAAAAAATAATAATAATAAATATATGGAAGTGGATTTGCTTGTGAAATGTAAATCACTAACAGCCAGTATATTGCAGACATAATAAATGCAATTAGTTTTATTATATCACTGAATGAGGTACAGAGACATTTGCAGGCTGTGTAATATATTTGTCAATAAATAGTGCTGGGATAAAAATGACACTACCTAATAAAACACATCCCCTGCACAGAAACTATGCCAATAGACTCTAACAAAACTATTTGTTGTACTGCCAAACGACATCTAACTAAAAACACTTGTCCTAATATTTGTCCAAATTTTCAATTACATGAAATAAGTGTTTGTTCATTTGCATTTGAAATTTTCGATGTCATTAAGACAGATCACAAATGCTAACTTCAAATAAAATTCTACTGAAAGAGTTGCAACTAACGTGCCTCATAAACTTTGTGTCAATGAGGCTGCCTGCCGACGCATGAGCAGCACACAAATAAGTGGCAATAAAATTGTACCAAAGCAGTTGCAACTAACATGCCATATAAACTTTGCATCAGTTCATCCCATCTGCATGGCACGCAAGTAGCACACAAACAGTAATGAGAAGTCCCGTTGGTATCAAATGTGCCAGACCCTTCCCAACATGAACGTGTTAATAAGACTTTCCTTCATAATGTAATCCATATAATGATGAATAATGATAGAAATAATATGCAATCCCGTCTCACACCTGATTTAACATCAACCCTTCTGTAGCACCATAGGCACACAGGAATTTACTTTTTTTTTTTCAAGCTTTAGAGAAAGCAATTGACACAATGAAAAAGGAAAAGTTGGTCCTTATTGGAGATTTTAATAGCAGACTAGGAAATGATTAAAAGGTTGGTTAAAAGGTCAGATATATAAAAATATTTTGGGAAACTTTGGAGAAAAGAGCAAAGCTATAATAATGACCAAGACCTGTTAGATTTCTGCTCAGGACATGAACTGGTTATTACTAACACAATGTTCAAACATAAAAATGTGCACAAATTCACATGGAGAAAAGAAGCAAGGAACTTCACTATCAACAATAACATTGACTATGTTATTGTTGATAGTGATGTTTTCTCACTGGTGGAGGATACCAGTCCTGCACACTGGTGAGTGTACAGAGGATTTGAAATTGAAAGTGATCACCATTTAGTCTTGAGCAGGAGACAAAATTGAATTTCATACTGAAAAGAAGAACATATAAGAAAATTTTAAAGTGGGTAAAAGTTGAGCAGTTCTCAGATGTGAACTGTAGACTAAAATATAGAAACATTATTGAAACAAAAATGAAAGAGTTTGAGAACAAGAACCAAAAACCCTGAAGAAAACATTGACTGATTCAGCCAGAGTGGCATGTGGTGAGGTTGTCTGCGAGGATAGAAAAATCAGAATTCCATGGTGGACACTGGAAGTTAAAGAGGAAGTGAATGAAAAGAAGAAAGCATATCAAAAGTTCATGGCAAATAAGTCAGCTTGTGCTCTTAAAGAATACAGAGACAAATGTAGGATAGCTAAACAAAAGTCATGGGAAGAATTTGATAAGAACATAGAAAATAGATATCAGGAAGGTGGCAAACTATTCCAGAGGATGTTGAAAAGGCTCAGAAATAGAGGAAAGATTGCTGTGAAAAGAAATAGAGATGATAAAGGTGACAGAAAAACTGGAGAAAAAGATATCCTTGATGTATAGAGTAATTATTTTGAAAAATTGTTAAATGAAACAAGCAGTGACAGCACAGTGGTAAAAAAAAAAAAAAAAAAACTCAACAGGAATGCAGTCAAAAATACATACCCATACTTGAAGTACAAAAGCCATTGAAAGCTTGAATTGTGGAAAGGGCAGTGGGAATGGCATTGTTCCGCACTGCATTGTTCAGAAACCCTGGACAGAGGGGCGGATTCCAGATAATTGGAGTAGGGCTTTCCTAGCACCCATATATAAAAAGGGAAATAAAACTGAATGTGAGAATTACAGAGGTATTTCCCTATTGAATGTTCCTGGTAAGATTTATATAAGTATACTCGAGAAAAGTTTGAGAAGAATTGTGAAAGGGAAGCTTGGTGAAGAACAAGCTGGATTCTGATTTTCACTTTACAAGAAATAGTTGAGAAATCGTGGGGATATAAAAAAGATCTGTATTTAAGTTTTGTAGACCTGCAAAATATGACAAGGTGTCTAAAGTAAAGCTATTCAAAATGCTAGAGTTATATGGGTCAATGGGGCATTACAATCAAGCAATACTTAGTGTTTATTTAAGTTGGAAAAGCAGTTAGAATTGAAGGAAGTACAGGAAGGTGGTTTAATGTTAAATCTGGTGTTAAACAAGGATATACATGTGTGTAAGAGTGACCAAGCCATGCAGTTGTGTTAATGATATGAATGTTCATTAACATGGAGTTTATTATGAGGAAAGGAGTAGTGTGTATTTTTCCATTTATGGCTTCACTGTGTTTGAGGTTTTCTCTGCTTTAAGTGAGGTATTAGATATGAATAGAGATCTGCAAGTTGTTCAGTTGAGTCATGCAGACTACAGAGGTGATACAAAAAAAGCCTAGAGGTTACATATTATGCTGTACATGAATACCTCAAGTATCTGAAACAAAGAGATAGAGTTTATTCCTTGGTCCATATGTTAGGGCCTCAGATTGTAGGCATTAGTGAGACCTTTTTCTCAAAAGCAGATATATTGACGTAAAGTATAGTTTAATTTTTAGAGGGATAAACAGGAGAGGAGGTGTGCACGGCTAATGATATAAAATGCCTTGAGTCCATTTAATGTAGAAAAGTATGACTGCATTGCTAATGACAACCTCCTGTAACAGTAAGTTTGAAGCTATCTCATGTGCGAGGTGGAATCTGACAAGATCAAATACATTGTAGATTGTCAGATTAGTGGACTGATTGCTGGTGATGACAAAATGCATCACTAAGTCAGCCTGATGGATCTTAAATTAGTAAATCATCATGGAGTACTTTAATTATGTTATGCAGACATTGACTGAGTAGCATTGAAATCTCTTGAGAAGAATGAAGCTGAATTTATTGAATTTCCTCAAACATGTGCCAGAATGAACTTGAGGCCAAAGTGTGTTAGACCTGATTATAGTCTTGGGGGGAGTTCAATTAATGAGGTGGTTTACTTCCGGTTGGTAACAGTGATCATGTTATACTGACCTGGGAAGTAGCAAGTATATCGATTTTCCATTGAGAAAAGATTACATGCTGAATTAAACAGATATTCTGTTTAATTAGAATACTCTAGGTTTGGTCCAATGACATTGCTAGAGATAGGAAGGATATCAGCAGGGCATGGGAAGCATTAAAAAAAATGATACGGTAGTAAAATCTGTTCCTAAAGTTTGAAGAATAAATAGGGTAGAAGTGAAATGGACATGCAATCTTATTAAGAGAGAAAATTTTTAAGAAAACATTGTAAGCAATGTGCATAAGGAGGAAGTCAGTTGTGAAATTTATAAGGTGCAAGGCCAGAATAGTATTGTATGGGAAAACTAAGTCTGAGTCTAACAGAAACTGGCTCTGCAAGCTAAAGACCAACCCAAAGATTCTTTTGCATAAACTGAATAAGAATTAGTTGAGCTTAAATATCATAGATGATAAAAGAATATGCAGTTGCACTGACCATGCCTTTGATTGGGCTGCATAATTTGAATCTCAGAACAGGGAAGATTCCACAGGGATGGAAATAACGTATAATAATACCACCGATAAGGGTGATACGAAGACTGATGTGTCTAACTATTGAACTATTAATATTTCTGCAGTGGGGTGAAGATTTTGGAAAAGTTAGTACACATACACAAATGGTTGGCAGAGAGTCTATACTTTGTAATGAACAGCATGGGTTTACTAAGGGAAGGTCATACATAAGCAACTTTCTCACATTTCATAATGATGTTATGGTTATAACCATTATACTTTTGGACTTTGCTAAGACTTTTGAAAGAATATAGCAAGAAGACTTGCATAAATTGGAAGATATGGGATTGGATTATAAAGTATTAGCATAGATATGAGATTTGCTAACCGGCATATCAAAAAGCAATATATTGGGAATGTGAGCCTGGAGATTTAAGGTAGACATTGGTATACCACAAGAACCATCGCTTGCTCCATTGTTATTCAGTCCTTATATTAATGATATTGGTCGGAGTTTGAATTACAGCTCTTGTTTAGATGCAGAGATGGGTGGGATAATCATGAATGCAAATGATATGCAGTATTTGCATAACAATTTGAATAGGCTGGAATTGTGGGCATGTGAAAACACCTGTCAGTTCCGTGTTAGTAAATGTAATGGTATGCACTTTGATGTAATGAGATATCTAATGTTATATTGCATTTGTGGAATTATGCTAAAAGAAATTTATTGGGCTAGAGATCTTGAAATTTTAGTAGATAGCAAGTTGAAATTCAGGGACCTTTATAGTGAAGTCTGCAAGTACAGCTCAGAGGATAATTGCGGTGCTAAAATGAATCTTGGCATGTAACGATGAAGAAGTTACTTTGCCTCTTTACAAGGCCTTAATATGGCTTTGCATGAACTGTTTGTGCACAGATCTGAAACTCCTGTTTCCTAGTGAATATAGTTATAATGGAGAGAGTGTGCAGAGGTGAGTATTGAAGATATCTGGACTCAATCTTTCCTCATAATGTAGATTATGAGGAAAGATTGAGAATTTTTGGACTCTAGACATTAGTAAACAGAAGAAAGAGGGGACAATATGATAGTGACCTATGAGATTCTTAAAGGGTCATATAATATGCCACTAGATGGAATTTTTAATTTTATGGATGGTGGGGAGAGGCAATATTCATGGAAGTTGAGAATGAATGCAGTCGAGAAAGGAGTGAAAGCTAGATTTTGTTCTTATACAGGGTGTTCGGGATAAATTTGACATATTTATAATTAATTATATTTTTCCGTAAGTTACATGTATTAACACACACTTCTCTTCATTTAAAAGTTTGGACCCTTCTTCATTCATATACAAGATGTCAGAAAGGATGGATAGCTGGAACCCACCTGAATCATGGAAGAGAATAACTTGTATCATGATGATTCGTGCCCGCCATCAAAATAAGGATATTACGACTGCTGCCCAATGCTCCCTGAATACAGTAAAAACAATCAGGCATGAACTAGAGACTTGCAATGGTGACTACGAGGATGTAGCAAGAAGAAAGATCCCTAGCAGACGATCTGATTGCGTTCGTACAGCAGAATTCCTCGCAAATCTGCAGGAACAGGTGTTGAAGAACCCTGGCATTGGAATTCGGGCTTTGTTCGTGGAGTTGCTAACTGTAGTCAAGCCCTGGATAACAAGGGTAGCCAATGGTAGGCCGTATGTATGGCAGCAGGATTCGGCCCCTTGCCACACCTCTGGGAAAAGTCAAAAATGGTTGTCTGAAAATTTCTACGACTTCACCAGTCCAAATGTTTGGCCTCCAAACTCCCCAGACCTTAACCCCATGGATTATTTTGTATGGGGCGCAGTTGAAAAAGACACCAATCGCACTTCCAGTAATACAAAAGCCCAGTTAATGGATAAAATTAAAACAGTTTTTGCAGCCCTTCCCAGGGAGACCGTAGCATCAGCTTGTTCGAGGTTCCGAAGCAGAATTGAAGCTGTGATCGATGCTAATGGTGGTTATTTTGAGTAAATCTTGTTGATAGTATTGTAATTAACTCTGCCTGTAATGTTTTTTTTGTCAATTCATTAAATTTAATAGATACAAAGAAGATTTTCTTTTTCCTTACGAAACTGTCAAATTTATCCCGAACACCCTGTATAGTGGTGAATGATTGGAATGGATTGTCTAAAGATACGTGTAATTTTAACAAATTCAAGACAAGATATGACTGCTGCTGTGTGTAATATGTAGTCTCCTTTGGTGTGTCCCTGATTCCCTGCAAATCTGGTAATAATAATAATACTTCCTATAAAATAGACAAAATATTTCATACCTGCCAGGACACTTTCCTTACATTAATGACATATAATATTACAACAAAACTATTCCCACATACTAGGTAAATGATTGCCTAAGTATTACAGTATTATGACAAGTATTATCATGTATTGGGATAACTTCTTAAAACAATTGCTAAATTATTACATACACATTAATCTTCACATCCTTTTTAACCATGCATTAAACTAGCACTCTTTATTATTTTCGTATGGGCAAATTTCATCCTTTGACACACCCAGAAGTGTATAAATTGCCTTGTTCCAGACTTGGGTGGTATGATAGCAAATTTTTGTTTTCGGCCTTACTTTATTATTTAATTTGTTTTGTGTAATGTATTTTTTGGGCTATGGGGGATGTCAATTTCAGATCTATTAAAATATTAATAGCTTAAGAGATTATCATATTCATTTGTTGTTTTAGTATTTTGAGTCACTAAGATTAATTAAAGGAACATGTGATAATTCCCAAGTCTTTGTACATGCTTTGAACTTTCTTTATATTTATATCTATTAAAATAATTTTCATATATGCTAATTTATTATTAGTTTATGAGAACTTAAGCTGTTAATTTTTGGATAATTAAGTTATCAGATATTTAATATCTAAATGTATATTTCTCATCTTTTAACAAAGCATTAGTTACTGCCAGCCAAGTATCAGAGCAAGGAATTTTGTCACCTGAAACAGCTACTGGCCTTCAGTCTACAATGACAGGAACATCTCCTTCAACAGCTGTAAACTCTCCATTAATGCCAACAACCCCACCAACTCCAACATCGATAGTGCCTTCAAGTTTAAATGATGCTTGTCAGCTCTCACAGACTTCTGGGACACCTATCCCACAAACAAGTGATTCACCTGGTGCTCAGTGTAGTGGAACTTCAGGAATGCTTCCAGCTTCTCCACAAATGTCTGGACAGATTAACATTACCCAGGTGACACTAAAGAATGAATTTTTGACAAATATTTGGAATAAATACATTTTAATGGTTAATACTTATAGGTTTCAGTGATTGCATAGTTGATTAAGTCATCAGTAGGGTTAGGCGATTTAACAGATCCTGAAAATGAGTCCATAGATATTCTTCATGAGATAATCTACGAAGCTATGTCTTTATTACCTATTGAGATATCGCTTGATGTCTTAAACCAATGATACATATGTTCAGATGATCACATTTGCCTTGACCTTGGTGGACCAAACTTTTGTTATACTTCATCTACCAGTATATCAGACAATTGTCTGATATACTGGTAGATGAATTTCATTATCTTTTACAACATTCCATTTTAGATTCCATTGTGATGCTCTCGACATTTCTTTCATTTTGAGGATAGATCTTGCTGTATTAAAATAAGTCTTCTGCAAACCAGTCAACAAATGTCAAAACTTAAGCAGTTCATGTAATTCTAAGTAAACAGGAATAATTTTTCTCTCTGTTACTGTTCTTTCAACGATATCTGTAGGATGCTAAACAGTAGGTATGTGGAAGAACGTGATTTGCTAAAGAGGTTTGTGAATTTCGTTTGTCTAAATCTTGTTAGTTTTCACTTCACTGCCTTTAAGTCAGTTGAGATTGAGAAGATAATTTCATTTTAGTAAAATGATGGGGACTACAACCGTGTTAGGAATGAGTATTTTAATTTCTTGATGTTTCGACCTTCATAATAGAGTCATCATCTGGAGTTCACACAAAGACAAGCTACATTACATTTCAAACAGTAAGCCAAAGTGACAGTGATTTGATTAATTGTAATTCTACTGGCCTGACCTCTAGTGAAAAAAAAAAAACTACATCAAAGCTGTATTCTATTGATAACATCATCAGAGAATCTATTCATATAGATAGTTTTAATACAACAAATTAGTGGCCTAATCCATAAATTAACAAGACTGTTATATTAGTATTATTATCATTGATTGCTTACAGTACTAATTATAATTAACTCTTAGACCAAAAGGTTAAGCGGATAGAATATGTGCCATTCATATTCTTGGGATTTTTAGATTATTGTTAAGATTAGGGAGGTTGATAACAATTTCATAGGCCTCCTTAAATTTACACTCATATCATGTTTTGGTGTGATGTAAACAACAGGTGCCTTTCCAATCAATTCTATTTAGAGAATTCAGGCATTGATCAGAAAGGCCAGATTTACCATAGTTATTAAATTTAATATGCCATTTATGTTCCTTTTTTTGATAGGGATTGCACGTCCTCTTTCACCTATATAGGGCAAATTACAGGTGCAATGAATACAGTATACTCAAGGAAGTGGATCCTTGGATGAGTTGAATTAGTTTTTTTAATTTTGCAGGAGGTTTAAAGGTGGCATTAAGGTTATATTTCTGTAGTATTCTGTTTATTTTGTCTGATATCCTTTTAATGTATGGAAAGGTGGCTACGGTTTTATTGTAATTAGGTTATTTTTAAGTGGAGTCTTGTGAAGAATTTTGTCTAAGCGCCCTGACTAAATTGAATAAATGTTGTAATAAATTTGGTATGAAAATCAACAAAACAAGAAATATCCTGAAAATATCAAATGCATCATGAATAGAGAACCTGTAGAACAATTAAAACATTTCAGCTACTTAGGCACAATTTTTTATGAAGATGGTAAATTAAAATGGAAATAGACAACAGAATCAAAAACATCAGTATATCAAATGTTTTTTTTATCATTATTTTGTATTATTTTTAATTCGCTTTAAGTGTATTGCTATTGTTTATTTATTTTTCGTTAAAATTGTCAAATCGGTAATTATCTTACTGATTTGACAATTTTCTTATTAAAAGTCCCGGTAAATGAATATTAATTTGGAACAGTGGAAGTCAAACAGCGAGCCAGGTGAATACTATTATAAGCAAATAGTAAAAACTCGACAGTAGCTTAAATATTAAATATTCCAAAGCACATTACAGCGATTTTTTACTTAGGTTAAGTCCCATGTGAATATTGTAAAAAAATAAACTTTGTTTGTCTCAGTATAGTTTGTATTAGATGTTTTTGTAAATAACTCTTTTGAAGCTAACTGTATATACTGCTTTAATAGGAATATGTTAGAGTGCTAAAAAGAAAGGCAATGTTTTTGTCACCGAAGCTGTACATGGCGGCATTAGAAAGATTGTTATTGAAACTTGTATGTATGAGAAAGGCTTCCAGGCTCTAACTGTAAACATCTCCGAAGTCACTCAGAAAGAGTTCAAGCAACTTTCCGATGGCCGTCAACTTACAATCAAAAGAAAGCGGAAGAGAACAAAAGGTGTGCCGAACTCGAAACTTAAGATGAAAGACTCATACCGATTCTTTGGGGGTTGCCCAACTTCATGTGAGGTCTCAGAGGAAGCCTAATAAAAAGGGACTGAAGCAAGCAGAAGGGGTCCTGGTTCCAGAATTGCTGTCAGAGAGGAGGCCACCCGGTCCAGAGTCACCATCAGAGAGCCTGCCCAGATCCACGTTGCTTGAGAGAGGAGTTTCCCACTTCCAGAAAGGAGCTTCTTGGTTCGAGACATCGCTAGAGAGAGACTACTTTTAGGCTGCAGACAAGGTTTCAAATTGCCGAAAGTAAGAGTTCCAATTGCCAGAGAAAAGTTTCCAGGCCAGGTTAATGTCAGACATTCACCAATGTGTTGCGTTTTCATTACAATTTGATGAATCAAACGACTTCACAGATATTGCTCAGTTAATGGTATTTATTCACATGGTATTTCAAGATTATTCAAGTAAAGAACTTCTTTTGAAAATTATACCATTATTGGGAAGGACTAGGAGAGAAGACATTTTTTCGACATTTGATGAATTTGTGAAACAACACAAACTTCCGCTTTTTAAACTTGTGTCTATTACTACTGATGTTGCTCATGCAATAATAGGTAATGAATTAGGCTTCATTTCATTATGTAAAAACGATGACAAATATCCAGATTTTTTAACGTACCACTGTATTATTCACCAACAAGTACTGTGTAGTAAAAGATTAAACACAAAAGATGTTTTGGATATTTCATTTAAAATTGTAAATTCTCTTCGAGGAAAAGCCCTGCAACGGCGGTTATTTAAATTACAGGCAGATGATGATAGGGAACTTCTGTTGTACAATAATGTTCGCTGGCTCAGCAAAGTCAATTTTTACAAAGATTTCTTCTATTAATTAACAATATAAACAATTTTCTTGATGAAAAAAAGGAGATATTTATCCACAATTGAGTGATAAAAGATGGTTGTTACACTTATCATATTTCTGTTCGAAATTATGCAATTTAAATTTAGAGTTACAAGGTAGAGATAAAAATTTAATTAACATTTTAAGTTCAATAAAAACTTTCCAACAATACTTACTCTTATTAAAGAAAAATATAAATGACTGCAAATTTAGACATATCCCATATTTATTAAAATTTTTTCAACAAAATCAAGAAATGCTTCGCTATGATTTAAAGGAATTTATTCGTGAAATAGAATTAGTTGAGGAAGAAATAAATTCAAGATTTAAAGATTTTAATAAAACTGAAATGATTGTATCTTTTAACAATAATCCATTTCAAGAAAACTTGAACATCACAAAAATTTCTAATAAAATTAGCGGGCTGTTTGATATAAACCAAGCTGAAGTAGAACTTGAGATAATAAACATTCAGAATAGTTTACATTTAAAATCTATAAACAGTGAAGTCATTTTCAAGTATGCACATGAAAAATTCCCAATATTAACTGATATTGGGCGAAAAATTTTGTTGTGTTTCAGATCGACATACTTGTCAGAATCCACTTTTTCAAATATGACCGTCATAAAAAATTAATTAAGAAACCTAATTACAAATGATCATTTGGATGATTGTCTGCGATTGGCCACTTCTTCATATCAACTTGACTATGAAAATATTGCGAGGTCCAAACAATGCCAAATTTCACATTAACTTTTTTTTTTTTTAAATCAACCAGCATTTCCTGTAACTTGTGAGTTTGTAACCAATCCGTTGTTTTTTCTAACTTTGGTTTTCCAAAATAGAAAAATAAATATTTTAGTCCAATATATATATATATATTTTTTTTTTGTTGTTGTTGTTGTATTAAAATAATTAAAAGCAATAAATAAATTTATAAATAAACAAATAAAGTTTTTTTGTGCATAATCAGATATCAGGTTATGGGAGCGTGATCTATATAAGAGAGTAGATCGCCGAATAACTTTTTATAGAAAAGTAGCTCGCGTAGTAAAAAAGGTTGAACACTACTGATCTATAGAACAAGTAAAGCATTTCAGCTACTTAGGCACGATTTTTAGTGAAGATGGTAAATTAAATATAGAAATGGACAACAGATTCAACAAAGCCAGTACTAAATTAACTGTATAAATACTAAAATAAAATAAAATTGTAAAAATACTAAATTAACTGTATACCAATGAAACCAATTTTAATTTATGGATCTGAGAGCTGGGTTAGAAATAAAACACCGGACCAAAGACTGGAGACCACTGATATGAGAGTTCTCAGAAAGATTAGATCCGTGAACAGATGGCATCAGTGGCAATATCATATTAAAAACAAGGATATTAGGAAAAATCTTGACATTGTTAGCATCCAGGAATACACCCTCTGTCCAAAAAGAAACAGAATTTTTTGAAAACAGAAGAAACTAGTGGTGCCACCTGTTGTATCTTTTTGTTGTCGAAAGCGGCAAGCTTCTTTAGTGTTGTGTTAACTTTTATGACATTTGTTTCATTAGAAGCTGAGTTGTAGTGTCAACAGTGACAGTGTGTTTTGACGAATGGTCGGTTGTCACGATATTCATGCCATACGGGATGAATTCTCGCTATCAATCGAAACTTCGAGATAATACTCACCATTGACCATTTGACCAGGCGGAACGAATTATTTGTGAATAATTGAATCATAGAAATAATTGGAATCATAGAAACAAATCGACAATGTCTTTCCTTTTGACTTCTCCAAGCAATTTTTTTTCAGATGCCCCACTTCTGGTGGTCTCCACTCAGCACTCTGGGACTTTGTTTCGGGCTCATTCTCAAAATCAAAACACCACGTTTTGTTACCAGTAATGATCATTTCAAGGAAGTTTGTGTCCTTACGAGCGGTTTTAATGAGGGCCTTGCAGTGTTCAGTTCGATTCATTTTTTGGTCGTCGGTCAACTTGTGGGGAACAAATCCCCAATTCATCTTCAATCAATCTCACGGGCGATTTTGAGTTTTCTTTGATGAAATCACGGACTTTTTGGATGTTAACTTTGCTCAGTCCAGTTTTTGGATGGACTGGCTTTTCGTCGTTTCCAAGCTTCTCATGACCACTTTAAAATTGCTTAAACCACTTGTAAACTTGAGTACGGGATAAGCATTCATCACCATATGCTTTTTGAAGCATTTGATGCGTTTCAGTAAAACATTTACGAAGTTAAACACAAAAGTCAATCGAGTTCTCTGTTTGAAACTCATTTTCCGACCATTCGTCAAAACACACTGTCACTCAGCACTATAACTCGGCTTCTAATTAAACAAATGTCACAAACAGTTGACACAACACTAATGAAGGTTGCCGCTTTCGACAACAAAAAGATACAACAGGTGGCGCCACTAGTTTCATCTATTTTCGAAAAGTTCAGTGTCTTTTTTGACAGAGGGTGTATGTTAGCAGATCTAATCTGAGGTGATATGGTCAATTAAACAGAATGGGAGAGGAAAGATTAGCAAAACAGGTTGGCAGGAAAAAGACCCAGAGTTAGACCAAGATAATAGGTGGATTGATACAGCAAAAAGTGCCTTAGAATAATTAATAACTAATATTGACTTACAACTCAATAATTAATAGAATTCATTTTTTTGATAATGCTTGAGTTTTGACTAGTAACAGATTGATTTGGAGGAAAATTGTAGATTGATAGTTAGTAATGATGTAAGTTTTTCCTGTAGTACTATCATATCCTTTGTACCCTTTGAGGGTACATATTAGGAATTTGATGATGATGATATTTGTAAAGACAATATTAAATGAGACAGGTAGTGTATTATATATATATATATATATATATATATATATAAATAACAGATAAAAAAAGTCACTAAAATTTTAAAGCTAGTTCAGCTAACCTTTCAAGAGCTGAAGGATCCTCAGAGAAATTTCTCAGGTTACCAGGGTAGGCTTTTATGCTGCAGTCCTCCATAATGTGCTGGATGGTTTGATTTGTGCCTTCACAGTCACATTTGGGTGTAGGTGATCTTCCCCGTTTGTGTAAGCTGTCTGTGCAATTACCATGTCCTGTACGTATACTATTAAACTTTTCCAGTCACTTTTCTCAATCCCTTTTGGATTTTGGTTCAGAAGGATATACTTGTTTAAGTCTGGTGGCGATTTTTCTTTCCAAGTTTCTAGCCATTTCAAATTAATGTTGAAATTGCTTTTTATTAGTTTTTCAGCCAGTATTAGTGGAAGCCGTCAGGTTTAAGGTGATTTATACTTAAATATGGGAGTTCTTCATGTATTTGTAACAAGGGATTGCTATTTATTTTTCTGTACTCTTTCACGAGAGCATTTTGACTGTGCAAGTTCTGTGGTGCAATGTTGCTCAAAGTTGGTAGCCAGTAAAAGGGAGTGGAGTTGAGGACAATAACACTGTTGGCCTGTTATTGTCCTCATTTCTTCATTTATATCTGTGTCAATTTTCTTGATACGAGGACTGTTTAGTCATACTGGTGAACAATATTCTGCTGCAAAATAGACTAGGCACAACGTGGAGCATCACAGTGTAGTAGTAGCAGCAGCAGAACCACCATGTCGAACCACACAGTTTTTTTATGATGTTATGAGTTCTTATCTTTAAAGAGATATTCTGCAGATGTCTTTGGAAAGATTGTGTTCTAGCCAAGTTAACACCCAAATATTTAGGGAAATCATGGTGCCGCAGATTGTGTTGTGTTGTTAAAGCTGTTAAAGCTGACTTTAACAGCGGTTGTGCTGTTAAAGCTTTAACAACACAACCGCATGGTTGTGTTGTTAAAGCTGACTTGAAGTTTCCTATTTGCCAATTTGGTGTTGGAGAATACTTTCTATTGAAGAATACTTTCATAAATGGAGACTAAACCAGACCTCAGAACGACTGAAATTAGGTGTTAGTCTCTATTTATGAAAGTATTCTCCAATGGTTCTAAAATCATTTGTGAGAATATCTTCAGTTACTTTAATGTTCTTATGTTGAGCTGAGAGAATTCAGCTCAACAGAACTACAATATGCGAAAAACTACACAACACGTGGTCATGTACTGGATTCTGACTGAAGCATTCGAACGCATGAATACCATCAAACACGAATTATCAAATGTAACGGCCTAACAGTTACTAAAGTGTATGTTTTCATGTAACTTGATGCATTTGTTTTCACACCTGTACAGCCTTGAAAATGCTAGACAGTGGCTAGTGAAACTTGCTGACTCTTTGTATTTGTAGTCATTAAATCTTATGGTATATAAATTGTTAAAAAAAAAGAAAAAAAGATGCATCTTGGCCTAAAGAAATTAACAAAAACTGAAGCCTCGCCCTAGGCGCAACATCATTATGAGGCCTCAAAAGAACAAGTCTGTTTCATTTAATCAAATTCATATGCATTTTTGCTAGTTTATTAAAATTGAATTCAACATTTCCATAATAACTCATTTTAATAAAATAAAATAACCCAACATTGGTATACATATATTTGCATTAAATAAAAGTATAAAAATAAATCATTTCAAATTTAAATTAAAAAAAAATAATAATAGCTAAAAGTTTCTTTTCTTTTCTTTTTTTTTTTCTTGTTTTGGTTTTAGCAGATATATCTATAATGTCATCATAATTTGCCGGCTTGGTTGACCAAGTGGTTAGCGTATCTGCTCTCCAGCTACAAGGTTGCAGGTTTCTGAAAAAATTAGCCACTCTTGTTTCTCCTTTGTTCCATTCGTCTTTTTACGGTAAAATGTAATTCATTTACATTTCTGACATATATTCTATTGCGTTCTGTGTATTCTTTTTTTTTTTTTTAAATTTTCGATTTTACCAACATTTTGAGGCATATTTATTAAAATTTGCTCGATAAATTGTTCATTAATACTAATTGGCCACACTGCTATATTGGTGGGATAAGAGTGGCTTGCTTGCTGGTAAGTTCAGACTCTGATTGAAAATTTTCTTCAAAACCCTCTTGATTTGTTTAATTTACTTCTTTCTCTCCTTCTATGTTTTCCACATTATTCCACATGAAGAAAAAAATGAAAGAGTTTGAGAACAGGAACCAAACCTTGGAGATTCAGTGGCATACCCTGAAGAAAACATTGATCGATTCAGCCATCAACATTTTGATGTTCTTAATTTTCACTTTTGTCTCCTCCTGATACTGATACCAATGTTTCACTTTCATTCTGAGAAGTTTGAAGCACAACTTCAGTTCTTTGAAATTCTTCACTTCCTTCATTTTCAGAAGAACATAGAAAAAACAAAATTGCCCCTTTTGACTGTTTAGCTGTTTTCCTTTTTCTGAGTCGTTTTCTTTTAGCTGGATCTGGATTCAAACTTCTTTGGCATCATTATGTGTATTATACTATCAAAAGCAAAATAAATATTTATTCAATCCAAAATAAGCATATAAAAAAAATAATTAATTACGTTAAAAGCTAAAAAAATACAAAAATAGAAACAGTAGTATCTCAGTTTTGTTAAAATAAACTAGTAACAGTAAAATAAGAATAACAAATTCATTAAAAAATACATTCTTACCGACTGCAACAACCACTTTAACTATATAATTAGTTATATACACTTGTATGCTGCTTTACAAATACTAGCCAAATAATTGTAACTAAACATAATTTGTTATGCGTGCATATCAACAATACAACCTCCCTACCAACCAAGGTGGATGAAATAGTCAGACCAGCCCAGCATTTTTCAGGAATCAAAACTTCATTGGCATTCTACCTTTTATCATGTGATTACCCCCCCCTCTGCCATTAGTCCCTGAACTGCAATTTTAGAGCTGCTAACAGATTAACTGTGGTGGAGCAACCTTTGTGTCACTTGTCTTTACATGTACTGTGTTACATGGAATTTCCTTTACTGTTGTGTGATATTTGACCCTTTTTTGCTGCACAATTTATTATTGTGTCTCTTCCCAAAAATAAAAACAAATTTCTCACATGCAAAAATAATCAACCCTGAAAAAATGACCAGAGATTAGCCTTTGCAATGAATCTATTTAGTAATAGTAAATTTGCTGTCTTTTATTCTTCATATCAGTGCAGCAGAACAAGACAACTTATATTCTTTCACTTTAAGCAGTTTTTTTCGTGAATTTTCAAATTTGTTCAAATGTAAGGTTTTAAAATGTAGCCCCATAAGAGTGAGGCTCCAGCTTGCATGTAATGCACCTTATGGTAAACGCAGCCCTGGTCTTACCATGTGAAAAAAAACAGCTTGAATATGCTTTGCCCAACTACTTTGTAAACTCAGCTTCCTCCCCTTTCAGTATTTCATTGGCATAGACTCTCTCCAATTGCGACTTGCCATATAATTAGCAATCCCCCTCTGGGGGCTGCTAATTATCTGGAAACTGTCCTTTATGAAAAATTCTGTTCACCTTAAAACCTTAATAAAAAAAAAATGTTATCCTGAAGGATTCACACATGTGGTCTGCTTTGATATTACTTTGTTTGCCAAAGTACTTCCCCAGAGATCCTTGACCTTATTAACTCACATTTCTCATATAATATATATTTGACTCAGGGGCGGCTTGTCTGTAGGGGCCGGGCCCCACCTATATTTGTATGAGTAGCCCAATAATTGTAGTTTTAAAAAATATGTTTCTTGTAATTATTATTTTTTGATCATTTCCAACATGTTTTATTGATTAATAAAAAAAATACTGTAGTATTTTGTGGCAATATTGTATAATGAGACTTAGTACTGTCTCTGGGGCCAGCCACGGTTGGCCCTATTTTATACATGTAGAACACAGGGCATGTATGAACACGTACACTAGTGATCGTATTTGTTTACTGGACGCAACGCTTATCTTGGGGCCAGTTTAGTCTGGCCCATTCACTGTGTTGCACGTATGTACATAGTACCGATTCTTTGATTGTGAACCACGTGCACTAGCAATCGTGTTTGTTTACCGGGCACAACGCTTATTTTGGGGCCTGTTTAGTCTGGCCCAATCACTGCGTTTGTACATAAATAGCGCGCGATTCTTTCATTGTTTTATTATTTATTCTCATTGTCATATTGTTTTTAGTGTGTTTAATTATTGTTGTCGTTTTTTGTTATAATTTATTTTAAAGTTTAAATTTTTATTACGTCCATAAACAATATATTTTAACTATGAACAAAATCGATAGTTTATTGGAAAAACGTTTCTCGTTTTTCCAATTTTAAAAAAATTAATAGCTCAATGCATCAGTAGAGTCTGACTAAACATTATTGTAATAGAAATAATAACTATAAATCAATAATAGAACCACTATATAAATATAAAAAAAATTAAGTTGTTTTTGGCCCCTGGCCCCACCTGTTTCTATTGTCACCAGCCGCCACTGATTTGACTTATTCAAATTCACCATATATTCACATTATCTTTAATGGAAAGGAAACATATACAAACAGCTAGATGAATGTGTAGTGGGTCTCCAGCTTCTCCCACCCCCCAGCCAATTTCCGTATGGAATTTGTAGAATATCAGGCACTCAATAGTGCAGCTGCAAATAACCCAACAGTCTAGATACACTATGTAGATGTTATGTGTGTGTGTGTTATTTGACTTTTTTTTTTTTTTTTTTTTAAGTTATTTGGTAGTTATTTGACTACCAAATGGTTCATTATCCTTTTCTGTTTATATTAATTTCACACATCACAGTCATGTTGGGAGGTACTTGCAGTCACATCATTTACCATCGCAATGATGCAGCATCTGCAAAACACTTACATGCTCACACAATGCCTGTTTGTGTAATTGTTACAGCCCTTGCCACTGAATTCAGGGTCATTCACAAGTTTTTGGCAATTGCCCAACCTCTCTGCAAAATAGACAAAATAAATACTGCATGCTTCCCCTGAACCCCTACCAACATATAAGATCACAGCAAAACTACTTCCATCCTGTATTTCTAGGGTGCATTTGAAAAAATAGCTAAAGTTCATAAATATAATCTCCGTGTTACTTTCAAGCCCGACAGTCAACTAGCATCCTTCATCCTTTTTTTATATTCTGGAGTTTATCAAATTCCTTGTTCATGCAACTTAACCCTTGGCACAGACTGGTAGATGTCTTAGCATCTGTCTTGAAGAACATAATAAAAGCGACATCCATGATCCTCTGTATGGCAGGTGATGATATAGCTGAGGTCATTCCATCACTAGGATTAAATGGAAGATAACTGTGCTTTATAGAAGTTACTATAGCTCTAAGAGACTATTTTTGGAATCAGCATCGGCTGTTAAACACTCCCAAAACCTCAACAATTACGACTGCATTAATTTTTGAAAGATCTGAGAGACAGTCATTCTACGAGGTTCCAAAGGCATTGACAAAGTTCAAAAGTACAGGAAGAAAAGATATATTTGCTGACTGCAAAACCTCCAGGCTGGAGAAGGTATACATCATTTAAGAGACTATGTTTGACTTATTCAAATATGAAATTTAGCTCTGAGATATGAATGAGCTTTTCTGATATTAAATGGAAGGATATCTCAGAAAAGGTGTGTGTCGTTTGCATAGCAGTGATTCTTATTCTCATTCTTTGAGTAGTACTAATGTAGGAAGTGCAGGTGGTGATCCATTTTTGCCTCCTCAGTGACCAGTATTTATAAGTCGACCTACAGTGCCTGTTCAAAGACCACCTTATCCTCCTACATCTCCAGTTACCCAGCTAAGGTATCTCCAGTTAAGGTAAATATTAATATGAACTGAACTTTTTTTTTTAATGCCAAAATTTGTGCTGCTGAGGAAATGTGACAGCATATTTGTGTATTTTATACTATTAAAGATGATATGTACTGTTTAACAGACTATATGATAAAAAAAAGTATTTTCTTTATTTTTTTCTCTCCATTTTAGAATTCAGTGCCGTCCCAAGCACATCTGTTGGTGCAGAGATCACCAATAACAGGGAGAGCGTCAGCTTCAGTGAGCCCACTAATTCAGGTTTCTAGAGTACGTCCACCCATTGATCCTAGTCGTTTGCATAGCAGTGATTCTTATTCTCATTCTTTGAGTAGTACTAATGTAGGAAGTGCAGGTGGTGATCCATTTTTGCCTCCTCAGCGACCAGTATTTATAAGTCGACCTACAGTGCCTGTTCAAAGACCACCTTATCCTCCTACATCTCCAGTTACCCAGCAACCACTGCAAACTTCACGATCAGATGTGTCAAGGCCTCCAACCCCAGTTAATCAAGACATATTTCATACTCCTCCCCATACACCTATTGCTCAAAATAATGATGCATATCGCCAGCCTTCACCAACTCCTCGTGGTCAACTTCTTTCTTCACAGGAGTCCTATATTCAGCCATCTCCTACACAGCATCCAGCAAGTAGTCCATTTTCACCTTCACATTCATCTTCAGTTGCATCAAGTCCATTGGATCCCTATCCTCAGACACCTACTACACCTCGCCCAAATTCATCTGCCCCAGACTCCTATACATCACCAACAAGTACTTCTTCAAGATTTCCAACGGAAACTTCATTTTCACAAACAGTACCTTGTCAGTCTTCAAGTCAGAGTTCTGATCCCTATTCCCAGCCATCTACCCAGTCTAGACCATTAACAAGTTTGTCCTCAATAAATGATCCATATGCAAAACCACCAGGAACTCCTCGACCTGGATCTTCTTCTGCCTCAGTGAGACTTGTGCCTCATTCTATGTCAGATCCTACTGCAGCTGAATTACAAACTTTAGAGGTTGAAGGTCAAATGTTGGCTCGTCAGCAGCTTCGAGATTTGTTACAAAGGCAACAGCTAAAGAAACAGGAGAATATTATCAGAGAGCAACAAGCCCATATGCCTCTACGACATTGGCCTGCAGGTGATTTTTGATTATATTGCATGAAATATTTATATTTCTTATCTTTGAATAATATTTTCATGCCATCTGATTGAACTTATTAGTTATATGTTGTGCTTATATTATTTTTAGATCAGAGACCTGACATGTCTAACACTGTTTCAGTGGCAACAGGTACAAGCTGTTCGCCATTAGGAAATTTACCTAATTCTCCAAATATCCAAAATGCTGCCCAACATTCTGAAGCCTTGCGTCCTCCAGCACCAGCTACTCATGAGATCCGTAGACCAGGTAAGTAACATTGCAAATAATAAATATTATGTATGTAGTAAAGAAGAAAAGTGATTCCAAATGAAAATATTATTTTATTGAGCTATTGATTTGATAGTTGGTAGTGTGAATTATATAAGCATATTAAAAAGTGTTCTTTCAGGCAACAAATGAATGTAATAACAATGTTTTGATGAAAACAATTGCTGTTTTTGAAAATAAGGGGATAAACATCCTTTGTTGATTTATAGCCAGTAAGCGAAACTAAAGATCGATAACAACGATCTATAAGTTTCAAGCCGAAAAACTATCAGCAAAGGCAATTTGAAGTAAAGGTGGAGCAAGCTCCCTCACTATTCTTGATATTTTCTCATAATGTAAAACACAGCTCCTAGGAGATGTAATACTGTCATTACATTATGAGGAGAGGTCACTACCCAGACCGGTTTCAACCTTTTTTGAGGTCTCATCAGTGAGTAGGTAGACCTGGAAGATATCAAAGCTTAGTGAAAAGAACTTGCATACCTTCACTATACGAATGCCATAAAGGTGTAATTATATTTTAGTTTAAGATAAAAAGCCAAATGGCTAGTTTTCTGGCACCTTAATATAGAAAATAAGGGGATAAACATCCTTTGTTGTTTTATAGCCAGTAAGCGAAACTAAAGATCGATAACAATGATCTATAAGTTTCAAGCCGAAAAAACTAGCCATTTGGCTTTTTAAAATATAATTATAATATGACTGCTATTAATACCATTCTGTTAACTCTGCTAATCTTTCTCAGAACTCTTATATTTGTGGTCTCTAATCTTAAATCACATGCTTTGTGTACTTGTAGTTTTGTATTTCCACTAATTTCTCTCTTCTTTCATATAATTTTTTTTCAACCGACTACTCACCATACTACCAGATTTTTTTTTCAGTTCTAACATCTGACTTATAACTTAAATAAAATAGACTGTATTACTCTGTATAATGTTTTCCTTTACTCCACATAACTCTATTGTTTTGAAAATCACTTCTCTGGGCACTTTGTCATATGACTTTTCCAGATCTACAAAACTTAAGTACATATTCTTGTTATATTCCCATCAATTCTCAACTTTGTCATAAAGTGAAAATCTGATCTTGACAACTTATATTTGCCCTAGCCCCATCTTATTCTTCTTCAAGTTTCTCTTCCACAAATTTTCTTCACCTCTTGTCAGTATGTTTGCATAAATCTTACCAGAATACTTTATAGAGAAATTTATCTATGTATCTGTGATTCTTATATTGAGCATTATTTCCAGTTTTATAAATAGGAATGTAATAGGCAATCTAATATCATTTGGGATCTACGTTCCATACTGTGAGAGTTCTACTCCAATCAATCTGAAATTCAACCTTCTGACCAGGTACCTTGAAATTATTCAGTGTAGCTACTGCAAAACTTTTATACTTCCATATTTGAGTATTTCTGGTTGAATATCATCTACTTCAGGTGCCCTTCCACTTTGCAAACTTTTGATATCTTTTTCTACTTCAAGTATTGATAATTGCATTATTTTTGCATTGCCGGCCTAGTTGGCTGAATGGTTAGCTTATCTGCTCTCCAGCCAAAAGGTTGTGGGTTCAAATCCTGCTGTGGGCATGGATGTTTGTTTGTGAAAATACTAGTGGTGGCGTTGGTGTAGATGATGGTTTTTTGCGGCTGGTGGATTGGTGGAGATGGAGAGCTGTAGAGTAGGTACCCTCCCTTGATGAGTCTGTGTACTCCCTGGAGGTGTTATGTAATAATAATAATATATAATTGCATTCTTCTGGAATGTTTCCTATTACTGATCAGTCACTTCTTGTTTTATGTAACAGTCTATTAAATTAATTATTCCAGACATCTAAAATATCTTTATTTTCAATTTTCATGTCACTTTGTCATCTTTGATTCCTTTTTCAGTATGCTTTCCTCCATTTCTAAGCTTTATCAATAGTCTCCAGAATACTTTGTCACCTTCCTGATATTTATCTTCAACATGTGTCTATATAGATGACAGCATCTCCAGGAAGTTACTTTACATAAGCAAAATATCAAACATTTCCCAGTAGTCTTTATTTCTATAAATTGAAAAAGATTTGATTGACAGTTTAATCATGTATACTGTTAGGCATTTATACGCAGTCTCTATATTGTTGTCTAAACTTTGTATGTGATTGTTGGCATAGCAGACTTCGTTACACATAATATTAATGACTTCCAAATGTCATGAAGAATTGGGTCTTGGTTTCTATTTGGTGTGCCTCTTGAGGGGACCTCAGAAGACTCCTTGAACAATCTCTCAAAGTAGCATAGCATGGAGAAAGAGATTTGCCAATTTACCCTGTGACATTCTGTGAGGATGTGTACTTCAAGCCTACTTCTTACTTCCCTTTTGTTTTCAACATTGCATACATGCTCTTTTTTACATATTTCAAACGTCTCGCAGCTTACCTTACATACACACCTTTCCACAAGAACATGGAATCTTGTACACTCCAGGAGTACGAGTTTCTAAATCATAACTATGTCGTTAGAGGAACATACGAATATGGTCTGAAAAGTTCTCGGCCTAACAATGAAAAAACGAATTTATAATTTCAAAATTATTTTTATTTTTCAACATAATCTCACTTAAGATTAATACATTTCTTCTAGCACCATTATCTTGCAAAATACCCCTCTACAGCTGCAATCACCTCTTGATTCAAAGAAAAACGCTGCCCAGCGAGGAAGATTTTTAGTTTTGGGAAGAGATATAAGTCAGAGGGAGCCAAATCTGGGTGGATGTTCCAACAATTCATAGTGCAGATCCCTTAATTTTCCCATTTGTGGGCAGGTGCATTGTCCTGATGAAAGATGATTTTTTTCTTCTGCAAACCGGGTCTTTTCTCACGAATTTTTTCATCTAGTCTGGTTAAAAGATCGGAATAATATTCCCCAGTTATTGTTTTACCCTTTTCAAGATAATTAATAAACAAAATGCCTTTAGCATCCCAAAACACCGATTCCATGACCTTTCCTGCTAATGGAACCGACTTTGTCTTCTTTGAAGCTGAACAACCGGCTTCTGTCCACTGTTTTCACTGCTGTTTGGATTCTGGTGTGTAATGGTGAATCCAAGTCTCATCCATAGTAATAAATCAGGGCACAAAATAAGTTTTATTCTTGTTAAAATGCTCCAAGCACTGTTCAAAGATTTTCATGCAAGAGCATTTTTGATTTGCTGTCAGCACGCGCGGCACCCATCTTGTGCAAAGCTTTTTCATTTGCAATTCTTCATGCAAAATATATCTTACACGTTCTTTTGAAGTGCCTATAGTCTCAGCAATTTCACGCACTTTGACTCACTGGTCATCCAATACCATATCATGCACTTGATCAATAATTTCTGGTGTTGTTACACTTTTTGGATGTCCTTCACGTGGTCATCTTCAAGACTGGTACAATCATGTTTAACTCCCCAACCGTCCATAACGTCTATAGACGTCCAGATAAATCTGGATATGAAGCTCTAAAACCCATTGAATAACATGGATAAGAAGTGCAATTTGGTGTCACTATTTCATCCACATTGGCCGGTGGGGAGGGTAAACTCAGCAGCCCATTTCTTACTTGTCGTCGAAAATGAAGGAGAAGAGTGCCCATAAACTTTTATGAACTTCGAATGAATTTCTTTTGGCGTGAAACCTTCTTTTACAATGAATTTTATAATCCCACGATACTCAATTTTATCCATTTGAAGGGATAAAGACAACACTTTTGTTTCAGACAGCTGTATAAAACAAACTACTTGATAGAATGACTTGCAATTTTGCATGGATGCTTATGACAGATGTATCAACTTAGAAAAAAAAAAATCTTGCCAATAGGGTTGCCATCTATGGTCGAGGCCAAGAACTCTTCAGACCACCCTTGTATGAAGCTTTGTAAAATGCTGCCTGGTTTGAAGACCATTCTGGTATTGATTGATTTAATACTTGGGCTGTTTTTCTTGATGTATTGCCATTGTATGGAATACCATGCCTTAGTAATTAATTTCCAGGTTATCTTTGGATGGTTCATTGGAAAATAAAAGTTTCTTTAGTAGCTTTTTAGTAACCATGTTAGCAAAACTGATTAAATAGGATCTGTAGTTATCTTTTCTTTTAATTTCAGCATTTTTGAGTATGTTTAAAGCTCTATTTTTTAAGATTTTGATAATGCTAAATTTTTATTGAGGGTGAAGGAATGAGCTTTCATCTGCCCTTGAGGGTTTGTTTTCTCTAAACTTGTAAGTATAATCTTTCAGTGATGTTTGTTGATAAGGATATCTAGGAATGGTAACTTTCTGTCCTTTTCTGCCTCTAATGTGAATTTCATTTTCAGATGGCAATTTTTCTGGAAATGTACAAATATATTCAGAAGACCTTAAAGGTCTTCTGGGTATTTCCAAATAATTAGCCAGTCTGGTTGGCCCAGTGGTTAGCATATTCACTCTCCATCCAAAAGGCTACGATTTTGAATTCCGCCGTGGGCATGGATATTTGTAATTGTCTCTGAAAATATTAGTGGTGGTGGAGCTGTAAAGTAGGTGCACTCCCTCAATTAGTCTTTGGACCTCATGGTGGTAGCAAGTAATGGTAATAATAATGAATAAAAATACCAACATATCTCCACCAGACATAGTTTTAAGGTCACCCATGCTCTAGCTTCTTCCCAAAACTTTTTCATGTATAAATTGGCAATAAAGTTGACCCCATTGCTGGAGCATATTTTTTGTAGTAAAACTTACCTTTTCAAGTTAAAAATGAAGATTTGAGCCAATGATGGAAAGGATGTATGATGTCAGGAGGCATTAGGTCTGAAAGGATCTCTGTTGACTCTTCCACTGAGATGTTTGAAAACAATAAAAGTATGTCTAAGCTAGCTATTGAAGTTGAAAGTTTTTTCACATGGTTATACTATAAATTAAAGATGCCAAGAAATTATATTCTTGGTTTCATCCTTTATCCAAGTGTAAGCAAACAAAGTTTGCACGTGAAGTAACTTCATCACTGGACTACTTTTGTACATAGAGGCTAACTCAAGGTGGTTGGTTGCTAACGACTTCACACCAATTCCTTGGTATCCCATAATGCAAAGCACATATCCTTACGGACAAGTATAATGCTATGCATTATGGAAAGGACCATTACCCAGACCAGTTTCAACCTTTTAGTGAGTTGAAAAAGTAAAGGGTTGATCATCATAGGCCTAGAGTAATTAGTATAAGGGTGCACGAGAACCTGATAGTATTAGGAGAAAGGAAAAGACATATATTGTATGAGAGAGAGAGAAAAGACCTCAGCTCTTTTATATAATCATATAGTCAAAGGCTATCAGTTTTCTTTTCAATCTAATGTAGGTGAACAACCAAAAGAACAATTGAAACTAAAGCACAAAGATAAATAATGGTAGATATTTATCCCTGGTAAATAATGCATAATGTGGGTGGTCTACATCACCTAGCCAAAAATTTGATATCTGCTAGAATGCTTCTTTCTAAATACAAAAATCGTCTGACCGAACAATAAAATTTCCACAATACAATATTATAAAGCATATGATTGTCATATTGCTGGTTTTCAAATCCATGTTTCTTTTTAACCTTCCATAAATAGTATGTTAATTCATTACTGACAAGTGGTGGGTACTACAAAAAACACATTACATAATCTGTAATCTACAACAGTCCACGTGCAGAGCAAGAGTTGTAGAATGCATGTTCTACTGTTTCCAGTCGGTAACAGATGTCACAGATTGCATTTCTGAAGTTAAAGTACCTCCATTTGATGGTATTGACTGGAAGGCAACCATATGCAATTCTACAAGCAAGATCCTTCCCATTAGAGTATCCGTGGAACTTCAATAAGTTATGAAACAAAGTGTTGTTGTCAGTACCCAACTATGAAAGTTTACACCGAAAGAGATTAAAGTTTCTTTATATCAAATTTTACCTTCTTTTAGGGGAAGAATGTCAGAGTGTTGTTGCAGTTGTAGAGTTAAATTGTAGTATTCAGGAACAATCTCATCTTTTGGAGCTTTATAATTATTTCACTCCAAACAGGGGAAAATGAAAACCCAGGTAGTACAGAAGGTCTGCAGATTTGTGATTGACCTGCAATATTTTATGGATTTTTTAAGCTGTATTATTTAAATAGCAGGATTTTAATACTGGAAGCCCAATTCCTCCATGCTTCTTTGATAGTCGAAGAAATTCCTTTTTAACTTCTTTCTATCGGCTGGACCAAAAAAATTCCATGGGCTTACTATATAATTGCTTTTCTTCAGCTTCTGTGATGTTTGTTATGTATGACTGAGCAGGAACAATTATGGTTTTGAGTACTATATAGAAGAAAAGGAAAGTGGTCCTATTTTCTGGTCTTCTATAGTTACGATGATGTTCTTGTATATAAGTTCTTCTTCTTCTCCTCTTTTACCTTGCAATGTCGAGGATTTTCTATTCATTTAACCGCAACTGTATCACGAGGATAAGGTAGTTAGCCCTATGCCTCCCAGTGTGTCCTATGTCTGTAGATGCATGTGTTCACAGGCCAGTTTGCCTGTTCTGGAGGATGAAAAACCTGAGTCTCCAGGTGAAACCCCCCCACCCCATATGAGACCAACTTACTCACCTTTAGTCGAAAGAGACCAGATAAAGCTTCCTCAGTCACCGATGGGAATCGAGCCCAGATCTTTCCAACCAAAGGGCTTTGTCTGTACTGACTGAGCTATGGAGGTTTGTATATAAGTTCTTGAGCTGATAATATTGGAATAAGTGAAGAAGGGAATTCCAAATATAATAAGGGGTTTCCCCTCTTAGGGATTAGTCCAAAAGGAATGCTTCCAACATCCCGCTTTCTATAAATTTTAATTTTATTTTGTCTGCATTAGTAGTTAATCCACTGATCTTGCTGAATTTTTCCAAAATACCAAAAAATATGTATGTGGAAATCATTATCCTTGAAAATGCCCACTACATCATTGGTATATGCTAATATCTTATTTTCCTTCATAATTGAAGGAACTGTTATTCCTTGCACAGCATGTGTATTGTCAACTTCCTGTAAGACAGGTTCAATAACCAATGCAAAGAGTAGTGGACTAAATGAGCAGCTTTGCTTGACTCCTTTTTGAATTTTGACCAAGTCTGACAAAAACCCATTAACTAGAAGGCGAGTAGGTGAATTGGCATAGGCTCCTTTAATAATGGATAGCAGTTTTTTACCCACACCAGTTTGATGGAGGATCTGGAACAGAAAGGATTGCCAGACATTATTAAATGCTTGAATAAGATCTATTGATAGCACTGCCACCAACTGCTTTTTCATATTAACTAAGCTGAGAATAACATACTAGAAACAGATTGAATTCTACTGCTCGTCCTGGAACTCCATACACATGTATGCTTTTAATTATATATCTCATTCTCACTTTGAGCCCGTTATTGAAAATGTGGAAAAATTTCTTTTAGTCAGTATTAGACAGAGAAATAGGTCTCCAGCTTCTGATTAAAGTGTGTTACCAATCGGTTTTGAAATGAGGACGGTAAGGCTTGTTACAAATTCACTTGGTATGTGTTCTGACGAGAGAAAAGAAATGAGCAGTATAACTGGAATGGGAAGAATAAAATTTCAGGCCTCGCAGTAAAGTTCTATCCCCAGAGCATCAGAATCCTGGGGATTTTCTTGTCTGGCATTCTTTATAGGCTGTGGTAACTTCAGATGCTGTAATGGATCTGTTAAGCCCATCTTGGATATGAACAGGAAAGTCATTAATGTTCCAAGAGTTATAATTCCCACAGTACTGTGTTGTATAATGAAGCCTATGGAGCATTCCTACACTACTATTATTGTCTTCAAACAGATTTTTATAGTGTTTTTGAAAGGAGTCAAGGATGTCTTGTGGTGGACATGTCTTCACCATCAACGCAGATTTGAGTGATAGTCCTTTCTTCGTGGGATTTAGTGAATTGTCTACTGAAGAATGCAGCTGAAAGGCTATCTGCTAAGTGCAGCTGTATTCTTAATTTAAACTTAATTCTTTCTCTACTTGTTTCTGTCTTTCCACTTCTCTATGTTAACATTTCTAATGATGTTCCTATATTTGCTACGAACCAGCTTTTTTCTTTATATAGGTTTTTCAACTTTTTTTCTTTTGAAGAAAGTCTGTTCTTTTCCCTATTCAGTCATATTCTGTTTTACTGCTTCTTTGAATTTAACCACATATCCCAATTCCAGGTAACATTATTCCAATTTGAACAGAGGGTCTGGAATTTGGTTGAAAAGATCAATGGAAAATTTGGTGATAGTCTCCATGGTCCAAAACGGCTCCATGTGGTGGAATTTAAGTAAAACTGGATTATGATCTGACATTTTGATGTCAAGATGTTTTATCTGAATTATCCTATTTATAAGGGAAGATATATATACATTCAATCAAGAAGGTTACCGATACATTGATTCATTATCTTAAGCCTGGAGATTAGGATTGTAAATCCTCCATATGTCTACTAGTTGAGCATTGTTGAGACATGTTTTTAACTGTGCATATTATGCTCTCCAGCTAAAAGGCTTCGGGTTCAAATCCCACCATGGCATGGATGATTGTGATTGTCTGTGAATATACTAGTAGTATTTGTGGGTGGTAGATGGTTGTTGTAGTTGGTGGATTGAGTGGTGGAGACAGAGTTGTAGGGTAGGTGCCCTTCTTCGATGAGTCTTTGAACTCCCTGGAGGTGTCATGTAATAATAATAATAATAATATCCCACTTTTCCACTCCTGGGGTATTCTCCTATTTTGTCTGATTGGGGTTTTCAGTACAATTCCAGTCTCCAACTGTTATGATGTAGTGGGCACTGTGTAAATATGACTGCAATGTCTGGAAGAATTTTCATCTAACTTTTCCATTGTATGGAACATAAACATTTATAAACCTTATTATACATCCACAGTATTTCCAGTGTATTGTCAAGATTCTCTCTCTTCTGCATCCCTTTGGATATTACAGAATGACCCAAGGAGGGGGGGGGGGCAAGTATAAGAACTCCTACTCCAGTTCTGTTAAATCTTCTAAAGCTCCAATAAGAAAGAAGTGGATATCTATCTGTTAGTTTTTATATCTGCAGAAGTATGTTTCTTGGAGAAACAAAAACCTGCTATTATGGTGTGACATAAGTTTCCATATAGTTTCTTGTAATTTTGCCTTGTAATAAGACAAATTATATGTTCTATATAATTTGCCTGTTGAATCCTTGTACATTTAATGAGGCAATTCAGAAAGGAGATGCTATGATTGATTAGTGAAGTGTCATTTATAAGTCTTTAACTTCTAGATTTTGGATGAACCTGAGGAGGTCTTCAATCTGTGAAGGAGCAATTGTGTAGCCTCTTTCTTGTAATATTTTCCAGTTTTATACAGTTGCTTTCCATTATTTCAATTTCATGCCTATCGTTCTTGATTTGGAAGATAGTTATTTTCCTTTCATGTAGATGATAATCATGCTGAGAAAACTTTGAATCAGTAAACATTAGTATTATTTTTTCTTTAATTGTATCTCTTGCTTTCCCTTTCTTGGCATGAGATGGTTTTTCATAGTCCATAAACTCTTCTGAGACTGAAGAGTCTTAATTTGATGATCTGCAATCTTTCTCCATCTTTGCATTTTTATTACTTCTTTTTCTTTTAGATGTAGTTCCTCTTTTAACACATCTTGAAATTTTTTTGTTTATTCTCAAATTTTTTTATTCATCTTTCCTCTTAGATGATCTTATCTGCATGTTGAGTTCTTTCAGTTGTCTTACTTGCTCTTCTGTTTGTTCTCCAGTTTCTCCTTGTAGAACAGTTTCATGTGTTTGCATTTTGTCTTGTATCTATTCAGATTTTATACTAGCTTCATTATTGGCAATTTCAACTGATGTTGTTCCATCTATATTTGACTGGGAAAGTGGCTCCTGCAGTTCTGGAATTTTGAAACTAATTTCTGGCTGATTTGGTCATGCACATTTTGTGATTTTACAAATTGTAGTTTGTTTGAAAGCGCTGTCTTTACTAGACTGAATTGGAAGATTTGGGAACTCTTCTTTATGCCTCTCTAATATGTACAGTGTTCTACCAGTGCTCCTACTCTTTCAACAAAAGTTCTGAAAGGACAGGTGTTAATGCAGTGTTCAGAACTTTTGTATTTCTGACAGGACACTGATTAGTGATATATCATGTATCCATGCAGTTGAAACATTTTAATTTGGGGCAGTTGCTGCCCAAATGATTGTATGAACCACAGGCACTGTCTCTGTGTGCTGGGATAAATTACTCTGGTTGTACCGATATTGACAAAATTTGGTACAGGCATATTCATACGCATTGTGAAGGTGACCTCACTAGAAAACCAGTTTGGATCTTCACCTGATAATCCTGTCGTATTTTACTAATTTACCCCATTTCGAGAGTGTCTGTATAAGAATTTTGTTACTGTTCTCTATATATTCCATTGGAAATCTTTCAATTTTTACTGTTTTAACCTGGCTTTTGGTTGACAAAATTTAGTATGAGCGTCTTCATATCCATTATGAAGATGACCATACCAGAAAACCAGTTTGGATCTTCACCTAACCCTTTCATATGTTACTAATTTTACCCCATTTTGAGAATGTCTGTATAAGAATTTCATTACTGTTCTCTATATATTCCATTGGAAATCTTTCGATTTTTACTGTTTTAACCTGTCTTCCCACCATTACAGGAATTATTGCATTGCCTTCGAAAGTAAAACCCTGTAATAGTTTATCCCTTTTTTCCACATCTTTAACTTCAATTAAATATTTCCCTCTGCCATACAGGATCAAAGAATAAATCTTACTAGTACCGACCATCTCTTTTAAAATCTTAATCACTTGTCTTGCTTGGAATTTCAATTCCTAGAGTTCACACCCTTTGGAAGAATTTGTATCATTATTTCAGGTGAGGAAAAAGACTAAAACCTCTACATTTGATTATAAGAGATGAAAAAAAGAAAACCTTTCAGTTGTAAGAGTGAGAATTACATGTCATACCTCCAGAAGTAATCCATGATGCAGATATTAACTGCACTACCAGCAGTCTTAATATTTAGTTTTAAAAAAAAACAAAAAAAAAAACAGTGCTAGTGGGGGCAAAACCACCACTAGCACCAGTAAAATAAAATCAAGGTGAAAAACAAACAAAAAAGAAAACCAAGGGTGTGAACTCTAGAAATTGAAATTCCAGGATGTGAAGAAGCAAGAAGTTGGTTATACTATAAATTAAAGATGCCAAGAAAATATATTCTTAGTTTCATCCTTTATCCATGTGTAAGCAAACAAAGTTTGCACATGAAAATATCTGATGATGTAATTTGTTTGAAAATTTCTCTACAAAAACATGTTGAGTGTTTCAAATAGGAGATTGAATGTCATTATGAAACTTGAGGAAATTTGAAAGGCGTTGAGAAAAAAATTTGTAAAAGAAATATGTCTGAAATGAACGTAGAATGATTTCTTCCATTCACTATTGGAGAAACATTTAGTGTTAAGAGAAATTATTTGTAAAAATTAGAATAATATAAGCTGGTCACTGTCTCCTAAAATAACTTACACCAGTCCCAGAAGGAAATTAAGATAGATAGTGCTAAAACAGTCATATTACTCAAATTACTATGAATTGATTAACATCATTAGAAGAAAGTGGAGGAATGGTGATGGCCAGTTCTGCAGAGTAATTTCCCTGAAATTACTTTTAGAAATGACACAATGTGGAAACAGAATGCCTATGAGAAAGTGACTGAAGATAGTCTGTGAGAGAAGGATGACCTGTTAAGTTGATCATCCTTTTCTGGTACCGATATTTCGATAAACGTAACACCCTTGTTTTCACTTTTTTCAACCACTGTAATATCGGGTGAATTACATTCCAAGCTTTTGTCAGTCTGTATTTTGAAATTCCCAAAGTATTTTAGCTTTTTCATTCTCAACCACTTTCTGGTGAACTTTATGCTTTCAATAGTCTTTAGATACTTCAAACCCATACTTTTTACATAAATGCCAGTGGATTATCTTAACTACGTTATCATACCTTTTACAGTACTCAATTTGTGCGATTTTGCTGCATCCACTTAATAATGTGGTCTACCGTTTCTTCCTTTTCTTTGCACAATCTACATTTATTGTCTTCTTGAATTTTTTGTATTTTTGCCTTCATAACGTTTGGTTTTAATGGCCTGTTCTTGTGCTGCAAAAATTACCGATTCTGTTTCTTTCTTTAGTGCTTTATTTCTCAACCATTGCCAGGTCAAGTTGCTGTCCTTTATTTGTGAGGGTATTTTCCATCTTTCGGTTCTCACTTTTACTTGGTTGGTTTTGTATTCCAATTTTGTCTCCATGGGTTTAAATAAACCCTCTTTCCTTACCTCAATTAGAAATTTTTCCGTTGTTTGCTGCAGATTATCATTTAAATTTCATTTTTTTCTTCAATAACTTGCTTCACTTGTAATAATCCTCTACCTCCTTTTTTGCATGATAGATATAGCCTATCAATGTCACTGCGAGGATTGAGAGCATGGTGCATTGTCATTAAATTTCGAGTTTTTCGATCTAAATCTTCCATCACTAGCTGGGTCCATTTAACAATGCCTGCTGAATATCTCAGAACAGGTATGGCCCAGGTATTAATTGCTTTTATCAAATTTCCAGCATTAAGCATTGACTTAAGGAGTTTTCTTAATCGTCTTATGTATTCTGCTCTAGTTCTTTCTTTGATCTTATTGTGCAGAATTTGTGATGCTTCTAAAATTTCCAAATATTTGTAGCTGTCTTCGAATTTTATTGCCTTATTTCACCATTGAGCAGCTCGATTTCATTCATATCTTCAAACTTTCCTCTTGTTATTCCAGCAATTGCACATTCGTCTAAGCCAAAATCCACTGATATATCTTGTCTGAATATGTGCACAGTGTTTAGCAACAATCCGAGTTCATTCTCTGATTTTGCACACAACTTCAGATCGTCCATGTATAAAAGGTGAGATATCTTTGCACTCTTTTGCGCAGTTTGATAACCATGAGCAGTTTTATTTAAAATTCTAGTTAAGGGGATCAATGACAATATAAACAATAGAGGAGATAATGAGTCTCCTTGAAAGATGCCCCTTTTTATGTTTACCTCTCCAATTTCTTCTCTATTTATAACCAACGTTGTTTTCCAGTTTTTCATGCTGGATTGCAAAATTTTTGCATGTTTTCGCTAATACCAAATAGTTCTGTGCATTTTAAAATCCAACTATGAGGCACCGAATCAAACGCTTTTTTATAATCTATCCACGCCATATGAAGGTTGGATTTGGTTTTTTCAGGAAATTTGGTTTTTTCTACATTTGCAATTTTTAAGAATCATTTTATCAATCAGCAATTGGTCTTTTGTGCCTCTTGAATTTTTGCTGTTACCTTTTTGTTCAATTGGGAGAAGGGAATTTGCTTTAAGATAGCTGTATATTTTATCAGCTAGTATGCCTGTGAGTAGCTTAAACGTTGTTGGCAAGCAGGTTATTGGTCGGAAGTTTTCTGGGTTTGGACCTTTTTCTTTATCCTCAAAAACGTTTTCCCTGCTGTGAGCCACTCTTCTTTGCATTTTCCTTCTAAAACATCATAAAATTGGTTAGCAAGTCTTTCATGTAAGCCTGTTAGATATTTCAACCAGTAGCCATGTAATTCATCCTTCCCAGGTGTTGACCAATTTTTTATTGTTTTAGCTTGCTTTTGAACCATTTCAGTTGTTATTTTCAGTGGGTCCATTTTCGTTCTTGAGATTTGTTCGCAATTTGTTCAATCCATTTTGCCTTGTTTATTGTGCCTCTTAGGGTTGTCCCATAGGTTTTTCCAAAACTTTAGTGTATTTTCTTTGTCTCTGGTATTTATATTTATATTTTCTTTAAGGTTATCATTCCTGCTGCAATCAATTTTCTTGTAAAACTGGTGCTGATTTGTGTGAAACATCAACTTTTGTTTGTACTGTTCAATGCGTGCACTGCATCTTCTTATTTTAGCTGCAACTGTAACTATTTTTTGCTTCACTTCCTCTAATACTTCATCAATAGGTTGTGTTCCAGTATTATATCTCTTTATGAGGTTATTTCGGATTTTTGTGTTTTTCAGCTTCTTTTCCTTAAAGTTTTTCAAATTGCTGACGTCTGCTCTGAGTTTAAGAATTTTATTCTCCAGTCGATGCTTCCATTTTAGTTCCTGAGCCTTACTGCTTTTGGGTTCACTAATCTTATATCCTAATTCAGATGTTACGACGTAGGCTATTGAGTACATAAGTTGATTTGTTTGCTCAATAGTTCCAGTAGGAATATCCCTTGTAGCTTTATTGGCCTCTTGTAGGAGTTCCTTCAGTTTTTGTTGAGGTACTTGTCTCAATACTGGAAGCTTAACTCGTTCCTGGTTGCTATTCATTTGCTCGTTAATTTTTTGTGCGAGTTCTTGTTCCTTTTCTGATAGCTTCCTTTCAACTATTTGTATATTTTCAAAATTTTCAGCATTCTGCACATTGGAATCTGGTTCTGCTTCATATTCTTGGTCATTTCAGGGTCAGTATGGTCTCCTTTTACAGCTTGAGGTTTCAGTGCTTCCAGCTGAAGTTCACTAAATACCCTTGCGTTTGATAATGAAGCTGCGTTGCTGCATCAGCCTTTCGAATGAAATTTCAGAATTTGGGTGTCATTCAAGCCAAAGTTGGAACATTCGTTTCTGAAATCTCCTAACTGATGGGTTTGAACTGTAGAAGCACTGCATGACTTGTCTATTTTCAGCCATGCTCCACTTTTTTCTAGTAAATACTTTCGAGTTCTGTGGATCTTGCTCCTGTAGCCCATTTGTCACTGGCTGTCCAGGAAGCCTAACATCCAGTGCAGTCCTTGGTAACCTGTGCTACGACCGATGCGGTATAGACTTCTGATTTGTCTTCACCATTTTTAACTGGGGGTGGGCAGGTGCATGAGATAAAGAAATAGGTATATAGGACAGAATCACCCCTAGCCCTCGAATACTCTAATAGCATTTGGGGGAAGGAGCAAGGTGAAAAGAAATACAGAGGGAAAGAAGATTAGGGACCAATCTACAGATAATATAACAGGTGTATATTACATGGAGTAAGGCGTGGTCCAGCTTCAGATGCCTCGGGTTCGCCATGCCCGTACTCACTAGCGTGAGCCCTTGAGAATATATATATATTTCTAAATTATAGGACATATGTGACTGACAGAATCAGTTTCAATATGTGCGACTAAATCTCATCTTGGGACATGCAGATTTTTTTTAATTAAACAGCCATGATAGATGTCATTTTGATTTGATAGAAGGAATAATTAGAAAATTATTGCTTCTATCAATAAATAAACTTAACTATATTTCATAAGTCAGGAAATTTGGCTAAAAGTAAATCTGTTATAGGTACTCCTGTAATGCTTCCAAGAGCTGCAAGTACTGAAGAGGGCTTTAGACACCCGTTTCCACCAGGAATGAGGCCAAGGATTATACCAGGTTAAGTTTCTTGTTTGGTTTTTATTAGTCACCTCACATACACAAACAATAATTTTTGGAGCTTAAAAAGGTTAAATAACAAAATAAATTATTCCATAATTAGAACTATTTTGCAATAAACTGAAAAAAAAAAAAGTTAAATACCAAATATAGTATGCAATCAATAGGTAACTGTTAAAATGAAACTGTTAGCTAAATTTTAGCTAACACAAACATTCAGGACTGGTGTGTTCTATTTTATATATTTGAAACAAAACGTACTCTGTCGGTTGAATGGTTAGCACATCTTCTTTCCAGCCAACAAGTTGCAAGTTATTCATTTCAGCAAAATTATGGAGACTACAACCGTGTTACAAATAATTACTTTAATCTCCCGACGTTTCAACCTTTATATTAAGGTCATCATATGGAGTATACACATATGTACAAAGACAAACTATGTTACATTTCAAACAGTAAGCCAAAGTGATCATTTCATGAACTGTTATTCTACTATTTGACCTCTAGTGGGAAAAAAAAAAAAAAGAACAAATTCGTATAGATAGTTTTAATACATCAAAAGTGGTGGCCTAATCCATAATGGCCACCACTTTTGATGTATTATTTGTTATATTAGAGTTAATATCCTAGATTGCATGCAGTCCTAATTATAATTAACTCTTAAACCAAAAGGTTAAGTGGGTAGGATATGTGCCATCCATATTCTTGGGATTTTTATACCACCATTATTGTTATGATTAGGGTGGTTGATAAAAATTTCATAGGCACACTTAAATTTATGCTCACACCATGTTTTGGTGTGATGTAAACAACAGATGCTTTCCAGTCAATTCAGAGTATTCAGGGCATTATCAAAAAGGCCAGAATTACTATTGTTATTAAATTGAATGTACTATTTTCTGATCACGTCCTGAATTTGTTCTCTGATAATGTTATAAATAGAATATAGCTTTGTAGTTCCCCCCCCCCCCCCCCCCCCATTAACGGTAAGATTAGCCAGAATAACGATTGATCAAAGCACAACATACGATTTGCACTCAGTGAAATATTTAGATATGATGAGGATATCTAAATAATTTCTTATATAGAAATATTTAGCATGCAACAAACAATGTGGCTTGAGGCTTTCACTATTGTGAGCACAGACTACCACACACACACACACATTGAGTCTGAGACCGGAAAATTGAGCACAATATTTTTCCTGCACACGTGGGCTGGCAAAAATTATTGGGAATATTGTTTAGAAATCAGGGCCTGAAGATTCAGTTCCAATGACTGGAGTCAACCTCATAGTACCAATCCATAATAAAAGAGAAATAAAATTGGAGTAGATGAAAAAAAAAAGACCAGATATAATTGAATTTCAATAATCCATTGGAAATCTAAAATGTTGAAAACATGGAATATGTGAAATTCTATTAGAAATATTGAAATATAGAAGTCTAAAAATTTTTCATTGGCTATACTGCATAATTCAGGAAGCTGCAGAGAGAAAGTAACATCACAGATGATTGGAGTAGAGCCGTAGCTATCCTTGTGCTTATCCATAAGAAATGAAATACAACTGATTATAAAAAATTACAGATTTTTCCTGCTGACTATTCCATGAGGATCTGTAGATATTAAAAAGGCATATGATAAGGCACCAGGAGAAGAGCTGTTCAAAATCCTACAGTTATATGGTGTATATGGCACATTATTTAAAGCAATATATATAGCCTATATTATAAGCAAACTTTAGAAATAAAGTACATAGGGGAAGATGCTATAATGGAAGATCAGGTGCATTGTTTATAAAGAAAAGTGGCATTAGAGAAGGCAGCTCACACAATGAAAAAGGAGATCCAAACAGCAGCATAGGAAATGATTACCAGACATATAAAATTGTTTTGGGAAAATTTGGACACAAGTGCAAAGCTAATAATAGTAAATGCCTGAAACATTTCTGCTCAGGAAATGGACTAATTATTACTAATATCATATTCCAACACTAAAATGTGCACAAATTCACACGGAGAGAAAATATAAGAAATAAGAGTCTCATTGATGGTACAACACAACAGAATTTCATGCCGTCTGGGGTGCTGCCCGATTAAACAAGGCCCCCGTTGTTTTTTGACAGGGAACCAGGGCAAACAGCGAAAAGTCAGCTACCAGAACAAATCAGAAAACACACCTACAATTTAACATCACCAGAGTTAAAGATCAGTACTACCAACATAAGAAGCCTGAATGGCAAAAATTGGAGCTGGCTGAGGAATTAGATAAGTACCACATTGACATAATAAAGGACTGAAACAAAAAAGACAAAAACTGGTGGGATCTATCTGAGCAATAAATACAAAATGTTATATTCAGGCAATGACAATCAAGAAAAACAAGGAGTAGCCATAGTATTCAACACTAAATACGAGGCTAATCTTCTTGAATGGCAGGCAGTCTCAAGTAGGCAAATATCAGAATGGAGAACTGGGCAATGAGGCTTATTTGTGCCTATGGTCCCGCAGGAGGTTCTGCTAAGGTAGAAGTGGAGGAATTTTTTGAGGCTTTAGAGAAAGCAATTGACGCAATAAAAAAGGAAAAGTTAGTCCTTGTTGTGGATCTAAATAGCAGAGTATTAAATGATTGTTAGACATACAAAAATATTTTGGGAAAATTTGGAGAAAAGAGCAAAGCTAATAATAATGGCAAATTCCTATTGGATATCTGCTCAGGACATGGACTGATTATTACTAACACCATGTTCTAACATAAAAATGTGCACAAATTCACATAGAGAGAAGAGTTAAGAAATAAGAAAATTCTCATTGACTATGCTATTGTCGATAGTGTTGTTTTCTCCCTGGTGCAAGACACCAGAGAGTGTACAGAGGATTTGAAATTGGAAGTGATCACTATTTAGTCTTGAGCAGGATAAAATTGAATTTCATATTGAAAAGAATAACATGTAAGAAAGTTTTAAAGCGAATAAAAGTTGAGCATCTCTCAGATGTGACCTGTAGACTAAAATACACAAGGCTTATTGAAGAAAAAATGAAAGAGTTTGAGAACAGGAACCAAACCTTGGAGATTCAGTGGCAAGCCTTGAAGAAAACCCTGAGTGATTCAGCTAGAGAGTCATGTGGTGAAGTTGTCTGCAAGGATAGAAAAATTAGAACTCCATGGTGGACAGGAAGTGAAGGAAAAGAAGAAGGCATATCAAAAGTTCCTGGCGAATAAGTCAGCTTGTGCTCTTAGAGAATACAGAGACAAATGTAAGAATGCTAAACACTGTGTAAAACTAGCTAAACAAAAGTCATGGGAAGGCTTTGGTAAGAAAATAGAAAATAAATATCAGATGGCAAGATATTTTGGAGGTTGTTGAAGAAGCTCAGAAATGGAGGAAAGAGTGCTGTAAAAGGAATTAGAGATGTTAAAGGCTGAACTGAAAACTGGAGAAAAAATATCATTGAAGTATGGAATAATTACTTTGAAAAATTGCTAAATGAAACAAACAGGGAGAGCACAGTGGTAAAAACACTGACCAGGCATGCAGTCAGGAATACATATCCATACTTGAAGTAGAAAAAGCTATCAAAGGCTTGAAATATGGAAAGGCAGCAGGAGTTGATGATATTCGACCAGAAAAGTTGAAGTATGGAGGTATAAAAGTCTTACAATGGCTGCACTGCATAATTCAGAAGGCCTGGACAGAGGGACAAATTCCCGATGATTGGAGTAGAGCCTTCATAATGCCCATATATAAAAAGGGAAATAAAACTGAATGTGAGAATTACAGAGGTATTTCCCTACTGAGTGTTCCTGGTAAGATTTATGCAAGTATACTTGAGAAACGATCGAGAAGAATTGTGTAAGAAAAGCTTGGTGAAAAACAAGCTGGATTCAGGTCAAATAGAGGCTGTCAGGATCAGATCTTCACTTAACGACAAATAGTGGAGAAATCATGTGAATATAACAAAGATCTGTATTTAAGTTTTATAGATCTGGAAAAGGCATATGACAAGGTGCCAAGAGAGAACCTATTCAAAACGCTACAGTTATATAGTGTCATTGGGGCATTATATCAAGTCTATATTTGGTCTCTATTTGAGTTGTAAGTCAGCACTTTGAATTGAAGGAAGTACAGGAAGATGGTTTAATGTTAAACCTGGTGTCAGACAAGAATGTACATTATCCCATCTGTTATTCATTATCTATATGGATCACATTATGAAGGAAAGTGGTATTAAACATGATATCAAAATTGGAGATGTTAATATCAGCTCTTTGCTTTATGCGGACAATATTATACTTCTAAATAAATCAGCTATAAATCTTCAAGATTTCCTGACTGAATTGAATAACTGTTGTAATAAATATTGTATGAAGATCAGCAAAAAAAAAGACAAAGACAATGAAAATAGGCAGAGGCATTGAAAATGTCAACTGTGTTGTGAATGGAAAACGTGTGCAACAAGTAAAACATTTCAGCTACTTAATCATGATTTTTAGTGAAAACGGTAAATTAAATATGTAAATAGACAACAGAATCAATAAAGCTGGTATGGTAGGAAGTCAATTGAATAAATTCATATGGAATAAGAGAGAAATTAGTCGGAACACTAAATGAGCTGTATACAACACACTGTTCAAACCAATTTTAACTTATGGATCTGAGAGCTGGGTCAGAATTAAATATACTTGACCAAAGACTAGAGACCGCAGATATGAGAGTACTGAGAAAGTTCAGGGGTACGAACAGATGACATCAATGGCAATATCATATTAAAAACGAGGATATTATAAAAGAACTTGTCGGTATCCAGGAGCGCATTAGCAGAGCTAATCTCAGGTAGTATGGTTACTTAAACAGAATGGGAGAGGAAAGATTAGCAAAACGTGTTCTCTGCCAGGTTGGCAGGAAAATGACCCAGAGGAAGACCGAGATATAGGTGGTTTGATATGGTAAAAAGATCATTAAACAATAGAAATATAAGATCTGATAATATTAGTGTCTTGACAAGTAACAGACCGATTTGGAGGAAAATTGTAGATAGGAAGTTAGTAAATGATGTAAATTTTTCATGCAGTACTATCATATCCTGTACACCCCTTGAGGGTACATCGCAGGAATTTGATGAGTCTCATTGTATAACATTGAATATGTTATAACAACTATAACATTGACTATGTTATAGTTGTTAGCGATGTTTTTCCACTAGTTCGGGACACAAGAGCACATAGAGGATTTGAAACAGAAAATGATCACTACTTAGTGTTGAGGAGGTAAGATAAAATTGAATTTCATATTGAAAAGAAGGGCGTATAAGAAAGGTTTCAAGTGAATCAAAGTTGAACAGCCTTGAAGAGATCGAAGGTTAAACTGCACCAGTACATATGGCAATTGGTTTGTAGGACAATTACAAACATCCATGCATTTGGTGGGATTCGTACCTGCAGCTTCTTGCCTGGAAAACAGATGCACTAACCACTCAGCCAACTAGGCCGGCCATGATGAAGGGAAGCATTATGATTAAGGGATGCTACGAGTGCTGAGAAAGGGACTGTGATTGGTGAACAATACTGCAATGAAGTTCTTCAACGTCATGTTTGATTGTTCTGTGTAGTGCTATAGGCAAAAAATTCATTTTTGTGGATGACAGTACCACACCATATACAAGCAGTGGAGAAAATTCTGGAGACTGATGACATCAATCAAATTGAGTGGCCAGATTGCTCCTCAGACCTCAATCCAAAAGAACACGTTTGGGAGACAATAGGGAAACATACTGCTGCTCGAAATTCCCTCCCAGAAAACAAACAAGGTGTTATCCTTGCTCTGAAGGAGGAGGGGTCATTTGCCTGGTCACAAATCACAAAAATTCACAAATATCCTAAGAACATAGTTAAGGAATTAATGTACAGTGCTCACAAAAAAATATGCAGAGATTCAGTTCAGAATGGAATATGTCCACTCCGAACTGAGATGCAGCTCTCTCACAACATAGTACCATGCTTAGCTCCAAGTGATGCGAGAGAGCTGCATCACAGTTCGGAGTGGACATATTCCATTCTGAACTGAATCTCTGCATATTTTTTTGTGAGCACTGTACATTAATTCCTTAACTGTTCTTAGGATATTTGTGACTTTTGCCAAAAACATATTGCAATTTACTTTGTACAAAATTTATAACATATTATTTTTGTAATATAATTTATTAGTATGCTGGCAATCTTCATTTGGCTGTTGGCATGAAAATGTTTCATATACAAGTAAAAATGTTATAGCTTTTGGAAACCAGTATATGTGGATCGCACAATATGGATCTCATGATGAAGGAAAGTGGTATTAAACCTGATATAAAAAGTGAGTCTCAGCTCTCTGCTTTATGTAGATGATGTTATACTTATAAGTAAACACAGTACAAGACTGCAGAATTCCCTAATTTAATTGAATAACTGCTATAATAAATTTGTTAAGAAAATCAACATCAAAAAGATGAAGATAGTGAAAATAAGCAGAAACATTGACCCCGTCAACTGCATAGTGAACAGGGAACCTATAGAACAAGTAAAACATTTCAGCTATTTGGCACAATTTTTAGTGAAGATGGCAAATTAAATATGAAAATAGACAATAGAAATAGTAAAGCTGGTATGGTAGGAAGGCATCTGAATAAATTTATATGGAATAAGAGAGAAATTAGTCAAAACACAAGACAGTGCTCAAACCAATTTTAACTTATGGATCCGAGAAGCATGTTAGAAATAAAACTCTTGATTTTAGACTGGAGACCATGGATATGAGAGTCCTCCAAAAGATTTGAGGAGTGAAGAGATGACATCAGTGGCAGTATCATATGAAAAATGATGATATCATGAAAGAACTTGACATTGTTAGTTAGCAGAGCTAATCTCAGGTGATGGTATGGCCACTTAAACAGAATGGGAGAGGAAAGGTTAGAAAAACAATTGCTCTTTGCCAGGATACTAGTAAAAAGGCCCAGAAGAATACCACTATCTAGGTGGATTCATACTGTAAAAAGTGCCTTAGAAGACAGAAATATAAGTTCTGATAATGTTGGAGTCTTTACAGATAACAGATTTCTTTTTAGGAAAATTGTTGAGAGGAAGTTAGTGATAATGCAGTTCTTTCATGTAATAATATACACACTGAGTGTATATTTCAGGAATTTGATGATGATGATAAAAGTGGCATTAAACCAGACATCCAAAATTAGAAATATGGACACGTGCTCTTTGTTTTATGCAGATGAGATTAGACTCCTAAATAATTCCAGTATAAATCTTCAGGATTTCATAGTTAAATTGAATGATTTTTATCAAGTTTGGTGTCAAAATTAGCAACAAAAATGTGAACGTTGTGAAGATGGCTGGAACATGGAAATTATGAACTGCATTCTTGACCAGGATCTATAGGAGAGCCTATAGATCAGGCACTAAAGATTATATCTGAAGTATTTTACTTCAGGTACAATTTTTAGTAAAGATGGCAGATTCAGTTTTAAAATATAATGGAATAAATAATCTAATATGGTTGAGAACCAGTTGAGTAAATCTATATTATATAGGAGAAGAAAGAAAGACAAACACTAAACTATCAGTGAGCACTTAACGGTGCTTGAAAGTTTTAACTTATGAATCTCAGATTTGGATATAAAGTAGATTAGACCTTCCTCAAACTTTTTTGTGTGGTGCATAATTATTTTCATGTGTTTCCATTTCTAAGAGTTATATAATTTCATTCATTAGTTTTAGAGAAAAAAAAACGAATTTCTTCTGTGCCACTATAAACAGATGTTGAGGAAAATACCTATATTACGAGAGTTGTTTGAAAAGTTTGGTAAAAAAATTAAACACATTTTTTTGGAAAAAATCACCTTTATTTCTCAACATAGTCTCCATCAAGGTCTACACATTTGTTCCAGTGAGTTTCCAATTTTTTAATCCTATCTAAAAAGTAGGATTTGTCAAATTGTGCAAAATAGTCTTGATGACATCCTTGTTCGAAGAAATTTTTTCCCTCTGAGCCAAATTTTTAAGTTTGGGAATAAGAAGAAGTCACACAGTGCCAAGTGTGGAAATTACGTTGAATGTAGAACCAATTCGATCCTCAATTTGTGCAATTTTGCCATTGCAGTGGCCAATGTGTGGGACGGTGCATTGTCTTGATGAAAGAGAACTTTTTTGTGCACCAATCTTTGCCATTTTTTCTTCAGTTCTTCTTTTAAACAGTCCAACAATGATGCATAATAGACTCCTGTTATTGTCTTATCTTTTTCCAAATAGTTCTCTCATGATAATTCCTTGGGAATCCCAAAAAACAGTGGCCATCACCCTTCCAGCTGACAAAACGGTCTTCGCTTTTTTCAGTGCTCTTTTACCGGGCATTGTCCACTGTTTTGACTGCTGCTTGGATTCAGGTGTGTAGTGGTGGATACAAGTTTCGTGTACAGTCATGAATCGATGCAAAAAATCATGTGAATTGCAATTTAACATCGAAAACACTGCGTTGAAATGTCTTTTTGCATGCATTTTTGATCAGCAGTCAACAATCATGGCACCCATTACACATACAGATTTTTCGTGCAGGATATTATGCACCCGTTCAGTTGAGATGCCTACAATCTCGGCTGTCTCATGCACTTTCACTACGTGGTCTTCCATAATGATACCATGGATTTTGTCATTCCTTCCTTTCCTTCGTAGTGACCTCAGTCGGGAATGTGGAGCTTACTTCATCTTTGATGGACTTACGACCACATTTGAGCTCATTTATCCCAAAATAAATAATCTTTAATCCCTATAAACTGCATCTAACTCAGCTTTGGTCTGCGACCGTCCACTTCTTCAAATAAAAGTGTATTTTCACTGCACGAAAATCGTTTTTCTCCATTTTTATGAAAAATGCAAACACAGTTGTTTTAAATGTTTTCCAAATGAGGACTATGCATCACACTAAAATGGCTAAAATTTTGCCAATGGTCATGAAAAAGAGGATGCGTGCCAACATTCGTATGAATGAATTGTGTCACCATCTATTGGAAATTTACCAAACTTTTTGAACAACTCTCATATTTGGTTTTCTGAATTCTGATTACCTCCAATATGTTGATGGGCAGGACCAGTAATGTCATATTGTAAAAAAATTATTAGTTAGTTAAATCCTGTCATTATTGCACCAATTGTAAAAATAGCTGCAGGTGGTATCAGATTTCTATACTGGAGCTAGGCATAGAAGTACGATGATAGATAGGTATATTGCTGTGATAATTCTCTTCTATTCTTGAAAATCTTAACTTCCCTAATAATTAAGCAAATTTGAGTCCTCACTTCTATATATACAAAAATGAAAACAGTTTAATAACACTAAGATATATTAATAAAAGGAATATGTACAAAAATGAAAACAGTTTAATAACACTAAGATACATTAATAAAAGGAATATACAGCATTCTTAAAAGAACTTTAACAACAGAAAATCGTTTTGTTCCCAGTCCATGTTCACTAACTATATATCTGTTTCAACCTTTCCCAACTTGAGCATTGAAATCACCCATGATGATGTTAATATCATATTTCTTTGTATTTTTCATTAGTTCTTTTAATTGGTCATAAAATTTTTCGATCTTGGTATCATTTTTCTCAGCAGTAGGGACATAGACCTGTATAAGATTAATATCTAGTGGTTGACTTTTGGTTGTAATAACATCATCCTATCTGAGTAGAGGATGAAGGTCAACAGTGTCTTGTTGACATCTTTGTTTAATATTATTTTAACTCTGTTTTGATGATTGTTTTCACTACTTCTAGAGTGGTACATTGTCATGTCATTAACTTGAGTTTTGCCTGATCCTGGCCACCTAACTTCAGTCATTCCTAAAATCCCAATTCCAAGTCTTTTCATTTCCTGGATAGCGCTTCTTAGCCTACCTGCTTCATACAGGGTTCTGACATTCCAGGTTCCTAGTTTTAGTGGGCACTCCATTTTGCTCCTGGAGATTCTCGTACGCTGTTCCATTTAAGGGATCCCAGGAACTTAGGGCCATTTGTGTAGATTTGCTTGCCATGGTGGTTAGTCTGGGGAGAATAGAGCAGTGGTTCTTCCATTTGCTTTCTGCTTCCTAACCAGCTGCTGGCAGCCAGAGCCTTCTGAGACCAGGTTGTTTATAGAGGTCTGCTCCTCTGAAGATTCTTCCGCACAATTCACAGTTAGGATATGAATCCTCTTCCGCTGATTTGTCTATTGTTCATCACAGAGGTATGTTAGCATCCTTATAGGAAGTGTACCCTACAGAAGGTCCTAGGGAGCACCAAAGGGACATGGACTTGCCTCACTCCCCTTAATCAGTATTTTTAATTTGACCTATAGAAATTGTATTTAATCTCTAAATTTACTATTCAGTTGGTACTTTTCCTGGACTTGTTATTCATAGTTCACTGCTCTCTTACTGTGTGTGTGTGTGTGTGTGTGTGTGTGTGTGTGTGTGTGTGTGTGTGTGTGTGTGTGTGTGTGTGTGTGTGTGTGTGTGTGTGTGTGTGTGTTTTAAGATAACAAGCACATTACCTTTTCTCTTTACTGAGCAGCTATTTCACTAAGTGAATAAAAATTTCTGATTGTAATATTTTCTATTGATGTAGGAAGAAAATAATTTGTTTTCTTTTGTCATATTTGCTTAGTTTACCATTATGAGAAATAATGTCTGAGATATTAATAAAAGTTCTGGATTAGATATATATATATATATATATATATATATATATATATATATATATATATATATATATATATATATATATATATTCTGTTATGTACATGTACGAGGAGGTCTGTAAAGTCCTGACAACCATCTAGAACAAAAATGATATTAAAGAAACTGATAAAACAACCACAAGAAAGAACATACAAGAATATAAGACTACATAAGTTACCTTCTTAAGTCTACTACTAGTATGTTCTTTCTTGTGGTTATATCAGTTGCTTTAATATCGTTTTTGTTCTAGGTGTTTATCAGAACTTTCCAGACTCCCCCCCCCCCATCTCTCTCTCTCTCTCTCTCTCTCTCTCTCTCTCGTGTGTGTGTGTGTGTTATTTTTCTAAAAATAATGGGAATTTATTACTCCGTGCTGATGTTTTGCAACCTCGTATTGTTAAGCCCAGCATTCATATCTTGTCATCAGAACTCTTTCTCTTTAGTGTTGCTCTTTTGGAGAGCTAAGAGGTGAATTAAACTAAACAATAATGTTGTTTTGTTTAACATTATGCGTGTGCAAGAACTTTTGAATTTGGATATTTGGATAAAATGGAATAAGATGAAATATTATTGTGAATTCTCCAGCTTATCACTTTTTTTTCTAGCCATTCTGGCTGCACTGATGACACCAAATAAATGAATACAAATTCTGGCTCACAATTTGATCTTTTTAGAATGAATGTGTAATCCATGAATATCAAAAAGTGAAAAATAAAAAATCAGAAACAAACTTGAACTTTTAAAAATATTAATCAGATGTTTGAGTTTTGCTAACAGTTTGAAGTAGAATTTATACACATGCATTGTCCTTTCCTTTGAAGTGGAGAGAAGAGGGCAACACGCTTCTTCTGGTAGTATTTATGAATAACAGCTACAAAATTTGAAATAAACAATGCACCCATTAGATGCTAAATCTTCCAGCCAAGGGGCCATATACTGATTTTAGTCTTGTCACCTGATATTGTCATTTCCCCCCCCCCCCATGTAACGTAATTTGTATTTTGAATTAAGATAATTTCTTTTAAAGGTTCAGGAGTACTACCAGAACAGCCTTTTCGGCATCCAGCACAAGTTTTAGATCCAAGGCTTTTAGCGTTGCGAGGAACACCAGTTGATTCAAGATTAAGAATGTTAGTATTACAACAGCAACAGCAAATTCAGTTGCGAGCACAGTGGCAACAAGCAGGTCAGATAAGGGTTCCAGGAGCTAAAATGGCAACAGGATTTACAAGTAGCTCAGTTGATCAATATGAACAGATACAGTTATTACAACAGAGGGCTCAGCAGACTCAGCAGCAGCAGTCATCACAATTATCAACATCTATTGGTAAGATAAATTTTTTACTTTACCATTCATTATTGGTATAAGGTTTTATTTGTAGTCAAATAAAATCAACTTTCATTATATTGAGACCATAAGGATGAAAATAATGGTTTGTTACTGTGGACTGTTTGCTGTAATGAATTTCAGATAGAACAGTAGTGATGATATATCAGGACCTTTGAATTAAGAAGAGGATTTTTTGGTAAATATTGTGTATCTCGGGAATTTCTTACAAAAGTATAAGTTCAGATTTATATACCTCGGTGTGTGTGTGTGTGGAAACTTGGAACTTTCAAAAAACACTAGAGAGCTTATGAGAATATAATACTCACAGTGGAGTTATTTTGCATTATATATTCCAGTATTTTTCATATCATTTTCATCACAGATTTATAGAAATTCCTGACGCAGCTTAATACACCAAACATTTTGCATAAAATATGTGCAGGAAATGAAGAAAGAAAAAGAAATGCCTATTTTTCTTAGATAATTTGGTCATATATTAACTTATAGATGGTCTGTTTTTCATTCCTTGCCAGTAAGCCACTATATTCAAATATCAACTAACAGAAATAACTGGATACTATGGATATCTCGCTATAGTTCTGTTTCTTATTAGAAGCTTATAGTGATTTGAAAAAGTGCCATGTTTGGCATCTAGAGCATCTAGATTATCTTATCCACAGTGTTAATACCAAAATATTATAGATTTAGTGCCTGGGTGGGGGTATGCTATTTCGTTCTTACCAAACATTGTTTTGATATTACATTACACAAACAGAAACTCATTATTCAAAAGGCTGTCTGTTATTCGTAACCAAAGCAATTGCAATGATGACTGCTTTGGCTGCAATAAATATAATAAATATACCTTTATGCATATTTAGGTGTGCCATTGTGAAGTTTTAATTTCTTCAGTGTCCAGTTCTGCCTCCATTTCAGATATCATTTTTGACCAATTGGAAAAAGTATTTTGTGAGAAATATAAAAGCTATGAGTATGAAGTGGAATTTGGATTGAAGAGTTTCACTCCTGTGAAATTGATTTAGAAAGAGAATTTAAAATAATAATTCAGGCAATGAAAAGTAATAGAAATGTTGGGTTTCACCTCATTTTTGATTGATGATGTCATACAGTATGTTTAAAAAATAAATCCAGGAAAGAGGTCTGAAACAGAAATTTAGATCTGTTGTTAGGAAGTGAAAGGAAGGGAAAAAAAAAAAAAAACATCAACGTTCAGGATTAGAGGATAATGCATGAGACAGAAAATGAATATTTGACAACAGATAAGGAAGATAAGCAAGCAGATTCTTTGTAACAAAGAACTTCTGATCATTTACATGAAGGATCAGAATTTCTGTAATATTTGATAACAGAGCTTATCATTATAAATTGAATGCCATTCTTTTTTTGCATATATATTAAAGTATAGTTAAAATTTGAATAATACTGGTGGAGAAAACTGGCAGTTGATAGTTGAATTTAAGCTTGCATCTAAGAAAGAGTAAGTGGTTTTGAATTAAAAATGGAATATTGAGATTACTGGAAAGTAATCTCAATATTTATTTTATATTTTTGTTTTTTCGCTATATGTATAATCTTGATATAAAGCAGCAGTAGTTGAATTTTTTTTTTTTTTCACTTGGTTGAGTGTAACCAAGTGCATGGAGTGTAACCCACCTGACCCTGACTAGGTAATGTACTTTCAATGGAAAACACATTCCCTGGTTGGGTGGGTTACTTTCCATTTGTAGTGGATACTTCACATAACCTGCAAGGAAGTTATCTGTGGTTAGTATACAAAAATAAATAAAGTTATATTGTATACAAACAAAACTTAAAGAACAAGTTGTTGTTTGCATAAACTGTTATAATGTGAATGAAAGCAAACATATAATTCTCATATACTACTATTGATCTGATCATCCAGTAGTACAAACCATGTAATTATTTACTTAATTACTTGCATTTAGCAAATAGCTGAATAGAAAAAGAAAACAGAAGAAAACGGTGGGTGAGAATCTGACAGATTTAATGTGACCAATGGTTTACCTTGAGGTTTAGTCTTGGCCCATTGTTGTTCAATCTGTACATTGATGACATTAGAAAGGGTCTAACAGGAGATGTGTGCAATTGTTTGCCAATTATATGAAGATAGGCAGGACAATCAGGGATGCTACTGATATCCATCACTTACAAAATGATTTGAATAGGCTCAAAATTTGGACAAACAAAAATGACTGTCAGTTTAATGTTAGTAAGTGTAAAGTTATCTGTGATGATATTTCCAGCAGCATATTATATTAGAAGGGTTATGCTACAATAAACTGATGAGGCTAGGGATCTTGGGTGTAATGGTGGTTAGGAATTTGAAGTTCAAAGGTCTCATAGTAAAAGTTGCAAATACAACTCAGAGGATAATTGCAATATTGAGGCAAACCTTGACATCTAAGGATAAGAAAGTCATTTTGCCTCTTTATAAGGCCTTGATAAGACTGCTAAATCGGCATTGCATGCCGATTTAGTAGATAAAGAAGCTGTGTTGCAAAGAAGAGCTACAAAGATTATATCCGGTTTATGGGATTTGGATTATGAGAACAGATTGTGAGTATACGGATTACAGGCTCTAGTTAACAGGGAAAGAGGTGGCGATATGGTAGAAATCTATAAACTTCTGAATGGGTGTTATAGGATATTGTCTGATGAAATTTTTGTTATAAGAAGGTAGGGAGAGAACATGGGGGCATCCATGGAAGTTAAATTTGTTCACAGTCAAGAAAGGGGTATGAGGTAGGTTTTTCTCTCACAGAGCAGTGAGTGAATGAGATAGTTTGCCTTTAGGAGTAGTTAGTGCACCTAGTGTGATTGAATTTAAGGGAAGGTATGGCAGCTGGTTTGGATGATTTATCACCTCTCTCTCAATGAGTCCTTACTCCCTGGAGATCTCTGATAATATTAATAATATTGACAATATCTTTTGGATGGCAGAAGAAACATAAAAGCATGTCATCCCATTCATTTTAATTGGCAACAAAGAATATGTGTAGAGAGTTTACCTTCTTAATACCTATGTCTCCAGTTAGTGTCAAACACATCTAGGTGGTAACTATTTACTATAATAGAAAGCAATGCAGTTGATTATGGGAAACACAATTATAACAATAAATTTAGTTTAATCCTTTATCCAAGTATAAGCAAACAAAGTTTGCACATCTCCTTGCAGACATGTATAATGTTTAAGGGAAGGGCCACTATCCAGACTGGTTTCGATCTTTAATGAGATCTCATTAGTGGGAGCCAGACCCAGAGGTGGTGATACTAAGGTGGAAGTAATGGCGAAGTCATATTTACCTATACGAGTTGCCAAAGGGTGTACCACCTTATTATTAAATTACTCTGGATTTAGAGAAGGATGTTGGATTATTTTTCACTTGGTTAGATTATAATAAATTTAGTTTATTCCTTTATCCAAGTATAAGCAAACACCTTTACCCCAAGTTGCCTCAGTCCTGAAGATACTTCAGGTGCAAACTTTGTTTGCTTATACTTAGATAAAGGATTGAACTAAATTTATTGTAGTCTAACCAAGTGAAAAAAACTTCCAACATCTTTCTCTAAATCCAGAGTAATTTAATAATAAGGTGAGACACCTTTTGGTAACTTGTATAGGTAAATATGGCTTATCCATTACTTCCACCTTAGTATCACCACCTCTGGGTCTGGTTCCCACTGACGAGTCCTCAATAAAGGTCGAAACTGGTCTGGATAGTGGCCCTTCCCTTAATGCATAGCATTATACATGTCTGCAAGGAGATGTGCTTTGCATTATGTGAGATACTAAGACAAGGAGTGATGAGAGCTTGGTTCACCTTTACCAAGAGTTTCCCCAGTCCTGAAGATACTTCAGGTGCAAACTTTGTTTGCTTATACTTGGATAAAGGATTAAACTAAATTTATTATAGGCTAACCAAGTGAAAAAAACTTCCAACAATTATAACAAACTTACTCACTTTAACCCCCCCCCCTCCCTCAATAGGCACAATTCACTGCCAAGAGGAAATTCATTACATTAAATTATCAAATATAACAAACCATTCAAAAGACTCCTGTAGCCCTACAAGTTTGCTATAGCAATTAGTTATGTATGCTCCTTGGTATAGTGTGGATATTTTTTGTTTCAGTGAATATTTTTAGAAACTGTTAATCACTGTTGTCAATATATATATATATATTCATATATATATATATATATATATAAATAAATAACTCAGTCATAAAATAATTTCCTAAATCATTTCTCTCTCTCTCTCCAGAGGACTTCAGCTACTGCAAATATCTACTCTAGCAGCTGGCTATCAATCACCTTGTTCTTTTGTTATATATAAGAAACATAAAAGAGATGGGGGACATAAGGAAAATCAGCCTTTTTACCCCAGCTGTCAGGCGAGTGAAACCTTTAAAAAATGCACTAATAAAAGGTGAATATATGGACTCTTGGGCAGCACTCATGTCAAAAAAAAAATTTTTAAGTGTTGCAAGCTAATTCAACTCTGATGCCAAAGATTGTCTTCTTGTAAGCTCTCTGGCCTTTTTTACGAAACTTTCATTGTTTCTGCAAACATTCGACTTTGAAATAACGTTGGATCTAATATCCACTTTGCCTATGTAATTGATATCACAGATGATATGATATTTGATAAAAAGTTGATATATGTTTTCCATTTTAATGTTTTAAATCATATTCATATTTAAAATGTTATTTTTGAATTTTTCTTCACTTAATTTCTTTCAGAAGGTTATTAATTTAACTTAATCAATTAAGTGAAAATATGTTAGAACATTTTTCTAGTTATGGGCTGTTCATTAACAATTTAATTAACTTGTGTACAAATATTCTAATTAAATGTATTCATACTTTCATTCTCATTAAGTTTCATCTGAACCAGTTGGAAGATTTGGACAACCACAAGTCTGTAACTCTGTTTCTCAGACTACTGGGATACCTAGTCCTCGAGGAATTACTCCACCATTACATCATTCTTCTGTAGCTCCCTCTCCAAATGTAGTGATAACCTCAAGTTCTCCTTCATTTTTATCAGGTACTACTGTGTCAACAAATGCAACAGCAGATAATTCTACTCTGACAAGTCCTTCTCCTTCACTGAGTCATTCTAATTTATCATCTTCTCATCAACAGCAAGTTCATGTACAGAATTCACAGAATGTTCATCTGAGTCATGCATCAGTTCAATCCCCTCATGAAAATAAGGAAATATGTCAGTCATCTTCTCCATCAGTACCATCCACTACAGAACATGCATTACAGAAGTCTGTGTCAAACACTACCCAGCAGACAAAAGATAAAGGTACTGTAGATAATATCATGTCCAGAGGATCTGTTAGTGAAACAAATACAGAAAATATTGAATCATCCTCAGATTTAGAAAATAAACTTCTTAAAAGGAAGACTACTGCTGGAGATTTAGTGAAAGAAGTTGAAGAACAGGCTGCTGAACATGATGCTAATGTTGGAATAGAGGATGTAGAAGAAGAGCTAGATGATGATGAACTTCTGGGTAAGTGTAAAATGTTTTTTTTGTTTTATCTTGAAAAACATCATTCTTTGTTACTAATTACCAAGTTTCATTTTCCCTTCTGTCTTTTAAATATATTTTTAATGTTTTTTTAATAATGCCATCAGATCTTTAGAATGTAAAGAAGGAGAGAAAAAAAAGACTGTTTTCATAATTATTGGTTTTTAATTTTAGCAAAGTTGTTCTAAAAAATAAAAATACAAACTACATGTAAATGCTTAAAACATGCCAAAGTTGCCTTGCTTAAATTTTATTTTCTCCAGAGTTTATAATTCATGAGTTAGGTGCTTCTAAAATAAAATAAAAAAAATATTATTCATCAATTTGAATAGTATATTTTAATAGCAGAATTTAGTAACTTTTAAAAAATATTAGGTACATTTAGTGACATTTACAAATCATGGTCATCACATGTGTGTATAGATGCATCAACATGTGTTAATGAATTAACACATGTTGATCCCCCCCCCCCCCCAAAAAAAAGCTAAAAAAAATTGATTCTGGTTAGTTGAAATCACTGTGCATATTTTCTTGACTTTCACTTCAGAATAATTCAGTAACAGCTGATATTTAAGAAAAGAAAACATTAAAGATATATTTATATATATCTCTAATGTTTATCTTGATCATTTTTATTTAAAGATATTGAAGTCATCAATCAAATATGTATAGGAAGTGATCAGAATGTGTTACTAGAGCTCGTCTCAGGTCATATGGTCACTTAAATGGAATGGGAGAGGAAAGATTAGCAAAACAAGTGTTTTTTTGCCAGGTGAGCAGGAAAAAGACCCAAAGGAAGACCAAGATGTAGATGGATTGATACAGTAAAAAGTGCCTTAAGATACAGAAATATAAGATCTGGTAACATCGGAGTCTTGATAGATAATAAATTAATTTGGAGGTAAATTGTTGATCGGAAGTTAGAAATGGTGTAACTTTTTCATGTAGTACTATTGAATTTTCCTGTACACTCCCTGAGGTATATATATATATCAGGAATTTGATGGTGATGAGGAAATCATCAATCAAATAGGCATAGGAAATGATGACTCTTCTCTCTCTCTTCATTGGAAAATTGGATACCGTTGCCACGTTAGTCACCTTGAAATCGGACCTTAAGAAATTTGGTCAAAAGCTTCAAGGGTTGGGGGGGGGGGCACGAGGAGGTGTGGTCAGACTTCTCCCCTCCATAGGAAATGATCATAGAGGGGAAATAATAATGGAAAAAAAAAATTACGAGATGAAACAGAATATGTAAAGATAAATGATGATACATTAGCAGCTAACAAAAAATTACAAAAAAATTATACAATTAAAGAAATAACATGAATGAAAATGGAAATCCACAGATGGATAACATGCACATAAGATTGCAAAAGATAAAAAGGTTAAAAATAAAAACCTCTCAGAGAAAACAAAAAAAAAATGTTAGAGAGAAAAAGACAACTAATTGGAGAAGGAAAAAGAAATACAGTAGAACTTACAGAAATAAAAAAAAAAAAAAAAACCAGAAAAAATATTAAAGAAGATAAAAAGAAAAAAGAATATAAGATTATATAAAATGATACAAACATATTAAACACAAACAATCTCACAATAGGCAAATGAAGTTCATCCTAATGAGCAAGCTGGATTCAGAAAGGTGTTCAGCACAATCAACCCCGTACAGACAATGAATCACTCAGAGAAAAAATAAATGCAATAGTACTATTTACCATCATACTCAGGGTTGTATATACTATAAAAAATCATTGATTCAGTTGAAAAATAAACTGTCCTAATAACAATGAATAAATATTGAATAAGCCAGAATTATATACAGCTAATAAAATATATGAAAAGCAATTGCCTCTTATGTTTTCAGATCTTCTGTTAACTACAGTTATTTCTCTCTCTCTCTCTCACACACACACACACACAAAAAAAAAAATAAGTCCTTCCAGTTAAAAGACAAAGAGCAAAACTATAAATGATGAAAAAAAATAAGTAAGAAATAAAAACAAGTTATATAGATAAGCCTCGTATATAATGTGTGCTGGCCATTTAGAAAAAATTGGCATCAATTAGAAGGTGAAAATTGATAAGTTGGCTGCATGGTTCTTGATATAAATGTTAAGTGACTGCTGGTTGATTTGAGAGTGAGAGGAAGTAATTTATCTTATATAATTGCCATGAGTGAGAGATTAGATAGAAGAACCTTCACTGGTAGAGAAAAGAAAGTTATGATACTATTTGTATAATAGTCAATAATACAGTGCAGGACACAGCTGACTATACAAGTTTATAATTTTTAGTATATTATTTACTTTTTTTAAATAATCTCGGAACTTTGCTCTAGAAACAACATGGACCATGGAACTTTTTCAAAACACTGCAAGCCTCCATTATTGGAGGTACCAGGATAATGGTCTTGTATTGGATTCAAACCAGCAATCTGTTGGTTTGAGAGTGAACATGCTAGCCACTCAGCCAATCATGCCAGCAAAGTCTGTGGAATAATGAAATACTAGAATCGTGTTGCACTTGACAACCAGACTACTAATAATAAAAATGAAATGCATAATAAAAAAAATGACAAAGACATAGCAACATTTTTTTTTTAACAACAAACAAACTTTTTAAAGAACAAATACAAAATGTCATATTTAGGAATAGCAATCAGGAAAAAGAAGAGTGGCTATAGTATTCAACAGTAAATACAAAGATAATCTTGAATGGCAGACATTATCAAGTAGAGTGATGTGGGCAAATATCAGAATGGCAAACTAGATAATGAGACTTATTTGTGTATATGATCTGACAGAAGATTCTACTAAGGAAGAAGTAGGTGAATTTTTTGAGGCATTAGAGAAAGCAACTGACACAATGAAAATGGAAAAGTTGGTCCTTGTTGGAGATCTAAACAGCAAAGTGGAAAATGATTAAAAGGTTGATTAAAAGATTAAAACATTCAGGAAATGATTAAAATTTGGAGAAAAGATCAAAGTTAATAATAATGGTAAGTAATTGCTGGATTTCTGTTCATGACATGGACTAGTTATTACTGACACCATGTTCCAACATAAAAATGTGCACAAATCCACATGGAGAGTAGATGCAAGAAATGAGAAAGTCTTACTGACTATGTTATTGTTGATAGCAATGTTTTCCTACTGATTCAATACACAAGAGTATACAGAAGATTCGAAATTGGAAGCAATCACCATTAGTGCAGATTAAAATTGAATTTTATATTGAAAAGAAGAGTGTGTAAGAAAGTTTTAAAAATTATTCAGAGTTGAGCAACTTTCAGAGGTGAAATGTAGATTAAAATAACAAAAAAAAAAAAAAAAAAAAAACATCATTCAAGAAAAACAGGAAAGAGTTTACAAACAAGAACCAAAAATTAAAGAAAACATTTATTAATTCAGCTAGAGATGCATGTGGTGAGGTTGTCCGTTAGGATATAAAAATCCGAACTGCATGGTGGACTAAAAAGTTAGAGGCAGTAAAAGAAAAGAAGAAAGCATATAGAACATCTTAGCAAGTAAGTCAGCTTGTGCTCTTAGAGAAAAATGTAGGAAAGTAATGCACTGTGTAAAACTAAATAAACAAAAGTCATGGGAAGATTTTGGTAAGAACATAGAAAATAAATATCAAGAAGGTGGCAAAATGTTCTGTAGGCTATTGAAAAAACTTAAAAATGGAGGAAAGAGTACTGTAAAATGAATCAGAGATGATAAGGGTGATTCCACACTTGAGTGTTTCCACACAGCCATGGAAACACTCAAGAAGCATGCAGTCAGGAATACATATCAAGATTTGAAGTAGAAAAAGATATAAAAACCTGAAATGTGGAAAGGCAGCTGGAGTAAATGATATTTGACCAGAAATGCTCAAATATGGAGGTAAAAAATGTTTTACAGTGGTGCTTTTACTGCACTTTATAATTCAGAAGGCCTGTACAGACAGTCAAATTCCAGATGATTGGAGTAGAGTTTTTATAATACCTATCTATAAAAAGCAAAATAAAACTAAATGTAAGAATTATAGAGAATCACTTTACTGAGTGTTTGTGGTAAGATTTATAGAAGTAAACTTGAGAAATGGCTAAGAAGAATTGTGGAAGGGAAGCTTGGTGGAGAACAAGCTGGATTCAGGCCAAATATAGGTTATCAGAATCAGATTACTACTTTAAGACATAGTTCAGAAATCATGGAAATATTACAAGAATCTATATTTAAATTTTGTTGATCTGGAAAAGTCATATAACAAGGTGCCAAGAAAAGTTCTTCAAATCACTACAGTTGTGTGGTATAAATGGGCATTATTATTATTGTCATTATTATTAAAAGAGACCTCCAGGGAGTCAGGAACTCATGGAGACAGGCCATACTATTGACACCAACTGTCATACCTGTTCTTGAATTCATTCATTCTACTTGCACAGACAACATCCAACAACAATCCATTCCGATCACATATACTCTATGAGAGAAAAATCTAGCCCCCATCTACTACCTGACAGGATTCATTCTCAACTTCCAAGGATGCCCTCATGTCATTTCACTACCTTATGTTAAAACGTTATTTTCTTGACCACAAAAACTATGGAAATGACTTCTATTTGGATTTATTGATCAAGTATTTTTTAGAACGACTGTGTTATACCGACTAGTTTCACCAACTGAGGCTGTTGGTATCATCAGGATACATAACTGATATAAGGCACTTAAAGCTAAAAACTGTTACTGACTATAAATCAGTAACAGTTTTTAGCTTTAAGTGCCTTATATCAGTTATGTATCCTGATGATACCAACAGCCTCAGTTGGTGATTATATTTGACATTATATTTGTCAAAACATAACACGTACAATACATGAATAGCGTGTGTGTGTGATCTCACTTGTTGTTATTTAGGAACGTTCTATAATTGGCACTATAATTCAGTTCTTGTATGTTTAAAGATCTAGTGAGGGTCTTCCAGATCTCGGACAAGATAAATCCTTGGTTGCTGTTAAGCCTCCTCAAACAAAGACTATATGGCACTCCAAAATTACACAAAGATGGAATACCATTACACCCTATTGTTGATGGTATCAACTCGCCCACCTATCTGTTATCAAAACACCTTGCAAGCCTCCTCAAACAACACATCCATAATTCGGATGCTTACATACGAAATTCGCAACATTTCATAGAGAAATTGAACAACATCTCCATATCCAATACGGACCTACTCGCGAGCCTGGATGTTACATCTCTATTCACTATGTTGGATTCTGATTATGTAGAGATTAGAGTAATCATTATTTGCTTCAGAATCCAACATGATCTTCCATCACAAAGGCTAGACTTGTAAATATTATTTAATGTAAACAACTTATTTTACAATTTAATATTCATATAACTACTTTAATTTTGTCTAAAACTAATTATTTAATCAAAGATATATGTATTAATAATGAAAAGACTGTATTAAATATTATTAAGCTATTTTAATTATTACTATGTTAATATTATAAGAACTTGTATTTGATAATTTAACTGCGCATTAATCGAAATGTTAATATTCTCTATTTATTCCTATTTGTAGAAGCTTAACGTTATGCAATAGCTCAATTTTATTATGTTTTGTTTTGTTGTCATGGAGACGTATATAAGTAAGCGAGCCCGAGTTTGGAACACCACGTGAGGAGAATGTTGAAAATTATTGAAAAGAGTTTTAAAGAGATCACGAGAGCAATTTAGGCGGGAAGAATGAATATAAAAGGGAGGAATGCTGAAAAAAAAGATAGAGAGGAAACAGAGAGAGAGAGGATTGGCATTGGGTTGGAATCGGAGCTTTGGGCATTCAGGAATCAGAGTGTAATAATAGCGAGTCACTCAAGCAGCTAATAAGTTGTAGAATAACAATTATAGCTACGGAAAACAGCTGAGAGACTATTAAATAGACTAGTGATACTTGAGTTGAGATTTAATTTCAGTGCCAACCTTTCAAGGACATACGAAACCTTGAAGCAAAGCACGAAGTTACTAGAGAATAGTAGAGGCTGTAAAGTTGAAGTTTACCATTAGCTGTGTTTAGAATTATAATGCCTAAGGAATTAATGGAATGCCAGAGGAATGAACAACTGTGCATATAAAACCTCAAGTTAAGGAATTATTGTGTTACCGTAATTCATGAGTGATCAGTAGTGCTTCATGCAAGAACGTCTGATTATGTGTATTGTGACCATGAATTAATTCAGTTAATGCTTAGAAGATTTATTTTAATGAGTGCCGTTTATTGTTAAAAGTGCTTACAGTTATAAAAAGTGTTTGTGTATAAGTTGATGAAGATAGAAGATTATCGGTAAGATTATTCCAACCATTAATATTCCTATACTGAGAAGTGTGTGAGTTTCATCCTAGAATTTCCCTATACTAACAGTAACTATTGCGGAGAATTAGCTGAAGTGTAAAATTAGAAGTGTTTGTTTGTAAAGAGGTGTTACCTCAATTTTTATTGTAATTGGAACTTAAGGAACTGTGAGAAGACTGTATTATAGAGATAACAGATTTACCATTGTCTGAGTTTGTATGATTGTACTTATCATAGAAGCTAAAATGTTTGTGATATCTTAATTACTGATTTGAAGTTAAGTGTAAAATTTGTGATTTTAAAATTAAATATTTGTTTTTGTTAATCAAAAGATGTATTTTGCCTGAATCTCTTTTACTGCACCATTCATAAAATATTCGAACCAAAGCGGGTAAATTAAGTAAGTTAAATATACTCGGCCAGTATATATAATAACAACATATAAAGGAAGGATAGTTGAGAGTTGGCTTATCTTCAATTCTTGAACTAATTCAAATATAAAGTGGCACAGTCTTTAAATATAAATTTTCTTTATATTTGAGTTAGAAATCAACTTACAACTCATCAATTAGTTAAGAACATCGTAATAGTAATCATGTCAGATCCAAAGTATAGATTGAGAAGAAGTAGGATCCAACAACTAACATTCCTGTGGAAGAAGTTATCAACATTTTAAGAAGTTTGTTTCCACAAGATATCACTTCCCTGTTCCATGATTGTTTAACATCTAACTTTTTCTTATGGAATAAAACCATATATCAGCAATTGATTGGCCTTGCAATTGGTAGCCCTGTCTCTCACCATTTTGTGCTGATCATTTTATGGAAGATCTTGAAAGTAAAATTTTATCTCAAGTAGATCCTAAACCCACAGTATGGTGGAGATATGTGGACGATATTTTCATTGTTTGGAACCACACAAAAAAGGACCTGTTTGATTTTCTAAACAAGATCAACTCTTTACACCATACAAACAAATTCACTCTAGATCTTGAAAAAGATAATAAATTATCATTTCTGGACACCCAAATCAAGAAATAAATGAATGGTCGTCTCAGCCTCTTAGTTTACTGTGAAAGCCCACAAATACAGGATGTTATTTGCACTTTAGCTCCTCCCACCACATTTCTCAAAAACTTAGCATTGTACACATGCTAAAAAAGCAAGCTTTCTGCATTACAACAGATCAACAAGATCTCCAAGATGAAATATCACTGATATCTAACAAACTCACCATGAATGGCTAACCTCGAAGACTCGTCCACAAGATACTTTTCTCTGACCCCCCACAAAGACAACGAGACGACACACAGTATATTTCTACAATCGACATTCCATACGTGGTGACAGTTTCTAATAACATTGCAAGACTCCTCAAACCCCATAGAATACGAGTTCCTTTTAAACCTACAGAAACGATTAGGCAACTCTTAAGATCTCCAAAAGATAGCTATCCTTTCTTCAAATATTCCGCAGTTTACAACATACCCTGTTGTGCAGTTTAAATTACATCGACCAAACTTCAAGATTTGAGATTAGACAAAGGTAGCACATTGGAGACGTTAATGACAACAGAGAAGAAAAATCGGGTTTATCCTTTCATTTTTCAAGAACTAACCATATCATAGAGTTGGATAAAAGATCCATTCCTGACATGGAAGAGGATTTCTGCTCCTGAATTATTAAAGAAGCAGCAACAGTTGCCCGTTCTGTACAAAATCTTAACAGCAACCAAGGATTTATCTTGCTCGAGATCTGGAAGACCCTCACTAGATCTTTAAACATACAAGAACTGAATTATAGTGCCAATTATAGAACGTTCCTAAATAACAACAAGTGAGAACACACACGCACACACGCTATTCATGTATTGTACGTGTTATGTTTTGTCAAATATAATTGGAATTGGTTGATTTATAGTCAGTAACAGTGTTTAGCTTTAAGTGCCTTATGTCAGTTATGTACCCTGAAGATGCCAACAGCCTCAGTTGGTGAAACTAGTTGGTATAACATAGTCGTTCTAAAAAATACTTGATCATTAAATCCAAATAGAAGTCATTTCCATATTTCACTACTACCTTCCCCAAAATGAAAAATTCCATCTACTTAAATCGTCTAAAACCCTCTCAGAAGTATGTAAGTCTCCATCATTTCACACTTTTTTCTTCTGTTTACTAGTATCTGCAGCATGCAAATTCTCAATCTGTCTTCAAAATCAGTATTTCACAATCCTGATGTCATTTTTGGCACTTTTCTTTGCACTCTCTCCACTGTATCAAAATCGCAACAGAAACTTGGGGACCAGACCAGCACGCAGCAATCCAGCTGAGGTCTTATTGTGGCCTTGTAAAGAGGATAAATGATTGACTTCTTTATGTTAAGATTCATTTCAGGATTGCAATTATCTTTTGAGTTGTATTTGCAACCTTTGCTATATGACCCTTCAACTTCCTATGTATTAAATCTCTAAGATCCCTAGACAGATTAGTTTCTTCCTGCATAATCCATTGGATATCTAATCGCACTAAAGTGCATCACTTTGTATTTGTTAACGTTAAAATGATAGCCATTTTCACATTCCCACTATTCAAACCATTCTGAAAGTACTGCATATCAGCAGCACTCCTGATTATCCTACCTATCTTCACACCATCAGTAAATAGTTTTATGATGCGTGTCAAATCCTTCTTAATGTCATTAATGTACAGATTGAATAACAATTGACCAGTGATTCATGGTTAAGAATTTAGGGAGACACAACACACGTGTTAAAATAATTACTTTACTTGACATTAGGAAAGTAACAATTGATGTTTCGACCTCTGTATTGAGATCATCATCAGAAAATACATATGTATAAGAAACATGTTACATGATACTGCACTTAACAAGGTAAAATGAAACTAAACTGCTTATTAATCTCTCATCCAGACTGACCTCTAATGGGAAATGGGAAAAAATAATAATAATATTAAAAAAATAAAATAAAGTTTAAAAAAATTAATAAATATAAGAATAAATTAAAAAAGAACTACATTAAACATTTATAAAGTCCTCTCATATTGAGATTTTCTTGTTTGGTTGCTATAATGGTTGCAAATGGGGTCCTCCACATTCTTGGAATGATTAGTCCATTTTTGTTCAGGTGTGGATTGTGTTTTAGCATTTCACAGGCTTATTTAAATTTTCTCTCAAACCAGGTTTTGGCAAGGTGTAGGGACTTGGTGCCCTTTCAGTCAATTCTATGATATGTTTGGAGTGCGTGGTCTGATAGGCCCTGTTTTTCCACAACGGAGGTATTTAATGTGTCATTTGTGTTCATCTTTTCTGATTGGCATAGTGCATCCTGTTTCCCCTATGTAGGGTTGTACATTGGATTTTGTAAACCCCTGAGTAGGCCAGGTGTGGAAGAGGATCTTTGGAAGAGCTGAGTAAATTTTTTAATTTTGTCGTTGTGTTAAAGGTAGTCTTGATGTTGTATTTATGTAGTGTTCTGTCTATTTTTTCTGAAATGCCTTTAACATAGAGTATGGCTATGGCATTCTTGTAATATTTTTTGTTTTTAGTGGTATTCTTTAAGAAAGTAACGAAATTAATCTTTTATTTCACAAGTTAACTATTTTTTTATCATCATCATCATCATCATCATCATCAAATTCCTGCCATGTACCTTCAAGGGGGGGGTACAGGATATGATTGATAGTACTACGTGAAAAATTTACATCATTACTAACTTCCCATCTACAATTTCATTATCAGATCTTATATTTCTATCATCTAAGGCACTTTGTACCATATCAATCCACCTATATCTTGGTCTTCCTCTGGGTCGTTTTGCTGCCAACCTGGCAGAGAACACTTGTTTTGCTAATCTTTCTTCGCCCATTCTGTTTAATTTTTTCCATTAAATTTTTTTATTAAAATTTTTTAAATTAAATTAACCATTAAATTTTTTTAATTTAATGGTTAATGATTTCAAATTCTTTGTTTAGAGCTTGTTCATTCGATAAAATGGTTAGTGGTCTGTGTTTGAAAGTGCTTATGACTATTAGTTTTTGTGTTGGGTGATGGTATGAATTTTTGTGTATGTGCTGGCCTGTGTGCATAGGTTTGCAGCCTGAGGGAAGATATTATGTGACGAATGTGTCTAGAATAGGAACAGAGTTGTTGTTTTCGATTTCAGTGATGAATTGGATATGTTTGTGTTGTTTGTTCAGGTGGCTAAGGAATGTATTTAATGTTTTGCAGCCGTGGGGCCAAACGGTGAAAATATCATCGACATATCTGAGCCAGACTTTGGGCTTTAGGCTGGCCAAATCTAGAGCTCATTGCTCAAAGTTTCACATATAAAGTTAGCTATGGGGGGGGGGGGGGAGTCCATGGCTGTACCTTCTTTTTGAGACAGAACACTACATAAATACAACATCAAGACTACCTTCAAACCCCTGACAAAATTAAAATATTTACTCAGTTCTTCCAAAGATCCTCTTCCACACCAGACCCACTCAGGGGTTTACAAAATCAATGTACATGTGTAAGTACATGTACATTGAAATTGATTGAAAAAGATAGTGCATCCTGTTTACCCTACATAGGGTAAACAGGATGCACTATCCTAATCAGAAAAGACGAACACAACCTACACATTAAATGCCTCTGCTATGGAAAAACAGGCCTATCAGACCACACACTCCATACATACCATAGAATTGACTGGAAAGGCATCAAGTCCCTACACTGCACCAAAACCTGGTTTGAGAGAAAATGTAAAGAAGCCTGTGAAATGCTAAAACACAATCCAAACCTGAACAAAAATGACGGACTAATCATTCCAAGAATATGGAGGACCCATCTGCAACCCTTATGGCAACCGGAACAAGCCCAGAAGAAAATCTCAATGTGAGAAAACTTTAGAAATGTTTATTGTAGTTCTGTTTTTAATTTATTCTTATATTTATTTATTTTTTTAAACTTTATTTTATTTTTTCAATATTATTATTTTTTTTTCGTTTTCCCTTAGAGGTCCGGCTAGATAAAAGATTACTAAGCAGTTTAATTTCATATTACCTTGTAAAGTGCAGTGCCATTTCTTAGACATATGTATTTTTCTGATGATGACCTCAGTACAGAGATTGAAACATCAATTGTTACTTTCCTAATATTAAGTAAAGTAATTATTGTAATGCGGTGTTGTGTCTCCCTAAATTCTTAACCATGAATGCTGACCACCGTATAACTTTAAAAGAAAGAATGGACGAATGACTTGAGGCACACCACTGGTTATCTTGAATCTTGCAGATTCACATCCACCATATACAACAGTGTTCTCCCCAGAAATTTTTACCAGTCGGGTGGAATGAAGCATTAGCCAGGCGTATAAAATTTTGAATGAGTTAAGAAAGACCCTTTTTCATAACAAATTAAAATAGTAATTTTATTAGAAATTAACTTCAAACAAGGATAATATTTTATATAGTAATTATAAGAAACAAGACTAGGATTTTTCTTATTTTCTCATTAAGTAATGAAAAACCTTGTAATGCTCACAGCTTAAAATTCTATACATTAATTCTTTGCTTCTTCTTAGAAGCCCAGTTGTCAACAGCTTTTTCATAATTAAAATCTGTTAGATCTGGTCCCTCCAAAGAAATCAGCATCAGATTATTTGGAGTGTTCTGACTGATGTGATTCTTCATACAGGTTTTTAACCTTTTTAATGCAGAGAAACACTTTCACATTCAGCTGTGCTCACAGTTATGGCCAGTTCAACAACAGCTAGTTTTTCTAAAATTTGGAAAAGACTCTTTGAGCTCAGATGTTGTTGGAATTTCAGCAGTATTTATCTTGGATCTAGATTTTTGTATGACTGTCCATTAATCATTTTTGATGCAACTGCTCATTCTAGTTTAGTACTTTCATAGTTTAAAACTCCATTTCTAGAATAATAATCAAAAAGAATCTCAGAAGCCTCACGTTGATCATGACTTTCTGCATTGAAAAGTCTTGAAAAGCGGGAAATGATTGGCATATCTGGAAATCTTGCTTCTTGGTGTTTAATAACTGTGCCTATGTATTTATCATATATTGTAGTCTTAAACGTAATAACATTAGAATCTGAATAATCAATGTGAAGGTCTGACCATTCACCTGAAAGATGCTGATGAAGATTTTGAAAATGACTACCAGGAGTGCCTTTCAATTCCATGATGGATAGTTTTCTGGCTTCTAAGACTACCTCTATTTTGATTAAGTCAACATCTTGCCATGATCTAGAAAGTTAGATAAATGCAGTAACGCATCTGAAAGCATCATTAGTGAAGCTATGAAATTGTATGTTCTGATATATTTACTGAAACCTTCAGCAGTGATATCATTTCGTTCGGCAGCCTCTCTTTCCAATGCAGCTATAACACTCACCATGCATTCTCTTAGAGACTGTATTGCAGAATCATGAGAGAGAGAGCCATCTAGTGTCACTAGCCATTTTAAGTTTAATCTGAGGACTGTTAAGTATATTTTGGATTTGAGTTAAACCAGCCATCCTAACTGAGGAATTTTGGAAGAAGAAAAACAATTGCCTTACGATATCATTAAACATGACTAAATAAGGCACTTCAACAGCTGCTTAGGCACTAGCAAGAGCCAGTCGGTGGTTTACACAATGACAGTTGACCATAAGTCCAGTCTGTCTGTTTTATCTTTGAGCAGTTTTGCAACTCCCATTTGCTTTCCAATCATGACAGCTGCTCCATCAGATCCTAGGCCCACCAGATTACAAGTTTTTAAGCCTAGACTGTCAAGGGTTTCAATTACTTTGTTAGTTATAGTCTCATCTTTGCCATCAATGATATTGCAAGTTGATACAAAACTAACCCTGGCCTCTAAGTTGACAAACATATTTAATGTACACAAGCAGCTATTTTAAAACTGAAATGTCTGTAGTTTCATCACATAAAACACTGGAATAATCTCCAGAATGTATATTTTTCAGTATTTCAGATCTAATTTCTGATGCTAAAATATCAATCAACGCTTGCATTTATTCTTTCTGAGGTATAATGTGCAGTTTTACCAATGTTAAGATGTTCTAAGTGGGCAGTGCTCAAGCAATTTTTCAAATAATGTAGTATGTGGTAACTCATTTTTCGCTAACCAATACATAGATCTTAAAGCTCCCAGAAAAGCATCTCTCTGCAAGTTATTCAAAATTGAAATTGATTTTTCAATTTGTCCTATTCCAGTTTCTTCTACTATACGTTTTTCAATTATATCTGAACAAGAATCAGTGTGTAACTTGCTTTGTTCATGGTCAACCAAGCTTTCTTTTTGAAGTCTTGTCCTTGTTTGTGGGTCGTCTCTTTCTGTGTTTCATACATGTGGAACACATCATTCCATTATCTTTCACCATTAACCAATGGGATTTTTTAAACTACTCACTATCAATACCCGATAAGCAGTGTTTAGACGCACGTTTTACATTTGAAAGAGACTCTGCAGAAATTGACAATTCTGTTGTTGGTTTTTGGTGTCTTTGCTACTATGCTTATCGGTTTCATCTTTCTTAAGTTATTTTAAGAGTGTGGTTTTCTGACTTGACTTCTTACTCATTATGGGGTAATTTAATAAATAAAAAATATCATTGTTATTAAATTAATCAGAACAAATCACTGAATTTTGCACTGACAGTAATACCCGAGACACATAATGCACGTTATGTCGCAATTTTACTATTTATAAGTATTAATTACTAGGAATGGGAATTGGTATCACTCGAGACTGACATCATAGTCCTCGAGAATTCCCAGAGATCACAACTATATTTGATTTGCAGGCCTATTTTTTTGTACAAAATAAAATATTAAATACTTGACTCACTATCTTCAGACAAAAACCATTATTAAGAAAAATAAATGTAGATTTTTAACATCGATTTTTGCCTTCGATTCGAATTCGCTCAATTTTCACAATTTATTTCTTTCAAACATCAAAATTATGCCTCTTTCGTAAAAGATCTTCTTTGCAACCGATACTGTTGTATTCTAGATCCCGATTTTTGTCTTCTTCTGCGTACGGATTGGTGTGCATCAAAATGAATATCCTAAGCTCTCAAGATTGGCTTGCAATGCAAGAAATTGAGCTGATCTCACGATTATTGAGACTCACCAGTTCGATTTCTTATCACTATTAATTAAAAAATGCCTTAAATTATTTTTCCGTTCTTGCTCATTATTTTGCTATGTCTATTCACAACATTAATTAGCCAGGCAGTCAGTAAAACCAGCTGGGTGGTTTGCCCATTCAAAAGGTCCTGGGGAGAACATAGTACAACTTTTTGATATCTGTCAGTCTACCATCCTCTTATCCATGCCAATAGTTTATAATCCACTACCATATTTTCCAATTTATGCAGCAGTCTTCTATGTTCTATTCTGTCAAAAAGGCTTAGCAGATTCCAAAAGTATCATGGCATATACATTCCCCCCTTGTCTGTCTCAGTGGTAACATTATTATAGAATGTGAGCAGGTTGGTAAATCATGACCTTCCTTTAGTAAACCTGTGCTGTTCATTGCAAAGTAGAGATTCTCTGGAAACCCATTTTTGAATGCAAGCCCCTGACCACGTTTTCCAAAGTCTTCACCATCACTCCTAAGATACTTGTTGCATCGTATATCTCTGATATTGATATGTCGAGGCAATATATTTAACCTTATCCTTTCCTACTTCAGCCGCTATATCAAATTCTATCTATCGCATGTACCTCTTTGTTAAGTCGGTTGCGCCATTGTTATGTGATCTTCATTAATATTAATCTTAACGTTATGTCTTGCTTCTCTTATACCTTTTCTTACGTAATTTAACCTTCTAAAGGCCACCAGAAATTACCTGTTCCCTGAATTCCATGAGTTATCCTGGTCACTCAGACAAAATTTATTTTTTATCTGCACCAGCCTGGGCCTTAAGGTTAGAGATAAACTCAGCTTTTAGGATAATCATAAAATATCAGGTGCCACTAATAATGTTAATTGAATTCTTAGAAGCCTTGGGTTCTCTGGCTTATTTTATTTGCAGTCATGCCCTACTATCTTCAATTGGGGTATCCCCGCACACACACACACACACACACACACACACACACACACACACACACACACACACACACACACACACACACACACACACACACACACACACACACACACACACACACGATCACAGGTTCAATGTCTTATGAAGGGTCAGGATCAATCATCATGATCAGAAACACATGTAAGTAAGGAATCAAAATATTTATTAAACTCATTATATAATGCCATACAAGTTAAAGTAGTTATCAAACCTAATTTAAGCTTCTACCATTCTTTCACTCTCTCACTCTTAAAACCATTATGCATTGACTTCAAAATGTTATCAAATTCAATAAATCAACATATAATACATTCTTAATTACAGCTCAATTGGACATTTAGGCATTTTAGCACATAAATAATCTCTCTTGGATTGCTTACGACAGAATCTCTATCTAACTGAAAGTTCTTAAAGTTCATTTCAAAAGCATAGTCATTTACATAAATTTTAGTTCTTCACTCTCTCTTCCATTACAAATTTTAAGATGCATTCTCTTAACACTGTTAGTCAGTTCTCAAAAGGGGCTAGAACAAGTGAGAGTACTTATCTATTCTTTATCGGTTTTCTGAGTGAAGAAGTAGCAGTGAGTTCAGTGTCACATATACCAGGCTGATAGTTTTTAACAAAATGTCTACTCATTACTTGACCAACCTCTTCTGCTTCCGTCACCCTCACACCTACTCACAGATAACTCTACTGCATTCAGTAGAGTTATTCTTTCATATTCATTCTTTTTTTTACTTGTAACATATCAATAGAATTTCTAGGCTTATCTTTAGCTTGCAGTGCCAATTTCTTTTCATAGTCAGACTTAGTTTCCCGTACAACAATTGTGACTCTTCTGGACTGCTGCTTATAATTTTCATAATGGATATCATTGTTATGCATATGGTATTCTTTCCACATTATCCTTTTCTTACAAATCTCTTGTTTGATAAGATTACACGTCCATTTGACTCCTATCCTATTCATTCTTTGAACCTCTAGGGACATTCTGATATCGCATCATTTAAGTATTTTAAACACTTCCCATGCATTGTCAATATCCCTCCCATCCAACAACTGATACTATGGGACAGAAACCAGCATACTCCTCAGGTCGTCATAATTTCTTGCTTTGTATTTCAGCATGTAACCTTTTCTGAATGGAACATTCATAAACTTAGCCACTTCCCAAGTGAGTACCCAGAAGCAGAATACTTATGTCTTTATCTGAAATACATCTGACACTATAATCAGATCTAACACTTTTTGATCATGAGTTCCTTTTGTCACATGCTGCTTGAGGAAGTTGTCTTGCAACAGCTCAATACATTGTTTCATTCTTCTTGTGCAATTTTACAGCTACCCAGTCAATATTTAGATAATTAAATTCCCATTATGATCACTCTATTCGCACTCATCATATATATTTAGTGATGCATTTGTTCATCACTATCAACCGATTCACCAAGTCTGTAACAACACTCCACTATGTATTTGATCTTGTTAGACTACACCTCACACCTGATGGTTCAAGCTAACTACCACATGAAAAACTGTTACTACTATTACAGTCAAAGATCACAACTCTAATCAGATTTAAGTCATCTGATATCATTAACAGCACACCCCCTCCTCTTTTATACTTAGTATTCTTTCTAAAAGTACTATCCCTTTGCACTCAATACCCATTAGTATGTCTGTTTCTGATAGTCAGGTCTCACTAATGCCTACAATATGAGGTCCCAATATATTATCCAATGCAAGAAACTTGACTCCTTTGTTTCTGTAACTCTAAGCATTCGTGGTATCAGGCCACTATTTATTTTCTCGTATTTTTTTAATTCATCATCATTGTGTAGCTTCCTCAATGTGAGGGTGCAGCACTGTGTCCTTCCAGTCCTCTCTGTTGGCAGCTCTTCTTTTTGTTTCAGCATAGTCACATGATCCTGTCCATGATTTTATATCATCAAACCATCTCCTTTTTTTACCTCTTGATCCCCTTCCCATAATCTTTCCTTCTAAAACTGTTAGTGTCCTATTGAGAATACTTTGGACTTTTGGATGTTGATCTGCAGACTAATAAGTTTAGCCTGTGCTTCTAGTAGACTGAGATGTTTTTGTGCATTTGTTGGTTCTGTATCAAAATGTACAACATCGTCAGCAAAGCTAAGATCAGTTATTTGCATGGTGTGGGTGGATGTTTTAATGTTAAAACCAAGATCTTCTGTGTTGATGGTCCGGAAGATGCAGTCTAAGCATATTAAAAACAAATAAGGTGCTAGTACATTACCTTGCAGGACTCCTGTTGTCACTGGAAATGATTCAGATGTTTTTGTTTTAAAGATTACTGTAGCATTATAATCTTTATAAGGCGCTGAGATTGCTTGTATGAATTTTGAGAGTAGACCATAGAAGCTGAGTATTTTAAACATTGCTTCTCTATTAATGAAGTCAAAGACTTTTTTGAAGTCTATAAAGGCTAAAATGAGTGTGATAAGTTTTTATCATGTGAACCTTCTATGATTCTTCTGATGCATTGTATCTGTTCTATTGTACATTGTTTTTTTAGAAATCCAGCTTGGTTTTTTTCTTAAAAGTGGTGTTAAGTAAGGTTCTGTTCTATTGAGTATCATCCTATTATAGATTTTAACTGTGGTTGATAGCAAAGTAATACCTCTGTAGTTATCCATTCTATTAAGACTGTCCTTTTTGGGTATAGGGACAATAAGAACTTGTTTCCATTGTTGAGGTATTATTGCAGTGTTTAAAGCTTGATTCATTATGGCAAGGAGATTGGAATATGTTTATATGAATTATTGTCCCTATATCCTTTTTGGGTATAGGGACAATAAGAACTTGTTTCCATTGTTGAGGTATTATTGCAGTGTTTAAAGCTTGATTCATTATGGCAAGGAGATTGGAATATGTATTATACCCAGCATTTTTGAAAGCTTCTGCTCTAATTCCGTCAATCCCTGGGGACTTTCCTGCTTTGGTTTGATCTGTTGCTATTTTTAGTTCCTTTTCAGTGAAGTCTTCACAATTTATTGGTAGAGTGATGGTTAGATGCAGGTCCGCTAGCCGTCTTGAATGTTGGAGATTATTAACAATCGGTAATTCTTGAAAGTAGTTTCTCCATTCTTTCATCAAGTTCGAATTTACTGATAGCTGTTTACCATTTTTGTCATGTGACAATATTTCCATTTCTTTTTGTTTTATGGTGACAGATATAATTTATCATTTGAAAAGTGTTTCTAGTATCCCCAGTTTTATTATAATTTTCAAGTTCCTTGCATTATTTATTTATTGGATTTTCTTTGTCTCTGGTCATTAGTTCATTGATCTTGTTATTTAAAATGTCTAGTTTATCTTTATTTATTTCATTCCTTTTTAAGCAGTAGTTTCCTTGCTTTATTTCTTTCATCTGTATATTTTCAGTTTCAGGGATAATCCATTTTTCCGAGTCTTTTTTGTCGCTGTTTCCAAGAATTAAGTACAGTAATTTGATTAATTTGTTTCTATTGTTCAATTAGAATGGTATCGTCAGTATAACTAAGATTTTGTATTTTATACCATTGATATATTTTGTTGTTCAATCTTTTTCATCACTAAATGTTAAATCGATTTGGTGAAAGGATGCAGCCCTGTCTAACTCCTCTTTTTATTTTCACTTTTTTAGTCTCAGAATTAAACAGCTGATTTTTTTTGTTTGGAGTAAATCATTTTTATAAGTTTTATGTACATGATCTTCTAAGTATGATCTTCTAAATTAAGTAAAACTTAATTAACTTAAATTAACTTAACTTAAAGTAAAATACAATAAACTTAAGCAGTTTATTGTGTTTTACTTTATCGAAGGTTTACTTTATCGATAAAGTAAACTTTTATCGAAAGTTTACTTCATAGACTTTCTGAAAGTCTATGAAGCATATGTATATGTTCCTGTTCCTTTCAAGTGATCTTACTTGTAATATTTTGTTTAGTGATCTTTCTTCTTTCTAGTAATATTCTGGTTTAGTTCCAGGATAGCATTAATGGTTCCCATTCCTCTTCTGAAGCCTTTCTATTGTTCACTTAGTTTGCCAGTTAAGGCTCTTTCAATTTCTTTAACAGTGGTTGAAATTATTTTAGATGCATGAGAGATTAGGCTCACAGTTCTATAAGCCTCACAATTTTGGACATTATTTTTCTTTGGGATTGGTATGCAGAGTGATGTTGTAAAAGATTCAGGTAATTCTTTCTCTGATCCATGGTTTTATAAATGTGCTGAATGGTGTCCACTAAGTAGGTGTTATTGTAACCAGTCAAAACCTTCAGAAGTTCAGCAGGGATGCTATCACACCCAGGGGATATATTATTAGGAAGATTCTTGATTATGTGTTGTATCTCATTTCTTGTAGGTAGAGTGGTATCTGCTGCTGCACATAACGAGGTGTCGTAAATCGTCGATCATGTTCTCTTCATCGACATAGAGATTTGATAAATATTCCACCCATCTCTCATTTATCTTATCATTTTTATCAATAATTATGTTTCCATCTTTGTACTTGATGTTGTTAGATTGTGTTCATTTTGCTTTTCCATTAAGTTCTTTCACTTTCAGGAATGCTTGTGTGGTTTTGTTCTTTATTTTTTGTAACACTTCTATCTCAGCACATTGGTTATTTATCCATTCTTTTTTCAATCTACTGCATAATTGTTTGATTCTCTTATCCATTGATTTATATCTTAATCTTTCTTCTTCATTTGCTCTTCTTTCATCAATAAAGTCATTTATTTTGTGCATTATCCATGGTTTTTTCTTTCTTTCTTCATGTTTATTGATGTGGTTCTTAGCAGAAGTTATCATAGCTATTTGTAGTTTGTTCCATTGAGAAGGTGTTCACTTTCATTTTGTAACTGTGCAGCCAGTAGTTATAAAACATTTTCATTAAATTTTGATGAAAATTTTACTCTTGCATTTTGTGGCTTCTGTAAATTCCATTTATGGTTTTGTTTCTTTTTAATTTTTATTGATTTTAGATGAATATTTATCATTATTAGGACTGGTCTATGATCAGATCCACAGTCAGCACTTGTCATGACCTTTGAATTCCATATTCCATTGAAGTAATGCTTACTGATCACAATATAGTCTAACTGATTTTTGTATCTTCCATCAGGACTGTCCCACGTGTATCTTGCTGTTGTTTTTTGTTCAAAATAAGTGTTAATTATGATGAGATTGTGTCCTCCCTCGTTCCAAGTCCAAATGGTCCTGCATGTGCAGATGTTCTCTCTGATCCAACTTTTGCATCCCAGTCACCTATAACACAAATAACTCAATTTTCCTTGCCTCCAGCTGCCTTTATACACCACTATTTCATCATACATGTTATCAGCATCTACTTCTTCATTCTGTTCTGTAGGAGCATATATCTGAATGATAAGAAATATCACAGGGCTTGGCATTCACTAGAATTGCAATTACTCTATCTGATTTTTCTTCTCCACGATGAATGCTACATGTCTCCTTGATATTTCTCCACCTGGAGTATATAATTTATGTCTTATCATTTGGAAGTTTTGACTCAAAGTCTGACGAATCCTTCCAAATGGATTCCAGATTTCCAATTTCAGTTTTGCTGCAATCTCCAATTTAATTTAATTTTAGTATAATTCTGTCTCAGGCAGTTTACTTATTTATTATTTTATTATTTTTATTTGAAAATATGATTAATTCAGTCTTATTCTTTCAGGACTAGGAAATGATTTCAACATTCTTGAATATGCAGATCCAGAACTGGATAATGGCTTTGTTGGTGAAGGTGAAAAGAGTAATATATTAGACGAGCATCTTGACTTAGATGATAAAGATGATGAACTAGATGAAACAGAAGTAGAAGAAATCAAAACAAGAACAGAAAATGAGGATAAAGATATTCCAGTAATCAAACAAGAAATCCCATCTGATGACAAAAAACATGTAAAATGTGAAGAGCTGAAAACTGAAATAGTAGAAACTCCTAAATGTGACATAAGTTCATCAAATTTTCAGAATAAATATTTGAATTTTGGAGAACAAAGTGATAACCTCAAAAATGAAACAAAATATAAAGAAGAAAGGATAGATTCACATGTACTTAGTAAAGATGAAGATGCAGAAAAAAAGAGTGTACCAAAACTACATAATACTCCTGAGGTAACAACCTCAAACAGTATAACAAACAAAGAATTGAAACAGACGATAAATACATCACTTACCCATGTTACTCCAACAACAACAAGTTGTTTTCCCTCATCTGTAACATCATTTGCTGTTGGTGATAAAACACCATTACATGTACAGCATACCACAACCAAGCCAACACATTCTCAACAGGCACCTCTACCACAAACACCTCCGGTTTCATCTCATCCAAGTAGAGCGTCTCCATCTGTGCAAGCTGCATTTTCATCTCCTTTAAGAATGCCTCAACCACCCCCATATCCCTCTGGTGTTCCTCCTCCTCCTCCACCACCACCACCTTATCAATCTGCAACAAATTTAAGACCTCAAACTCCTGTAGCACAATCACACTTGCATCAGCAACAGATTCTGTCACCAAGACCTCCATTTTCACTTCCAAATAACTTGCCTGTTAGGCCATCTGCTCCAGCTTCACAACCAATTGTTTCACCTTCACCTGATCAACAAGAAAGACCATTACTTCTACAAGAACAGCCACTTCTTTTAGAAGATTTGGTAGAACAAGAAAAGAGAGAACAAAGGCGACAAACTCAAGAAGGATTGATTTCTCCCCAAGGAGATGCTCTCTTGAGCGACTTTGATTTTGAACGTCTTAAAGCTGATGTATTTTCAGGACCTCCTGATGATAACATAGAAGGTCCTGGTTCTCTTCTGCCATCACAAAATCAACCAACACAGTCTTCACCAGTGTTATCAACTCAAGTTGCATCTCCACCTGTAATTCCTTTGCGCTTTCCTGTTCCTCATTCATCACTTAATTTAGGGCAACCTCCGCAACAGCAACAGGTGAGCTGGCAAAACCAAGATAATATCCTTAGTCCCCGTTCAAGAACTCCTGGACCACTTCTTCCATCACAGATACGACCTCCTATTCCATCTGCAGTCTTAAATTCAGTTGGAATGCATCCAGCAACTATGCTTCATGGAGAACCTCAGGTTAGAGTAGTTGGTCCACACAAACCACCAGTAACACCAGGTAAGAATAAATTTTAAGAGCATGTGTATGCATGCATGTGTGTGTGTGTGTGTTTGTGTGTGCGTGTGCATGAGTGGTTGCCTTAGTTTCTTAAAAATTACTTCTGAATAGTTAAAGCACACGAGTTTATAGAAAATTATGATTAATCTCTTCTTCTTTTTTTTATTTTTTTATTTTCCTCAGTATTACGACAACAACAAAATAATAATAATAAAGATATTTATTACTGACTTGTTTCACCGGGCTTCAAACCAGCACATTCAGAACACAACTACTAGTTACAGTACAAATTTAACAATGAGTAAGTCGAAACATTTCAAATTGTAGACAAATCATTAACTCAGGAGTGGTGGTTAAAGTTCTGGAAAAGTTGGTCAGAAAGAGAATTCTGGAATTGGTGGATAAAAATATAATACTCTGTTAGGAGTAGCACGGTTTTGTGAATGGTCAGTCATGCCTTAGTAATCACTTTTTATAATAGAATGATGCGAGTTGGGTAAAGAGAATGGTTATATGATGATACTGCTTGGATTTTGCAAAGATGTTTGACAGGATACTTTTGCAAAGATGTTTGACTTACATTAACTCCCTATATTACTGACTTAAGGATTTTAAGATTCAGTATGCTGTCAGTTAAACAAACCTCCCCCGATGAGTTTGCCAGCTCCTTGGAGGGTGTAGTCATAATAAAGGCATTACCTTTATTACCAGGACCTCTGTGATGTTTCTGATGAAGTGATACTCACTGAACTGAGGAGTGACAGCCATAAAAAAAGATTTCTGAAATGTAGGGATAGGCATCTGGTTCTCATCAGAAATATCATCCTTATCTTCAAAAACCAAAACCACCATCAGTCCAAGCAGGATATCTCAACGGTCCAGCAAGGCTCCATATCACAAACCCATTATGATCTTTTTTCTGCCATCTGTGCTCAGTGTATCAGTAAAGATCATGTGAATGAATACTGTTAGAGCAAAATACCAAAATGTGGTAATTATGACAGATCACCCAGCATACACCTGAGCATTGCAGAAGTGGAAGGATGAGAAGGAGATCCAAAAAATAAAAACGAACCATACATCACTTATCAGGAAGTGGGTAACCTCTTGTAAATCCTCTTACTTCGAGAAGGTAGTCTAAAAAAAAAATGTCACTTTTTATCCATACTCATATGTTGATTCTGCCTTCACAAATTATAACATCCTTGAATTCTATGACCTGCTTTCCAACTCCTTTGAGTGAATGAAGGAGACCAATTGATGTAGACTCATTCCTGAGGACAGGCCAAAGATGGTCCTGTTACACAAAAATCCACTAATGAAAAAGATACTGGAATATGTGCTGCAGAGGGCCAAAGACATGCTTCAAGACACTCTAATAAATGAATCCATCTACAGATGGCATGAATATCTCCATTCCCATCTGAAGATGAAAAAATAATTCTTGTACCTAGTGCTATGTACAGATTGCAATATGATGTCTTCAATATTTTTCCTGACAAGAAAAAGAAGAATTAATGCTCTAAAAAGGAAAATTTCAAGGATAATGGGGGGGGGGGGGGGAGAAAAAAAAAACCTACTTGCCACAGGAAGCCAGATGATACCACCAAAAAGAAATCTATGAAAATATTCCTTCAGTGAAACTGTCATGGATTCCATCAAAACATTGATGACACACTTGCAGAAGTATAAATCAGTATGCTTCTGTCTACAGGAAACATACCAAAGTCAAGGGACGATCCAATATTACAAAATACCATCATTTGTAAGGTCTCTGGGCTGGACCTGCTCATGGACGAGTTGTCATTCTTATGAGCAACCACATTCCCTTCCAGCAAGTCTCAGTAAATATAAACATAGGAGCAGTTGCTGGCCAACTCTCACTTGGAAATCTATTAACAGTATACTGTATTTACGTACCTCTCACTGCAGATATCTCTCAAGAAACCCTCGATGTCATATTGCAATTACCACCCTTTTACTTTTAATGGAGGATTTAAGTGGAGACAACACTTTGCGGAGTAGTGCTTCAATAAACATCACAAGAAGAGTTGTTGAGAATATGCAACACTTTCTTCCATATGCCTACCTGAACATCACTGCATGAGTAGATAGCTAGAAACCTAGCTATCTACTCATGCAGTGCCGGCCATTTTTCAAGTGGGAAACTGACATTTATTTTGGAGTGATCACTTTCCCATCATATCCAGCTTCCTGCATTGGTGACCATGTACTCTATCACGGATATCACGACTGGCTTACCTTCTCATCCTTAGTGAACTCGATTCTGTAATAGTCAGCTATTCTTCTATCAATGATGCAATGTATCATGTGACTAAGTATATTACACAAGCTGGCATGCTAAAATTCCCAGAACATATAGTTGATTTCCCTGTTTCTCTAAGCCATAATCAAATGATGATTACACAGGAGCCAAAAAAGCTCAGAGGAAAGCTTGAGGTATTTTTCAAAGATGCTCGACTACAACAAACCTCATTACTTTCAAACATGCCTGAGCTCAAGCAAGACTTCAGAACCAAAAGGAATGATCATCATCAACAATTTCTTGCTGTCTAATACCCTCAGGGGGTGTTAAGGCTACTATGACAGCAGTAGATTAAGTTTACATTATTATTAATCTCCTATCCACTTTTTTCTTTCAGATTACTCTATTGCTTTGTGATTTATTTTTAATGGTATTAACAGCACCAAACAAACTATTTTATAAAAAGATGTTTTACTCACTTGCTTATATATCTCTGAATATCAAATCAACATCATCAGAGCACAACACAGCATGTATATGCGACAGTGAGTAAGTCACTTACTTTTGCTAAGGAAGAGAAGGTGAGTCAATCAGCTTACTTGATTTTCCATTGTAATATCCACGATGTAGCACATATTTAGTCTCTGTAATTCACTTGGTATAGACAAGCCCTTTGAAAGACCTGGATTCAAATCCTGTCAATGATGTGAGGAACCTTTATCAGCTCATTTCAATGAAACATCAAGTTAGTCTCATATGGAAGTAGAGGGATTTTTTTTCTCGAAAAAACTTGGGATTTTTGTCACTCAGAACCTGGGAACATACACACACAGGTCTACAGTCATAAATACTTCCTCAAAGAGGATGCAACAGAGAAGGACATGCTGGCTGCATTAATCCATCATGACACCTTATTAGAGCACATTTTAGCCATCCTAACATGGTTGCTCATCTAAAAGAGTTGATAGCATGGGGAAATTATTCTGAATGAATGTTGTCACCAGTTTCTCACTTAAGGATGGGGTGGGGGGACTGGCGTAGAGAGTTAAGTCAATGGGAGTGAATGTTCAAGTAGGCATATGTAAGAAGACATCACTTCCTATATTCAAGAGGAGAGATTACTGTTCTTGAACATGTGCTCGATAAATCTTCCTGTGATGTTAGTTTGAGTTCTGTCCTACAGTGCTCTGTTCCATTAAAAGTAAAGGGAATAGTAACTGCAATATGACATTATCAAGATCATCCAGTGAATATGTGCAGCAAGAAGTAAGTAGATGGAGCATAGTGTTATAAGAGATTTGAATGTGAGTTGGATAGCAATTGCTTCTACATTTGTATTGAGTGGGACCTGCTAGAAGACGATAATGGATGTCCATAAGCATGATGATTCCTCTGTGGGTAAGTCCATCCCACTGTCCTGTAAGTATGAATGATGGCTACATTTTGTAATGTTGTATCATCACTGGGCTTCAGATATGTTTCCTGTAGGAAAATCAGAGACTGGCTTATGCTTCTGTGATAAGAGCCTTGATGTCATCGATGTTTAGACAGAATTCACAAAAATTTCATTGTAAAAATGTTTTCATTATTTATTTTTAGTGGTATCATCTGACTTCTGATGATGTCAGGTCTTGTTTTTATTGGCATCCGGTTATTATTATTTTAGAGAATTGCCGATTGCCAAAGAGTCCACCATTTCTTCTTCACCAGGAAAATTATATAAGATATCATCAAACTGGTCACCCTCTAGGGGATTAGGTTTATTAACTGTTTTATCTTCTTGTATGGAATAGAGATATCCATCTTATATATTAATGGATCTGGAGGCATGTTTATAATTCGCTGGAATGCATGTTCCATCATTTTTTTAACTACTGGATTCTGATTTAGTGGAATGATTTTTGGTATATGCCAGGAATAAATCCATATCAATTGTTCTCTTTGATACCATCTAAAGAGACTCGCATATCATACCATTTAGGGATGTTATAGTGAGAAGTTGTGACAGGCATATGAGTTAAGGTCCTCCCTCTTGTTGTCTGTTGCTTTCTGTTTCTTCTTACACATTGTTTTTCCCAATTTGATGTTCCAATGGTGTCTGAACATGGCTGAGACTTGCTGAGAGGCTGTTATAAACAATGGGACGAAAAATTCATTCTTGGGAGGATAGCTCAGTGCCAGAGCCTCACGATTACTCCCAACTCTGCAGCAAGCAATGACTGCTTGTTGGAAGTTTTCTCACTTGGTTATGCTATAAGTTAAAGATACCAAGAAATTAATATATATATTAGTATAATCCCGTCTACTAGTTTCGCTAGTGACTGTCTAGCTTTGTCAAGGCTCGAATGGTACATACAGAAAAATATGAGAGAATACAGAAACGTTGCTAACTGTCAGGCAGTAAAGTTTGAACATATGCGTGACAATGCATGCATATGTTGAGAAGCTTCAGTCAGTATCAATGATACGTGTTGTATCCATGTTGTAATCATGCGTAACATGATTTTTCGCGTATTGTAGTTCCGTTAAACTGAGTGAGTGGATTAAGTTTTTCCATATATCTTTCAGTATGGCACCCTGATTTCTGTTGAGGTTGTTACCCGTTCTTAATACCACTGCCGCTTCCTTCAAAATTTTGTAACCGTAATCATCATCTAAATACGGCATACAGCTATTTTCCCAGTGAATTACATGGTTGGAAGTAGAAAAGTGATGTGCTAAGCCTGAGGAGACTGTCCTGTTGTGATTGACATCCCCGGCATGCTTCTTCTCTCTGATTCCAGGCTTCTTCAAGTTTGCCCAATATATGACAGATCACACATACATGGAATTCTATAAACACCTGGATATTTGAAAAATGGTACACTGTCTTTAGGAGATCTTAATACTTGTCTGATGGTAGTAGTTGGCTTAAATACCACTCTGATGTTGTGAGATTTTAACATTCTCGCTAATCTTGAAGAGACTGAATCAACATAAGGGATGAGTACTATTGAAGCATACTGGGCAACTGGTCCTTGTTGTTGGAGGTTGTCTTTATAAAGGAATTTGTTGATGATGTTTGTAGGAAAACCATTCTGCGATAGTGTTATAGCAATTTAAGAAAGTTCTATCTGTACCTCTTCTTCGTCTGAAATAAACTTTTTGACTCTGTTCCGCAGCATGTGAATGATGCTATGTTTTTGTGATCTATGATGGTTAGAAGAATAATGTAAATAACATCCACTATCTGTAGGTTTTCTGTATATGGAAAGTTTAAAATTATTCTCCTGCCTTTTCACCAGTATGTCTAGGAATGGGAGTTGTCTGTTTTTTTCAACTTCTAGAGTAAATTTAATTTTGTTGTGCAGCGAGTTTATTCTCTCTAAAAATACCTGTAGGTTTTCCATGTTTTTATTCCAAATCATGAAAATATCATCAATGTATCTCCACCATATCGATGGTTTAGGCGTAATTTTGGTAAAAATTTCATTTTCCAACTTTTCTATGAATAGGTCTGCATAAGGTGGGGACAGTGAGCTACCCATTGCTAGGCCTTCCAATTGTTGGTAAACTGTATTGTTTACTTTGAAGAAATTTGATTTCAGGCAAAGTGTAATGTCTGTAGGGAAGAGATCTTTAATAACGTTAATGACCTCCTCCACTGCACTGGAACATTCGTAAATAAGGAAACTACATCTAGGCTGGCTATTATGTCCGTTTGTGATGTCTTAACGTACTTCAGTTCCTCTACAAATTGTTGAGAGTTCTTAATATAGGACTCTGTTTGTCTAATTTTTCCTTTTAGTAAGTCAGTGAGGTGTTTAGCCAATAGGTATGTAGGGGAGGATCTGCCATCCACAATCGGATGCAGTGGAACACCCTCCTTATGCACTTTGGGTGCATCATAAAGGCGAGGAGTTATGGGCTGTGCGGATTTGAGTTTTCTTTTTAATTCTTTATGCCAACCAGTTATATTTCTGATCAGCAGGTTTGTTTCGTTGTTTCGACTTCTGCATTACTTCAACCACGTCTGGGTCTAGCTCCCATTGAAGAGACCTCAATCAAGGTTGAAACCAGTCTGAGTAGTGACCCTTCTCATAATACATAGCATTATACATCCACAAGAAGATGTGCTTTGCATTATGGGATACTGAGGCAAGTGATGTGAAGTCATACCACCTTAACACGAGTTGCCCCGGTCCTGAAAATACTTCAAGTGCAAACTTTGTTTGCTTGCACTCGGAAAAAGGATTAAACCAAGTATATAATTTCTTGATATCTTTAACTTAAAGCAATGACTGCACTTGGGAGTAGAACACTTGGGCTATCCCAGATGCCATACAAAGAGTAGCTTCCGTTTTTTTTACATTCTCCAACCGTCGACGAAAAATAAGTGGCTAAGCAAGGATGGTCTGGGCAGGGGTTTTATTTTCATTGCATATAACAGAGATAGCTGTTGGAATTGAAGGCATAGAGGTGATTCATTTGCCTCAATGTTCTGACCAGGAATAGGTGCTGTATGAAATGCAACAGCTGCGATTCTGATGGCTTGATGCTGAATTGGGTCTAATCACAATGTACTCTCCCTAACAGAAGCATTGACTTAGAACCCATGATCAAGTTTTGATCTTATCAGTGCCCTTTACGAGCAAAGCAAAGAACACTGTTCATCATCCCAAAGGATGGAAGATAGAGTGCATAGAATGTTCATTACTTTATGACACTTGAAACAGGGTGATTCCCCTCTAAGACCAAAATTATGCAGGTCTTTGAAAATTCCAAATCTTCAGGCAGTGTCATATGCTTTTTTCATATCAATGAATATCAATACCTGATGCTTGAGGTTTTACAAAGCCATCTCTAATGGATGACTCCAGCCCAATCAGATGATCAGTAGTAGAGCGATATTTTCTGAAGCCAGATTGTGTTCTGGAAAAAAATGTTGTTTCGCTCCAAAATCCATAAAAGATGAGAGTTAGCCATTTTTTTTTTTTTTTTTTTTTCAGAATGTTGTACAAGCAGCTGTTCAGTGCAACTGTGTGGTAGTTATTTGGAAATTTTGAATCCTTCCCTAGCTTAGAAAAGGCAGTTATAATTGCCCTCCCAGGTATCTGAAAATATGCTCTCAGAGAAAATTCTGTTGTAAATGTGAAGCAGTTGATCCATGGACAAGGGCAATATATGTTTTATCATTGTATAATGGTAAATGTCTGGGCCAACAGCAGTTGGATTCTTTGATGCCATTTGAAAAAACTGGATTTATGATTTTTCTGCTTTACTTTTGGGCAAAGCACTCAGGGGAATAAGAAGATGCTGCTGATGTTTTTGCAAAATTCTCCCTGAGTGTGTTGGCAATTGCTAATTAGATCAGCAACTGTGCAACCATTGTGTTCAAGAATAGAGAGTCCTTCATTTTTTTTTGCTTTTGTTCCAGACTTTTTAGTGTTGGCTGTTGTTCTTATGCTGGAGGTATATTGGATCTAGGATTCCTTTTGCTCAAATTCAACATCCAGAAGAAGAAGAATAAACCCAAATTCAGAAGAACTGAAAATAGAAACCATCAATATAAGAAGTATTAATGGAAAGGAAATCAAACTTGAAGAAGAATTGGAAAAGTACCACATGGACGTAAATGGCATCACTGAGACAAAGAAGATAAAAACAGGTGAGATCTTACTAAATAAAAAGTGTAGGATGCTACATTCAGGAAATAATGATCAATGAAAGAAAGTAGTGATAAATAGCATTCAGCACCAAACATGAAGATAAAATCTTGATTGGAAGGCAGTTTCAAGTAGAGTGATGTGGACGCACTTCAAAATCAGGAAACGGACAATGAAACTTATTTGTGCCTATGGTCCCACAGGAGGATCTTCTAAGGAAGAAGTGGAAGAATTTTTCAAGTCATTAGAACAGGCAGCTGACATAAAGAAAATGAAAAAGTAGTCCTTGTTTGAGATCTAAACAGCAGAGTAGGAAATTAATTCCATAATGCATATAGGAGTGTTTTCAGAAAATTTGGAGAAAAAGGCAAAGCTAATAATAATGGTAAGTATTAACTGGATTTCTGCTCATGCCATGGACTAGTAATTACAACACCATGTTCTAATATAAAAATGCACATAAGTTCACATGTAGAGAAGCCTCATTGACTATGTTATTGTTGATAGTGATATCTTCATGCTGGTTCAGGATACAAGAGTGTACAAAGAATTTGAAATTGGAAGTGACCATTACTTAGTGCTAAGTAGGATAAAAATGGATATCACATTGAAAAGAACAGCATGTAAGAAAGTTTTAAAAATTTGAAGCAGTTTGAAAACAAGAACCAAACCTTGGAGTTTTAGTGGCATACTTTGAAAAAAGACACTGACTGACTCACCTATGGAAGTATGTGGTGAAGTTGTCTGTAAGGAGTGAAAAATAAGAACCCTATGGTTTTGGAAAAGAAGAAAGCATACCAAAAGTTCATGGCAAATAAATTGGTAGAAAAGAAATTATCCTAAAATAATACAGAAAAATGTAAGAGAGCTAAACTATCTGTAAAAGTAGCTAAACAAAAGTCATGGGAAGAATTTGTTAAGAATATAGAAAATAAATATCAGGAAGGTGGCAAAATCTGGAGGCTGTTGAAAAAGATGCTTAGAAATGGAGGAAACAGTATAGTAAAAGGAATCAGAGATGATAAAGGTGGCATGAAAACTGAATATAAGGATATCCTGGATCTCTAGAGTAATTATTTTGAAAAATTGTTAAATGAAACAAGTAATGACAGAACCATAAGAACATTCTCAAGAAGAATGCAAAGAGGAGTAATTATCAATACTTGAGGTAGAGAAAGCCATCAAAAACTTGACATGTGGAAAGGCAGCTGAAGTAGATGATGTTCAACCAGAAATGCTTAAGTATGTAGGTATAAAAGTTTTGCATTGGCTACACTGCATATGCTACTGCACTACACTACTTCTGGTCAGAAGTTCGAATTCCAGATGACTGTAGTAGAGATCTAATAGTTTCCATCTATTAAAAAAAAGGGGAAAAAGCTAAATGTGAACATTATACAGGAATTTCTCTACTGAGTGTTCCAGGTAAAATTTATCCCAGCATACTTGAAAAGAGGTTCAGAATGTTTGTGGAGGAGAAATTTGGAGAAGAAGAAGCTCGATTCAAGAATATAAAACTTGTGAGGATGGATTTTCACTTTACAACAAATAGTTGAGAAATCATCGGAATATGACAAAGGTGCCCAGGGAAAAGCTTTTCAAAACACCACAAGTATATGCGGTAAATGGAACATTATACAGAGCAATACATAGTCTATATTTAAGTTTTAAGTCAACAGTTAGAATTAAAGGAAATACAGGAATATAGTTTAATGTACAATCAGTGATAAAACAAGGCTGCACGTTATCTCTACTCTTATTCATCATCTGTATGAATCATATTATGTAAGTAGTATCAAGCCTGATATTAAAATTGAAGATGTAAAACTTAGCTCTTTGCTTTATGCAGATGATGTTGTACTCCTAAACTCATTTAGTGCAAGTCTGCACGATTCCATAACTAAATTAATAACAGCTGTTACAAATTTTGCATGAAAATCAGCAATAATATGAAATCACCCAAACTAAGAAAATAGGCAGAAACATTGTACGCTATCAATTGCATTCTAAATGAAGAACCTATAGAATAAGTAAAATATTTCAGCTCTTTAGGCACAGTTTTTAGTGAAGAATTTTATTATTATTATCATTATTGTATGGGTGCCTCCATGGAGTACAATGCCTCATTAGAGAAATGAACTATCCACACAGTCGATCATATCTCTCCTTGAACCCATTAACAGACAAAGCACTTAAAACTGACTCTTGGCACCCCATTCCACTCATTCACAACTCTTCAAGCAAAAAATCTAGTCCTCACACCCTTATGAACCACATCTTTACTCAATTTCCAGGGATGACCCCTTGTCCTCTATGAAGACTGTGTATGTGTATAATGTCCTCTATGTCGATGACTATACCATTTTCTGTCATTTGTGAACAGAAGATGACATACGAGGCTCATAGAAAGTACACTGCAGAAAATCATTGATCATCCTGCAAAATAGTTGCTTACAAATGGGTTTAGGTTTTCACTACAGAAGACGTACGCATTTCTTCCACAAATGTGGTCTTCACCCTGACCCAGCCATAAGACCAGGATAAACGTTGATGACACTTGTAACTCAGCAAAGTTCTTGGGGCTCATTTTTTTTTAACAAAAAAAAACTGACTTTTCCACTTCATACTGGCCACCAAGAATTTCCACCTCTCATGTTTTTTGTCAGCAGCTCTTTGAAATTCATAGAACTGAATATGCTGATTTTCTGCCTATCTATTTGAAACATCTTTCCAGACAATATTATATATGCACCAATCCCACTAGAGTGTAACAACTTTACAGCTGAACTCTATGCAGTAGCACTTGCAGTAAAATCCATCAGAGTGTATTGCTACCAAAGGTGCATAATATATTCAGACTTACGATGTTCTCTAAAGGCAGTAAGATCCCTTGAGCTCCAGAAACATTCAGTGCGCTTTCAAATGCAACACCCTCTTTCTGCTCTGGAAGCTACACTGTAGTGTATGCTTCTGTTGAATTCCAAGCCATGTTCAGATGTTGGAATGAAGCTGAGATACTGCAGCTAGGTCAGCTTGTTTCCACATCTGTCTGTACCATACACAGGTTACTGGCAGATTATCAGACAAAAGCTTCTATCCCAGTGGCAGTCATCTTGGAACAGTGAAATTAATAATAAACTATATAATAATGATAATTAAGAGTCTGGAGTTAAATTATGGCAATCTACACCAGATAAACATGCATAGAAAACTTGCTTTTTTATATATGTTTTATACCCATCTTTTACAGTTTTTATTTTAACTTTTCTGTGCATAGCTTTTAGACCTATACATCTCTAACAACTGATCCACTAGTCAGCCTAGTGGATCAGTTGTTAGAGATGAAGAAATGCATCATCGAATAAAAGTGATGGGCACGAAAAGAGTAATCATAATGGGGGGACTTTAATTATTTAAACATTGATTGAGTAGCAGTAAAATTTCATGAGAAGAATGAAACTGAATTTATTGAGCTGTTGTAATACAACTTTCTCAAGCAACATGTGACAGAAGGAACTTGTGGTTAAAGAGTGTTGGAGGGTATTTCAGTTAAAGATGCAACTGTTCTGCCTCTGGTTGGTGACAATAATCATGTGGTACATTAGAAAGTGGCTAAGTTTATGAATGATCCATTCAGAAAGGTTACATTCTGAACTACAAAGCAGAAAATTATGACCAACTGATACTGAGTCAGCAGAATGGTATTGGTTACTAGATGGGAAGAATATTGACAGTGCATGGGAAGCATTTAAAAAAATACTTAAATGATGCAATATCAGAATGTGTCCTGAGAGTTCAAAGAATAAATAGGGTAGGAGTCAAATGGATGTATAATCTTATTAAGCAAAGATTCGTAAGAGAAGGATGATGTGGAAGGCATGCCATGTGCATAACGATGATATCCATTATGTAGAGGTTGTTTAAGTAATCGAGTGCCCATTTCGCTAAAAGCTGTCACCCTGGTGTAGGCAACATTAAGCTCATGGCTACCTCTTCACTAGATAAAGAAACTTGAGTGTATGAGGAGAAAACATTAGAGCTGTTGCACAAACTGAATAAGAATTCAGCTATATTGAATAATGGGTTAACAGCACAAGTGCTAAAAGAGCATTCAGCTGAACTGGCTATTCCTTTAAGCAGGCCATACAATTTGAGTCTCAGAACAGCAAAGATTCTGCAAGAGTGGAAAGAATGTATTATAATCTCATTGCACAAGTGTGGTGCAAAGACCATTGTATCCAACCATCAACCAATCAATATCTCATTATTGGTGGTGAAAGATTTTGACAAAATTGGTTAGGCTCACATTCAGAAATGGGTTGACAGAGAATATCTACTTTGCAATGAACAGCATGGGTTTACTAAGAGAAGGTCATGTTTTAGCAACTTGCTCATATTCTGTAATAATAGTAGCATTGAGCTAGACTAGGGAAATGGATACACTATGATACTTTTGGATGTTGCTATGGCTTTTGACAGAATACAGCATGGAAGACTGTCATATAAATTAGAGAATATGGGTTTGGATTATTAGCATGGATAAGAGGATGACTGATTTACAGATATCAAATAAGTGGTATATGGGGGGGGGGTGAGTCTGTGAAATTTAAGGTAACCAGTATTGTACACAAGGATCAGTCCTTTGTCTGATGTTATTCAATCTGTACATTAATGACATTGGGAAGGATTTGACAGATGACATACGGCTATTTGCTGATGTTGCAAAGATAGATAGGGCAATCAGAAATGTTGCTGATATGCTATACTTGCAGAATGATTTGAATGGGTTGGAATTGTGGACATGGGAAAATGAATGCCAGCTCTCTCCCCCCCCCCCCCATCCATAGATGCCATGTGGACACTCCCATACCCCACCGGGTTTTGGCAGTAACTTCTGTCATTTTGCTTCTAAGACCTCACTTGGACTATTGTCCACAGGTCTGACTCCTAGTTTTGTGTTATGATACAGTGAAGAGAGAGAGTGTAAAGAAGCGTGTTGAAAATGATATCAGGATTGTAGAATATTGATCTTGAAGACAGATTGAGAATTTGTAGACTGCAAACAGGAGAAAGAGGGGTGATGATTGAGGCACTTCTGATAGAGTCATACAGGATTTTGATTGATGGATTTTTTTATTTTGTGGAGGGGTGGGGAATTGACAACAGGGCATCCTTGGAAGCTGAGAATGAATGCTGCTAAAAAGTGGTGAGATTTTTTTTTCTTTTTTTTTCCCCCCCCTAATTGAGTGGTGTGTCATTGGAATAGATTGCTATGGGATGCTGTGTGTGTGCAGTGTGAATGAATTCAATAACAAGTTTGATGGCTGCTGGGTAACATGTCCTCCCTCGATGAGTTCCTGACTCCCTGGAGGTCTCTCTTAATAATAATAATATGCTGATTATTTATTACATCTGTTCTGGCTCAGCATGACCATAGATGTCCTTGAGGTCATTAAACTGAAAAACAATCAAAGAAACCTCTACCCAATAGTAAGTCCCAGTGTAGTTTGAGGCAGGAAAGGTATCTTAAAGATTTGCATGAATTGTTCAGCAGATGTGGGAAATAAGGCTGTTGTCAGTTCAAACTGTTGTCTTTAAAAACCACTGTTCCACTGAAAGAAGTTTTACCAGAGGCAGTGCTTGAATGTTTAGTTATGTCTGGTTAGAATGGATCTTTAATTATCATGTTGGAGGCTTAATGGATTTTTTACAACACTCAAAAAGAATTAAAATAGAATTCACAGGTATCATGGAAGAAAACCACCATGCTCCACCTCAGCAAATTCAAGAAAGAGACTTTTCTTAGAAGCAGCAGCAGCTCTCAAAAACCAACCAAATCTTAATAAATAGGATTGCATTAAGCTTCCGAAGATTTGGGAAACACTCATCACCAGAGGTCCCACCTTACATTCCAGGCCACCTACTACCGCCCTTAGAGGGCGCTCCACCTAGATAGGACTTTAGTGTCACCCATGGTTGGGCTTAGTATTGTATGATATTTGTGTGCATGTTACATTAATTTTTTTTGTAATCCCCGTAGATGTCGTGGTGACTAGGACGAAATATAGGAAGTATTAAATTCTATTTTAATTCTTTTTGAGTGTTGTAAAAAATCCATTAAACCTCCAACATGATGTCCTCACAGCACTTAAGCCTCTACACACGGATCTTTAATTAAATCTAACACTTCATCAGCTAGAAACTGAGAAACTCTCCAGGCTAGCAAAAGTTTTTTTATTCAAAAGTTTAAAACTTGTCAATAAAGTGAACTGAATTTTTGATATAAGAGTTTGAGTTCCTAACGTGATTTAAGAATAGATAATGAGTTGATGAGTGGATGCCACCATAGTCATTCTGTGGGATGTTATGGAATGTTATTCCTGTGGCCATTGGAGAACCACATTGTCTCAGAGTTATGGGGTTAAAAGAATTTACCCTATCAAATCAGATGGCCAATTAGGTCTATTCCAGAGTAATTCATTTGTTTTATCATGTATAGTCCAGTATGATCATTGTCAAGATTTAAATAGGTGTAGGAGTCATCAGGTATGAGAGAGATTTTGGAATTATAAGCAGTAGTGTTCGTTAATAACTTGCATCTTTCTTGTTGGCCTCGAGTATGATGCTGTCTTTGTTTTACTTCAAGGAGCGAAATGCCTTATTTTGTCAACTGGCAATAATAAGTCTAGTATCTAAGAATAAAGAAGAGCAGCAGTTGTAAATATAATTTCAAAATCAAGTGGAGATGACAAATGCCAACCTGGTGGACCATTGTGTGTAGTGTAGCTGCTCTCCAACCAACAGGCTGTGGGTTCGAATCCCACCATGGGCATGGGTGTTTGTGAAATTCATCTCCCACCTTTAGGTGGGAGATGAATTTCACATCCCTCCCATGATACAAAATGTAGGAGCAACATAAAAAAAAAAGACTAGCTTTTCTATACTATATAATATGTCCACTTTTGAAAAACTAATGTGAGTGTAAAGTCAAAACTTTTCTGAAGATGGAAACTTCTGAATATGTTAAAGTATGGTTAGATAGGTTTATTACAATTCTATTAGTTGGAAGTAAAATATCTCTGAGGATTTAATATGGTTTAAATAGTCTTTTAAATAGTTTTTTCTTTTGGTTTGTACAAGACAGATAAAATGCAGTTGTAGGAATGGCAAATATTATTGCTTATGTAATTCCACAACTATGAATCAGTCCTATTTGTGAGAAAACAGTGCATGTCAAAGCACCTGTAATGTAAATCGTCAATAAAAAACCTAGTGGAATGAATACATTCTTGATGAAGAGCCAAAGAAACTTTCCAATATACCCATTAAGCTTTGTTCATAAACATATGTTCCTTAATTAAGAAAACTCAGGAATAACATGGCCATTCCTACATTTCTTCAAAACAGTTAAATGAATAAATACAGATGCAATACCCTACAACAAGATTTGGTCCCCTACAACAAGATTTTCAGATTATTTGTAATGTACAAAAGATAAGTAAAATAATAATAATAATAATAATAATTAGATAATAAATTTAATGGTAAATGAATTTTATCACCTAGGGTGAGATGACTAGCATGCTTACTAAATGCTCAAAGTAAAAACATGTTTTTTTTTGGGGGGGGGGGATATATGATTTTTCTTGTTGAGCGAGGCTTGAGGCGTGATTTTACCTGACATCGTGTGTCCAGTGGAGGTGCTAAATATTTTTTTTTTAAAATCTGAAATAAATCTTGACTACTGTGCACAGATCTGGGCACCAGGGTTTCTTGGTGATGAGGAAGAGGTGGAGAAGATCCAAAGGTGATAGACCAAGATAGTAGCAGGTCTATGGAATGAACCTTATGAGACCAGGTTGAAGATTTGTAGGTTACAGAAACTGGTTGATAGGCCGAAAAGGGGTGATATGATTGAGACATACAAATTACTAAGAGGTTTTTTCATCATTAATTCAGAGGAAATTTTTCAGAACATGTCTGGTGGTGGAAGAACTAGACACCATCCATGAAAACTGAGTAAGAGTGTAGTTAGCAAGAGTGTTAGAACCAGGTTTTTTGCTTGGAGAGCAGTGAATGAGTGGAATAGGTTGTTGGAGTCTGCTGGGGGTGCCATGACTGGGAATGAGTTCAAAGCAAAGTATTATAGATACTGCGTAAATGCTGAATGGTTCTTGACATGATGTTTAGGGCCTTTCTTGATGAGTCTAAGGACTCCTTGGAGTAGCCCAATAATAATAATAATAATAATAAATTCTTACTTACATATTCATGATCTGACAAAATCTACAGGGTGTTCGGGATAAATTTGACATATTTATAATTAATTATATTTTTCCGTAAGTTACATGTATTAACACACACTTCTCTTCATTTAAAAGTTTGGACCCTTCTTCATTCATATACAAGATGTCAGAAAGGATGGATAGCTGGAACCCACCTGAATCATGGAAGAGAATAACTTGTATCATGATGATTCGTGCCCGCCATCAAAATAAGGATATTACGACTGCTGCCCAATGCTCCCTGAATACAGTAAAAACAATCAGGCATGAACTAGAGACTTGCAATGGTGACTACGAGGATGTAGCAAGAAGAAAGATCCCTAGCAGACGATCTGATTGCGTTCGTACAGCAGAATTCCTCGCAAATCTGCAGGAACAGGTGTTGAAGAACCCTGGCATTGGAATTCGGGCTTTGTTCGTGGAGTTGCTAACTGTAGTCAAGCCCTGGATAACAAGGGTAGCCAATGGTAGGCCGTATGTATGGCAGCAGGATTCGGCCCCTTGCCACACCTCTGGGAAAAGTCAAAAATGGTTGTCTGAAAATTTCTACGACTTCACCAGTCCAAATGTTTGGCCTCCAAACTCCCCAGACCTTAACCCCATGGATTATTTTGTATGGGGCGCAGTTGAAAAAGACACCAATCGCACTTCCAGTAATACAAAAGCCCAGTTAATGGATAAAATTAAAACAGTTTTTGCGGCCCTTCCCAGGGAGACTGTAGCATCAGCTTGTTCGAGGTTCCAAAGCAGAATTGAAGCTGTGATCGATGCTAATGGTGGTTATTTTGAGTAAATCTTGTTGATAGTATTGTAATTAACTCTGCCTGTAATGTTTTTTTGTCAATTCATTAAATTTAATAGATACAAAGATTTTCTTTTTCCTTACGAAACTGTCAAATTTATCCCGAACACCCTGTACATACATATGTATGTATTGCAAATATCTTCACAATAGATGTACTGAAAAGTACAAATTTCATTAAGTAATTAAACATATTTGCATACTAAAGTGTAAAAATTACTGAAGACTACAATCTAATTGTACACAAATTCGAGCTTTTGAGGGATATCCTGTTCTTTATATCTCCACCATGACATCCTCTTTCTCATTGGCCCCTGCATAATTCAGTGATTCATCCATTTCACCCCAGTTCATCCTTCTTTCCTTAGAAGGAAAGAAGGATGTACTGTTTCTGTGATCAAGCTTTCTGAATTATGAGATATAACAACTGTAAATCTTTTGTGCACTTCCTCATTAATCTGGTATTGCCATAGGTAACTTTTTTAACTCGGGCATTGCTTATTTTTGTTCCCATGATTTATCTGATTATATATAACTTGTAACTGCCACGCCACTCCCCATATCAGAACCAGATGATCATTGTTCCCTATTCATGGTATCTTGGTGACATCTTCTCTTATCACCATATGAAATGATATTAATAAATCTAACACTCGTGTCCCATGTGTTGCTTCAACTGTATGCTTCATATTTCCCTTATTTTATTTTCTTCTTCCATTACTAAATTCACCCGTTATTATCACCCTCATGTCATTCACCAGTCTTCATCTTCTTCCTTTCCTCCTCTTTTACTTGCAGTGTCGAGGATTTGCTATTCATTTAACTGCAGCCATATCATGAGGATAAGGTGGTTAGCCCTGTGCCTCCCCACATGTCCTATGTATTTATGTGTTCACCAGCCAGTTTGCCTGTTCTGGGGGAGACGAAAAACCAGAGTTTCCGGGTGAAAAAAAAACCTCTACCTCTGTATGAGACCGGCTAACTCACCTTTTGTCGAAAGAAACCAGATAAAGGTTCCTCACATCACTGATGGGAATCAAACCCAGGCCTTTCTGACCAAAGGGCTTCTATACTGACTGAACTAGGTAAGAGGTGGAGGATCCAGAGGCGAGTGACTAAGATGATAGCAGGTCTATGGCATGAACCATATGAGAACAGGTTGAAGATTTGTGGGTTGCAGAAACTAGTTGATAAGCAGAAAAGGGGAGATATGATTGAGATTCAAATTGCTAAAGGGATTCTATAGGATTAATTCAGAGGGAGATCAGGACTGGTGGTGGGAGAACTAGGGGACACCTATGGAAGCTGGGCAAGAGTGTGGTTAGCAGGGGTGTTAGAGCTGAGTTCATTTACTTTTAGAGTGGTAAATGAGTGGCAAATTCATTCTTCTAATCAAGCTTTCTGAATTATGAGATATAACAACTGTAAATCTTTTGTGCACTTCCTCATTATTTGAGCATCATTTATTCAAATTGCTTTCCACATCTCAGTTTTTTGATTCATTTCTGTCTTAAGTTATGATGTGCATGCCTGAACTTTTGTTACTCTCATTTAAAATTCATTCAGAGTAATTACTCTGAATGAATTTTAAATGAAGTAAGTAATTTTGCTAGAGTCTAGACAAACAGAACATCTTTTCTTCAGTTTTTATGTCACTTTTACTATCTCCAGTTTCTTTTACAGTACTTTTTCTTCCATGTCTTAACTTTTTTCAATAATCTCCAAATTGTTGGACTACCTTCATGATATTAATTTTCTATCTGATTACCAGAGTCAGAAGTTTCCCCCCAAGCCTTTTGTCAGTTGGTTGGCCTGAAATTCTGAAAATCTGGAAATAATGATTTGGCATACACTTAGCTACAGATGACTCGCCTATTTCATTATTGATGATACCACATTCTTGAAGCAATATGTCGGATCTATCTTATGAAATGATTTTTTTACACAGAGAATTAAAAATTAGTCACCTTCCACGGAATTTAATCCTTTAATCTGGTATAAAAGGGAGGTGTATGTGAAACTTAACTCATTGTAAAGTTGAGCACTTAACATTGTCATAGGTATAAATGTATTTAAATGATCTGATTGCCTTTCTAATACCACTGCCACTCTGTTTACTGGAAACCTGAAATGAAAGAAACCATTCTTCCCTCAGTGTTCCTAATCTTTTGTGGTTGGAACATTTTATTTTATTTTTTTGTATTTTTTTAGGACTCCTGGCAACATAAAAAACATATTTGCAATAGCATGGTAAGTAGTTAACTGCAAACTGTTTACATGTATTTTACATTATTCACTAATTTATCTCCTTGTAACCATTTATTTACCTATCAACACCCTGTGTGATGCAACAGTATGACCTTTGTTGTCATTGTGCCATAAACTCCAAATCAATCAGTTATTATCTGCAGTCTTGAAATGGGATGATTTCTTCTTTTCTGGTGAAAAAACATAAAGTGAAATAAAAAAGGTAGAAAAAGTAAACCTTTTTTGGTGGCAAAAAGGTCTGATTTTTCTATTGTTGCAAATAACTTCACTTCAGAGTCTCCATGGTTTGTTTTTGCTTTCAAACTCTTTCATTTTTTCTCCACTAATTGTATATTTAAGATTACAGTTCACCTCTGAGAGCTGCTCAAGTCTGATTATTTTTAAAACTTTTATGCATATGATGTCCTGCTTAAAACTAAATGATGATCACTTCTCATTTCAAATCCCTTGTATATTCTTGTCTGTTCTCATCAAGTATAAAGATATATGAACTAAATGTAGTCTTCATGACTAAGCTAGTTGTACAGAGGCTAATGTTCATATTAATTTCTTTTGTATTCCATAATCCAAATCATGCATCCCTTTGGGTGCGTATAATTCTGTGCATTGTGGGAAGGACTACTACCTAGTCTAGGTTCAACCTTAATTGAGGTACCTCTCCAAAAACTCTGAGTGAGCTACAAGATCATCTAAATTTCATTGAGTGACCTTAAAGGATCACTACTAAACTCCTTACTCCTGATCTGAAGTTCTCCAGAATAGGAAAACGAGTGGTGACTCTACTCTGTAACAGGCAGATCCTACCACCAAGCAGAGCTGCTCTACTCCCCAGAAAGCAAGCAAGCTCAAAGACTAATATTATTAAATGCCATCAGTGAGAGCCAGTCCCAGAAGTGATTCCAAGATTGAAGTAATACAGAAATCATTATTAAAATACTTTAGATTAGAGCTAGTTGTAGACTGTACTTGTCTGGGTAGTGGCCTTTTCCATTATACACACCCAAAAAGATGTATGTTTTGCATTATGAGATATTAAGGCAACTAATTCAAAGTCATTAGACTCTATATACAAGTAGCCTTCTCATGAAGAAACTTCACACACAAACTGTTTGCTTGCACTTCGATAAAGGATTAAACAAGAATGTAATTTCTTGGCAGGTTTAATTTAATTTCTAACCAAATGAAAAATCTTTTTACAACTAGAGCATGCATTTCTGTATGCCTAGTATTCATTTTTACATGTAGATCTACATCATTAAATATATAATATGCTTAACACTCCTGAAAATCTACACCATGCCTTAATTAACCCTCCAGTGAATAGATCAAAATAGTATTTGGTACAAAATTTCTTTTTTATGTTAATCACTAACATGCCATGTTGTTCATCTTAGTTGAACATCATACCATACAGCATTACTATAGTAGACAGCTCCCAACCTTCTGTGAAACCCTAACAATCCAAGTGACCTTTTTTTAAAAAAAAATTAATCCCGTCTTTCACCAAAATAATATCCCTACGTTGGAAATAATAGTAAAAATGCTGAGATGCAAGCAGGGGGAATACTTATTATTATTAACATCTGACCTCCATGGAGTCAGACTCGTGATGGCAAGTACACACTATTATATACAAAGTTCATCCAGCCATGCTTTAAACTGATTCAGTGAGTCTAGTGTCTACATTCACAACATACACACATGCAGGCAATACATTCCACTCATCAACACTTTCCATGCAAAGAACCTGCTTATTACTCCTCTGCTTACACCCTCCTTATACAGTTTCCAGGGATGGTCTCTTGTTCTGCGCCCCCACCCCCACCCATTCTATGAAAAATCTCCATGTCAACCTGATAACCCCTGACTAACTTATGTTTCAATCATATTCCCCCCTCCTCCTCCTCCTATTCACAAGGTTTTGCAATTTACATTCTTTTAGTCTGTCTTCATACTCTGCTCCACATTCCAAAGACCACTGACAACCTTTGTGAATCTTCTCTGGAATCTTTCTGACTTATCCTCATCACCATGAAAACCATGTGCCCAAATCAGTGCACAATAATCCATATGAGGCATAATCATTCCATGCTATAGCTCCAAGCTGTCTTTTAAGCTTGTCATAATCACTAGCCTCATACTTCCACTTATATAATTTCCTCACAGAAGTCTGGTTAGCCACATATAGCTAGCCACAACTCATGTGATCACTCCCACCAACAGGAGGGAAGTGCAGAACCCCACTCACAGTTACATATTCTGATGAAATGATGATCTAAACCTCTTTATCTTTGCATTCCCTCCTTTATATGCTGTCTGAGATAGTTGTCTCTCAAGAAATTCATTTTTTTTATTCCCAAATGCTATCTCGTCATTCCAATCTATACTGCCACAATTAAAATTGTCCATAATAATCATCCTTTCTTTGTTCACTAACCCAAGTTGTTTATACATTTCTTCATCACCCTCCTCCACATTCTCTGGCCTTTAGCAACATCCAACTAAATATGCGTTCCTGTCAACCTCCACCTCACACCATGCTGCCTCATAACCATTGCCACTATTCTCTATTTCATGTCTACTTTATGTGGACATAATTCCCCTGCTAACATCAGCAGCGCTCCCTCCTTTCCTCATGAAAAATACTATATCCTTCCATTTCTTCATCGTTAGGATATCATCTTCATTGAATCTTTCACATATTCCAGTGATTTTGGGGAGAATAAACTCAATCAGTGAAACCATTTCATCTCTCTTATTTCTGATACTCCTGGCATTTGTAAATAAACACAGCAGTTCACTTTTAGGTCTATAACCAGTCCTACTCATCACTTGTTGGTTGTGATTTCCCCACCATATCTGCCCAATCTCCTTTATCACTGCTTACCACATATGTCCACTGAGTGTCAGTCTATCCCCTCTCTACATCCCATTCTATTCGATTTTTTTGTTGATCATCCCTATATATAAATGCACTACTACTTCCATCCACTCGTTCTATACCTTGTCTCCCTGTCCACTCCATCTATTTCCCTGTTCCTCTTGTATTCCCATTCTCTCTCTCTCTCTCTCTCTCTCACTAATTCTGTTTCCATTGCCAAGCACTTCAGTCTCTCAATACCACTCTCCTGTTCTTTCATGTAGTCCATGGTATAATTCCATTGTTCCCTCAAATACATGACATACATCTCCACAAACTGCACTCCCTTCTTCTCACACTGCTCTGTCAGCATACTGTTCATGATTCTGGCTCTCCACCTCAACTCAGCATTGTCGTACCTCAGCAACACACTGACAACCTTTCCCACTATACCCTTATTTTTCACTCTCCTTAATAACCTCCTAATATTTGCTCTTTCATTCTCCTTATGTTCACTTAAATCATTTGTCCTCACAACTGCCACCAGTTCTCTTGCTCGTTTCCTTCTCATATGAAAAACATGAATTATCTTGCTCATTCTCCTTCCTAGATAGCATACCTTATAGACTTTCTCATTAACCAATCCTCTAACAGTGGAATCTCCATATACTGCTACTCTCAAATCATTTGTCACCTCTTTTTTCCTTTTTTCTTTCATTTGGTTTCATTAAACGTCTAATATCACTATCCATGTTCTTCATTTCATTTTTTATTTTGAATAATAGTGATGTGAGGAAGTGTCAAGGTATATTTAGTGGCATAAATTCCTGTTTTGTTTTTTACACTATATTTTTTTTACAAAATGTTCAGGTATATCTATATTTGATTGGGGGAAAAAATTCCTCGGCACTCTAGTATGAACATGGCAACACCCTGTTTGGGAACCACTGGTCTGAATGGATACAGGAGAAAGAATACATTTGCTAACATTATATTTGAAGGCCTATACATATTATACTCCTTAGGAAATTATGTATAAATTTAAGTACTTAAAAAAAAAAAAGTAAATAAAATGCTATGCCAGAGGACTGCTGAAGAGGGAAAGAATAAAGAAGAAAAAAATTATTTCGTAAGAGTGGAGTTAAGTGTGAAGAGGGTTTGAGCAGCTACTGTGTGCGTGCGTGCATGTGTATGCACACATACTTGCATTAGCAGATGGGGAGGAGAGTAGGAAAATTAACGGTGATCTTGAAATAAATTATATCAATGTATAAAATGTGAGGAAAACAATGGAAAGTCTCTATGAGCGTAGTGCTTTTATGTGAATCATGTTGCTTACAAACTTTTTCAATCCATTTCAGGCTTCTGATAAATAGGGTGGCAGTCACATTTCCAAATGAAAATCATCTACCTTAGGCATTAGCAAAACACTATCCACTTAGCCAGTCTGGTATTGGTGATAGACTAATTCATTAATCAACCTAATCATTTTCTTTTGTGCTTAGTTAAGACTTTTAGGGAGCTCCTATGGATATCACCATGTGAGAAGCAGTAAAATTCAGTGCTCAGACAGATTTCTCATTTGTATAGAATTAATAGTTTTTAATAAATAAATTTATCTCAAGTAAAAACAGAAAACCTAATTTCTTTGATTGCTAGGGAGTCAATACTTGTAATATGTTTTTGGAAGTTATCTGAAACCGAGAAATCTCATCTTTTCAAAAGATTTGGATAATGTCAAAAGTTAGACATAAAGAAAAGGGATACTTTTTTTGTTAGAAATGAGACTGGATTGAATTTTGTTACCAGTGAATTTAACAGTATTAGATTGAAGAAGTAGATATTCTGGAAGTTTTGTTAATCTGTGTGGTGCATGGTTTATTGGAAAGAAAGAAAGAAAGAACATCTAATCCATAGTTCTGTCATCAGCAGAACTATGGATTAGATGTTCCATTAATATATATATATATATAAGGAAGAGAGTAGATTTAAACAGAGAATCCTTCTGGAATTCCAGGACTAGCTGCACAGTTAGAGGTTAAATATCCATTCTTCAGAGAATGCACTTTTTTTTTTTTTTATGTTGCTCCTTCCCACGAAAGGTTATTTGAAAACCTGTAGTAAATTTCATACTGTGAATTGGCTAAGGATTTTTTTCCCCTATTTTTCACATATATATATATGTATATATATATATATATATATATATATTAAGGATACCAAGCAATTTTAAACCTCGTTTTACTCCATTTCCCAAGTAAGCAAACAGACCAAAAGTCAAGTTTGCGCCTGCAATTGATGCAAGTCTAACTGATCCCACAGGTAGTGCAAGATCAGGGCAACTCGTGGCAAAGGTGGAACAAGCTCCGATCACTAATCTTAATATTTACCCTTAATGCCAAAACACATCTCCAAGAAGGGGATGTATGATGTTTTGTATTAAAGGCAAGGGGCCACTACCCAGACCGGTTTTGACCTTTATTGAGGTCTCATCAGTGGGAGCTAGGCTAGAAATACTAAGATTTAGTAATACAGAGCTTGTAAGTATTTCACCAAAACAAGTTACCATAAGGTGTTTTAACCTTATTAAATAAAAATCTCTGGAGGAGATATAAATGTAGAAAGTATTTTTACCTTGGGTATAAATATGTTAAGGATACCAAGCAATTTTAAACCTCGTTTTACTCCATTTCCCAAGTAAGCAAACAGACCAAAAGTCAAGTTTGCGCCTGCAATTGATGCAAGTTTAACTGATCCCACAGGTAGTGCAAGATCAGGGCAACTCGTGGCAAAGGTGGAACAAGCTCCGATCACTAATCTTAAAAATACTTTCTACATTTATATCTCCTCCAGAGATTTTTATTTAATAAGGTTAAAACACCTTATGGTAACTTGTTTTGGTGAAATACTTACAAGCTCTGTATTACTAAATCTTAGTATTTCTAGCCTAGCTCCCACTGATGAGACCTCAATAAAGGTCGAAACCGGTCTGGGTAGTGGCCCCTTGCCTTTAATACAAAACATCATACATCCCCTTCTTGGAGATGTGTTTTGGCATTAAGGGTAAATATTAAGATTAGTGATCGGAGTTTGTTCCACCTTTGCCACGAGTTGCCCTGATCTTGCACTACCTGTGGGATCAGTTAGACTTGCATCAATTGCAGGCGCAAACTTGACTTTTGGTCTGTTTGCTTACTTGGAAAATGGAGTAAAACGAGGTTTAAAATTGCTTGGTATCCTTAACATATTTATACCCAAGGTAAAAATACTTTCTACATATATATATATATATATATATATTTGTATTTATAATATATTTTTAACATAGTCTGGAAACCCTACAACAGACAAAACGTGGAACTTATAAATTATATATTTAGTTTAATTCTTTATCCAAGTGTAAGCAAACAAAGTTTGCACCTGAAGTATCTTCAGGACTTCAGGACTGGGGGGCAACTCATGGCCCCCAGTTCTGAAGATACTTCAGATGCAAAACTTAAACTTGGATAAAGGATTAAACTAAATATATAATTTATAATCTAACCAAGTAAAAAAAACTTCCAAACATGGAACTTTTTCAAGCCGCTTCAGTCCTCCAAGAATTAAGACATTGGTCTCACTCTGGGTGATGAAATTCATCTCCCACTAAAGATACGATAATAAACATCCACGCGTGTGGTGGGATTTGAACCTGCACCTTATTAGTTGGAGAGTAGGTACAATAACCACTCAGCCAACCAGGCCAGCATCTATTCACACAAGTACCACAATAAGCAGCCTTAGAAAGGGAAGGTAGCAATTGAGATGAAGAAGACAGAACATAAAATGTACACTTACTTAGTTTTCCATTTTGTCGAACAGTCAAATGCTTTAATGATATCAGCAATAGCTTTACGAATTTCTCCAAAGTTTTCAAGAATTTCTCAAAATATGGTTAGAAGAAAGAAAATCTCCACTGATGATGATCACTTGTAGAATCCATACTGCTCATCATCTATTAATTTCAAGATATTTATTATTATTTTTTTTTTAATGACAAGCCCACTCACCAAAGATTTAAAACTTATTGCACATTAAACATTGTGTTCATCGATGCTTCAGTAATACAGGAACCCTGCTCAAACATGACTTCTTTTCAAGCTGCTTCAGGCTTGTGATAAGCAGGGAGAGGTAGTCTTACTTAAAGTGATGAAAATCACTATCATCAATAGGATATTTATGGATATCTCTATTATAGTGGATTCTTATCCTGCATCCTGTAGAATGGATAGTGGAGATGCTATCTACTGCAGCTTGGCTGCCTAGAAGTTCACTGTAAATAGATTTCTCTATTATATTATATTACATTACATTACCTTGGAAGGAAATGATGTGAGTGGAAGTGAAGGAGGTCATGAAGAGGATGAAGAATGGAAAATCGGTGTGACCAGACAGGATTCCAGTGGAGACATGGAAGCTCTGGGAGAAGAGGGAATTGACCTGCTGTGGGACTTGTTCATGAAAGTTTGCCAACAGTACTTTAGATGTACAAAAGTACATCTAAAGGGTAAAGGGGATGCACAAGACTGTAAGAATTACAGAGGAATAAAGTTGATGTCGCACACAATGAAAATCCTAGAAAGAGTTCTTGATGGAAGACTGCGGAACGAGGTGGAGATTACAAAGGAGCAATTTGGCTTCATGCCTGGTCGATCGGCCAAAGATGCTATCTTTGGGGTACGACAGAGGATGGAAAATAGAGTGCCAAGGCAAGAAGTCTGGAGGTGTCTGAGGGAGAAGAAGGTACCGGAGAAATATGTCAGGTTGGTGCAGGAGATGTACAGAAATGTGAAGACAAGTGTTCGAAGAACCTGCCTAGGAGTGACAGAAAGTTTTCCAGTGACAGTTGGCTTGCATCATGGGTCTGCATTAAGTCCGTTCCTGTTTAATATTGTGATGAAGGTGGTGACAGGGGAAGTGAGAGAAGATGTGCCTTGGACTATGTTGTATGATATCGTGCTGTGTGCAGAATCAAGAGAAGTGGCAGCCAAACTGGAAAGTTGGAGGAAAGTACTGGAAGAGAGAGGTATGAGACTGAGCAGAAGTAAGACCGAGTATATGTGTTGCAAAGTGGATGGCAGCCAGGAGACAGATCTGGAGCTTGAAGGAAATATTATCAGGAAAGTCAGTGACTTTAGATACTTAGGTTCAACAATGAAAGAGGATGGTGAGGCTGAGAAAGAAGTGGGATGCAGGATGGAGGAACTGGAGAGAGAGAGAGATGGCTGGAGTGCTATGTGATAAGAGGGTGCCGATCAATCTAAAAGGCAAAATTTACAGGACAGTAGTGAGACCAACTATGACGTATGCTTTGGAAACTGTGGCCCTGAGGAAAAATAACATCAGCAGAGATGAGAATGCTTAGGTAGATGTGCGGTGTGACCAGAAAGGATCATCTGAGAAATGACTATGTAAGAGGAACGATGAAAGTTACGAACTTAGGAGCAAAGATACAGGAGGCAAGGTTGAGATGGTTTGGTCCTGTGATGAGGAGGGAGGAAGAGTATCTGGGAAGAAAGGTCATGCAGATGGATGTGCAAGGGAAGAGGAAGTACAGACGGCCAAAGAAGAGATGGAGGGAGATGGTGGAGGAGGACTTGAGGACGAAGAACTTGGATGTGGCTACAGCCCAAGACAGGATGTTGTGGAGGAGACTCACCACAAACAGCGACCCTACTTAAGTGGGAAAAGCTGCAGAAGAAGACATTACATTACCTTGGAAGGAAATGATGTGAGAACTGTTTGATAATTTGATTGTCAAGGTATGTCACCCTTCTTAGGGATAGGATATCTTTCTTGAATCTCCTCATGGTTTGAGGACTTGTGATCTTCCTGATGATGCTTCGCCATTTCTTTCTCCCCTGTGCTTCTCTTATTGCTTGTTCTAATTTAAGTCCAGTGATTCTTGATATTTGGTCAATCCACCTTTTTCTTTGGGGGGGGTTTCCTTTTTTTTCCCCACACGGTTTACCCTGGATGATTATTTTTTCCAGGCAGTTGCCTTGCCTTTATATATGTGTCCAAAATATTGCAGTCTTCTCTTTTCAGTTATGTTTATCAGTCTTGTGTGGATATTCAGTTCTTCTAGGATACTTTTGTTTGTTCACTTTTCTGTCCATGACACTCTTAACAATCTTCTCCAGCACCAGAGCTCGTACGCCTCAATTCTTCTTCTGTCATCTTTTGTCATTGTCCAAGCTCAGAAGCATAGAGAAAGATCGAAAAAAACTAAGGTTTCTACAAGCTTAATTTTGCTATTTTTGGAGATGTGCCTATCTTTCCAGATCTGAGTTAAATCAGTCATTGCTTTCTTATCTAGTGCTGTTCTTCTTATCTTTTTTTTACATCCATCTTTTTTTCTTATTATCACTCCAAGGTAGTTGAAATGGTTGACAATTTCAATTCCTTCTATATCTATCTCTTCTGCGTTGTTTAAAATCAGGGATAGGATATATAGATACTAATTTCCAAGTTGCAGAATTTACAGAATAAATACCAGCTATAATCACTGTATGTAGTAAAATATTTTTATGTGAAAATAATTTATTTGTATGTGTGGCTTGTTGAGTTTATCTCAAAAAATCTCAGATTATTTGGCAAGAATTTTGAACTTTGTTAAGAAATATTTTAAATAATTTTGACTCATTATCTTGAAAGTCAGGCCGTTTTATTAATTTTATGATAATCTTTGTATCACTGTCTAAATTTTCACTGCTAAATGTTTAATAACAGCTCATTAAATGGAGATGTGGATTTTAGATATGGTGATGTATACATTTTTTGTTATCATAATAAACTATTTGTTTTTATTGAAATGATTGTTACAGGCCCAATTTCAAGTGGATTGTCTAGTCCAAGACCACCATTTCCTATGACAACTCTGCCACCACCCCCAACTCCTCCTGCAGATCCAACCACAGAACAAGAAAAACAGCAGCAAGTGCAATATGAACAGTGGCTGCTACAGCAACAAGCTGTGTTAAGTAGCCAACAGAAATATCTAGAAACTGAAGTTGGAAAACTAAGAAAAGTTAAAAAGGCATTAAATGCAAAACAGCGTCAGTTGCGCAAAAATGGCAATGAACTGGCTGAGCATGATGCAACAGAACTGACTAGAATTAGTCAAGAGCAAGCAGGATTGCAGAAACAGCTTGATCAGGTAAAGTACTTTCTTTTAACATTTGTGCATATTCTATAATTACAGTGGAGAAACTAGGAATATTAACCTGAGTACCTAGTATTCTATGATAGTAAACAATATGTTAATATAACTTTGAGGTCCAAGATCATTAACCTTTAGTTTCTAGTCTTGAAAATCAAGAGACAGTCATATCAATCAGTTTCAGCATTGCTTTGATTAGTCTGTCCAATTATTGCTTATTACAATAAATATTGTTCTTTGAAACTTTAAAAGTTTTACATTTGAAATTGAAAAATGGAATTAAAGATCAATGCTGAAAACAGATTTCAGAGCACAAATGTTGTTTGTTATAAAATAATATTGAGTCTTTCTTGAAATAAGTTCTAATGTCTGTGAGCATATTGGATTTGTTTTTTCCATCTGTGAGCATATAACATTCTAAATCTTCTTCTGACCAGAAGAATAATATGAAATTTGGTATTCAAGATGTTTACAGAAGTTTCTGGAGCAATCTGATTTTTTTATATTGGTTTGATAATTTTCAGTGGCATAGTTATAGCATAAAAATTTTTGAAATGATGCAAAATAATAAGTCTAGTGGCTGAATGGACAAAATTTGGCTGTTAGGTCACTTTTTTGGCTCTCCAAATGGCGTGAAATATTTTGAAATGAAATGAAGTGATAACTCTGATACCAGCATAGATTTCAATGAAATTTGAATCCCATCTACTTGAATTTGACAGAATACCACATGAAAAACTATTACACAAATTAGAACAAATGGGGATGGATATGACCCCCGTTAAGTGGATGAGAGGGTGGCTGCTGGACAGATGTCAAAAAGGTGGTATATGGAGAGGCATTCGAGGCGAAAGCAGGTGATTAGTGGTGTGTCACGAGGTTTAGTGCTGTGACCATCGCTGTTTAATTTATACATAAATTATAAAAGAAATAACCTGAAAGGAAATATTTAGTTGTTTGCTGATGATGCAAAATTAGGTAGAGTAATAGTTAATCAAGGCAATGTGGAGAGCTTGCAGGACAATTTAAATAGGCTCTCAGTATGGGCAAAAGTTAATGGGTGTCAGTTTAGTGTCGAGAAATGTAAAGTTATGCACTTTGGGATAAATAGATTATACCAATATAGTTATTCTGGTTTTCTGACCACATGTTTATTAAAGAAAACTGTTTTTAAAACTAAACAAGTACTAAAAACAACACCTGACAAGTTTCATCAGTCGTCAGACTAACATCTTCAGGAGTAATGAGAACTAAAAGTTTAAAGCTCAAACTACTGGAAATTACGAAAATTAGTTCATTTGTTGGTATTGTGAGCATCTAAACAGTTTGTTAAAAAAACCTAATAACAGATCTATACAACCGTTAATGCTTGTTAGCTGGAGACAATGCTATTTGTTGTCGCATTCTGTGGTTCACACTCACTCTGTCTGAGGTCTGAAATTGGTAACTTTTTAATAAACAATGATCAAACTTGATTTTTAAACTCAAACCTTGGTTTTTGTTGCATTGCATAGGAATTTTAATCATATTTGCTGCCTCTTTGAATTTTCTTGTGAAACAATTCTTATCTATATAATACATGCTTTTTCTATCCCAGAGTACATCATGACTGGTAGATCTGTAATTCGGTTTTTTAACAAACTGTTTAGATGTTCACAATGCCAACAAATGAACTAATTTTCGTAATTTTTAGTAGTTTGTGCTTTTAACTTTTAGTTCTCTTTACCTCTGAAGATGTTAGTCTGATGAACTAACGAAACTTGTCGGGTGTTGTTTTTTAGTACTTGTTTAGTTTTAAAAACAGTTTTCTTTAATAAACATGTGGTCACAAAACCAGAATAACTATAATGAACTTCATAACCACAGAAACCTCTGCAGGAAAATAGATGAAGCTAGAGATTTAGGGGTGGTGGTGGAAGACAGAGAGTTAAAGTTTAGTGGATATATTGCTAAGGTTGCTAAAGTAGCACATAAGATTACTTGGATTACCAGACTTGAGCACATCTGGATTACTGTGCTCAAGTCTGATCCCCTGAATTTTCAGGATGTGGAAATGATTGAGAGGATTCAGAGGCGAGTGACAAGATGGTGAGTGACCTGTGGAATGTGCCCTATGAGGATATATTGAAGGTGTGTGGATTGCAGAAGTTGGTTGATAGGAGAAAAAGAGAGGTGACATGAAAACGGGAGAAAAAGATATCCTTAAAGTATGGAGTAATTACTTTGAAAAATTACTAAATGAAACAAGCAGTGATAGCTCAATGGTAAAAAACACTCAACAGTCAGGAAAGCATATCCATAATTGAAGTAGAAAAAGCCATCAAAGGCTTGAAATGTGGAAAGGCAGCAGGAGTAGATGATATTCGACCAGAAATGCTGAAGTATGGAGGTATAAAAGTCTTACAGTATCTGCACTGCATGGTTCAGAAAAACTAGACAGAGGGACAAATTCCCGATTATTGGAGTAGAGCTCATAGGTTTTATACCATAAAAATGATATAAAACCAAAGAATTACAGAGGTAATTCCCTACTGAGTGTTCCTGGTAAGATTTATGCAAGTATAATTGAGAAACAGTTGAGAAGAATTGTGTAAGAAAAGCTTGGTGAAGAACAAGCTGGATTCAGGCCAAATACAGGCTGTCAGGATCAGATCTTCACCTTACGACAGATAGTTGAAAAATCATGGGAATATAACAAAGATCTGTATTTAAGTTTTGTCGAGCTGGAAAAGGCATATGACAAGGTGCCAGGAGAGAAGCTATTCAATACTCTACAGTTATATTATATCAGGCAATACTTAGTCTTTATTTGAGTTGTAAGTCAGCAGTTAGAATTGAAGGAAGTTCAGGGAGATGGTTTGATGTTAAATCTGGTGTGAGACAAGGATGTACATTATCCCCTCTGTTATTTATTATCTATATGGATCACATTATGAAGGAAAGTGGTATTAAACATGATATCAAAATTGGAGATGTTAATGTCAGCTCCTTGCTTTATTCAGACGATGTTATACTTCTAAATAAATCCGCTACAAGTCTGCAAGATTCCCTGACTAAATTGAATAACTGCTGTAATAGATATCTTATGAAAGTCAGCAATAAAAAGACAAAGACAATGAAAATAGGTAGAATCGTTGAAAATGTCAACTGTGTTTTAATTGGGGAACCTGTGGAACAAGTACAACATTTCAGCTACTTAGGCACGTCTTCAGTTTACCATCTTCACTACTTTTTAGTGAAGATGGTAAACTGAATATGGAAATAGACAACAGAATCAACAAAGTGGTATGGTAAAAAGTCAGTTGAATAAATTCATATGGAATAAGAGAGAAATTAGTCGGAACACTAAATTAGCTGTATACAAGAGAGTGTTCAAACCAGTTTTAACTTATGGATCTGAGATTTGGGTCAGAAGTAAAACACTTGACCAAAGACTAGAGACCACAGATATGAGAGTCCTGAGAAAGATTAGAGGTGTGAACAGATGTCATCAATACCATACCTTATTAAAAATGAGGATATTAGGAAAGAACTTGACATTGTCAGCTTCCAGGAATGCGTTAGCAGAGCTAATCTCAGGTCACTTAAACAAAATGGGCAAGGAAAGATTAGCAAAACAAGTGTTCTCTGCCAGGAAGGCCAAGATAGAGGTGAATTGATACTGTACAAAGTGCCTTAGACGATAGAAATATAAGATCTGATAATATTGGAGTCTTGACAAGTAACAGACTGATTTGGAGGAAAATTTGTAGATAGGAACTTAGTAATGATGTAAATTTTTAATGTAGTACTATCGTATCCTGTACACCCCTTGAGGGTACATGGCAGGAATTTAATGATGATGATGATGATGACTGATTTCTCTCTTATTCCATTGATTCTGTTGTCTGATTCCATATTTAATTTACCAACTTCTCTAAAAGTTGTGCCAAGTAGCTGAAATGTTTTACTTGTTCTATAGGTTCTCCATTCACAATGCATTTGATATTTTCAATGCTTCTGCCTATTTTCATTGTTTTTGTCTTGTTATTGCTGACCTTCATACCATATCTATTACAACAGTTATTCAATTTAGTCAGGGACTCTTGCAGACTTGTAGTGGATTTATTTAGAAGTATAATATAATCCATTAAAGCAAAGAGCTGACATTAACAACTCCAATTTTGATATCATGTTTAATATCACTTTCCTTCATAATGTGATCCATATAGATAAAAAATAACAGACAGCATAATGTCTGACACCAGTTTAACATTAAACCATCTTCCTGTACATCATTCTATTCTGACTGCTGACAACTCAAATAAAAGCTAAGTATTGCTTGATATAATGCCACACTGACACCATACAACTATAGTGCTTTGAATAGCATCTGTCTTGGCACCTTGTCATATGCCTTTTCCAGATCTACAAAACTCAAATACAGATCTTTGTTATAATCCCATGCTTTCTCAACTATCTGCTGTAAAGTGAAAATCTGATAATGAAAGCCTCTATTTCGCCTGAATCCAGCTTGTTCTTCACCAAGCTTCTCTTGCACAATCCTTCTGAACCATTTCTGAAGTATACTTGCATAAATTTTACCAGGAACCCTCAGTAGAGAAATACCTCTGTAATTCTCACATTCAATTTTATTTCCCTTTTTATATATGGATACTATCAGAGCTTTACTCCAATCATCCGGAATTTGTCCCTCTGTCTAGTTTTTCTGAACCATGCAGTGCAGCCACTGTAAGACTTTTATACCTCAATAATTGAGCATTTCTGGTCAAATATCATCTACTCCAGCTGCCTTTCCACATTTCAGCTTTCATGGCTTTTCCTACTTGAAGTATGGATATGTATTCCTGATTGCATGCCAAATCAGTCTTTTTTACCACTGTACTATCACTGATTATTTCATTTAGCAATTTTTCGAAGTAATTACTCTGTACATCAAGAATATCTTTTTCACCAGTTTTCATGTCACCTTTATCATCTATAATTCCTTTTACAGCACTCTTTCCTCCATTTCTGAGCTTTTCCAACACCAGAAATCATGGATCAAATGTACGATATTGTATTGGATGACTGACGAATCAAAGTGCGTGAAATTGCTGAGAATAAAAATATAGACATTTCAAAAGAACGTGTAGGGTATATTTTGCATGAAGAATTGCAAATGAAAACACTTAGCGCAAGACGGGTTCCGTGCAGATCAAAAACGCACTCGCATGACAATCTCTCAAACAGTAATTGGAGCATTTTAACAAAAAAAAAACTGATTTTGTGCATTAATTTCTTACTATGGATAAGACTTGGATTCACCAGTATACCAAACAGCAGTCAAATCAGTGGACATAAGCTGGTTGTTCAGCGCCAAAGAAGAGTGTTATGGCATCGGTGTTTTGGGATGATGCTAAAGCATTTTGTTTATTAATTATCTTGAAAAGGGTAAAACAATAAATGAGGAATATTATTCTATATCCTTTAACCAAAATTATATTATTTATTTTAACCAGATTAGACAAAAGAATTCGTGAGAAAAGACTCGGTTTGCAGAAGGAAAAAATCATCTTTCATCAGGATAATGCACCTGCCCACAAAGGTGTTTTGGCAGTGGGAAAATTAAGAGATCTGCACTATGAATTGTTGGAACATTTGGAGAATAGGAACACCCTATTCCCCAGATTTGGCTACCTCTGACTTATATCTCTTCTCAAAACTAAAACGCTGGTCAGCATTTTTCTTCGAATCAAGGGGGGGGGGGGATTGCAGCTGTAAAGGGGTATTTTGCAGATTTTACTGAGAACCACTACAGGGACGGGATAATGGTGCTGGAGCATTGATGGAATTAATGTATTAGGCTTAAGAGAAATTATGTTGAAAAATAAAAATAATTTTCAAATTATAAATTCGGTTTTTCATTGTTAGGCAAAGAACTTTTCAGACCACCCACATATATCAGAATCACAATGAAAACCAGGAGACCAGATTCGTGCACAATTGTCCAAGTGAAGTCTTATCAAAGCCTTGTAAAGAGGCGAGATAACATCCTTATCTTTACATGTGAACATTCGTTTCAGCACTGCAATCATCTTTTGAGTTGTATTTGCAATCTTTGCCACATGACCCCCTGAACTTCAACTTTTTATCTGTTAACACTCCAAGATCCCTAGCCTCATCAGTTTCTTCTAGCCTAATCCACCAATATAATACGACATTGGATATCTAATCACGCCGATGTGAATGACTTTACATTTGCTGACATTGAACTGACACCCCATTTTCCTATGCCCACAATTCCAGCCTATTCAAATCATTCTACAAGTACTGCATATCAGTAGCATTCCTGAATACCCTGCCTATCTTTGCATCATCAGCAAATAGCTGTATCTCACCACCACTAATTACCTTAAATCTTGCAGACTCACATCCCCCGTGTACCACATTTTGATATCTGTCAGTCAGCCATCCTCTTATCCATGCTAATCTTTTATAACCCATACCTATTTTCTCCAATTTATGCAACAGTCTGCCATGCTGTATTCTTTCAAAAGCCTTAGCAAAATCCAAAACTATCATGGTATATCCATTCCCCTTGTCTAGTTCAGTGGTAACATTGTTATAGAATGTGAGCGATTTGCTAAATCATGACCTTCCCTTAGTAAACCCATGTTGTTCATTGCAAAGTAGAGATTCACTGTCAACCCATTTCTGAATGCGAGGCGTAACTAATTTTTCCAATATCTTCACCACCACTCCTGAGATACTAATTGGTCGAGAGCTGGATACATTGGTCTTTACACCACCCTCGTGTAATGGAATTACCATACATTCTTTCCATTCCTGCAGAATATTCCCTGTTCTGAGACTCATATTAAACAGCCTGGTCAAAGGAATGGCCAGTTCAGCCGAACACTCTTTTAGCACACATGCTGATATCCCATCAGTCCTTATTGGAGAATTCTTATTCAATTTGTGCAACAGCTCTAATACCTCGTGCTCATACACCCACGTTTCTTCATCTATTGAAGAGGTAACAGCGAGCTCAATGTTGCGTACACCAGGCTGATAAGCTTTTACAAAATGAGCACTCATTAACTGAACAACCTCTTCTGCATCTGTAACTCTCATTCCATCAGGATTTAGAAGAGTTATTCTTTCATATTCATTCTTTCTTTTACTTGCAGCATATAGATAGAATTCTTGTGGGTTGTCTTTAGCACACAAAGCCAGTTTCTTTTCATACTCAGACTTTGCTTTCCGTACAACAGTTGTGTCTATTCTAGCCTGCTGCTTATAATGTTCATAATGGACGTCATCCTTATGCACATGATATTCCTTCCACATCTTCTTTTTCTTACGAATTTTTCTTAATAAGATTACACATCCATTTGAATCCTACTCTATTTATTCTTCTAACTCTCAGGATACATTCTGGTATCACATCATTCAAGTGTTGTTTAAATGCTTCCCTTGCACTGTCGATATTCTTTCCATCCATCAAAGCAGGAAATTATATCACTATAATTTCATGCTTTGTAGTTCAACATGTAACCTTTTCTGAATAGAACATTAATAAACTTAGTCACTTCCCAAGTGAGTACCACATGATCACTGTCACCAACCAGAGGCAGAATAGTTACATCTTTAACTGAAACCCTCTCTGACACTATAATCAAATCTAACACTCTTTGCCCTCAAGTTCCTTCTGTCACATGCTGCTTGAGGAAGTTGTCCCACAATAGCTCAATAAATGCATTTTCATTCTTCTCATGAGATTCTACTGCTACCTAATGAATATTTGGATAATTTAAGTCTCCCATTATGATTACTCTTTTCTGTTCTTTTACCATTTATTTGTATACAATGATGCATATTTTTTTATAATTGTAGGATCCAAACACTTCCTAATTTTTCCCTTAATTTTCCCTCTGGAAATTTGCTACATAGTATCTGTGAACTGTTATGTAAGGGGGGGGGGGAGAAGAGACAGAATATATTTGAACCTTCTTCCGGCATCCAATAAACAAGATAGTTGTCTGAAACTGGCAATGAAATAAAGATATTAAAGACAATTCGAATCCTACCATTGGCATTGCAGGATTTGAACTTGTCACTGCCTGTTGATTATAGAATGTGTGTACTAATTGCTCAGTCTACAAGGTCTGTGCAAAGTTTAAAGCAAATTTGGCGGAAAAGTAACCTAGAGATGACTGAGATAAGCAAAATTAATTCAGTTAGGTTTTTTTGAACACTAAGAGCTGATCAAATCAATCTGGACAAATTATAAGCCACTAGGACATGTAAAAGTTGAGTTTGTTTTATTTTTTTTTTTCAGTTGGTATTTTGTAAAGCTTATTGAATATCATAAGATTATAGGTGAGATAAAGTGCCGGTGCACACACCAGAACAATTGCAACGAAGACTCTGTTTCCAGAATTGGATACGAGGAGTTTTATTAGGTGTTATATATATAAGATGTTAGTACTGATTATTGAGGGTGAAAGGTTTGTGGATTGAAAGCAAAAATAACAACAGAGTGTGTCAGAGGAGTTTCTAAAGCAAGTGCTTGAGGTGTGGATTGTGTAAAAAGTGATAACTAAGGTTACTGACACTAGGTGTGAAAATGTGGGTATCAGGATTTTAGATGGGAAGGAAGGAAAAATGCAGAAAATGTGAATGAAAACTAGAAAGATGCAGTGGAAGATCAGGAAAATGACACTCTAATTATTTTGCTGATCTTCCACTACAAATTCATGCATAGCTTACTCATGCACAGTACTATAGGTTTATCAACCAGCTCTCATGTATGGGCTCAACATTTAAAAAAATAAATAAAAGTAAAAAAACAAAACAAAACCTAGAGAAATGTCTCATAGAATGCTCTTCATCTCTAGTAGCCCTTCCCCCTCAATTGTTCACCACCTTGTGCACATTGGAACTACAAGACTTCTGCTTTTCCAATCTGTGGTCGATTACTGTTTCTGTTCTCCAGATCCCAATACTTGTGATCTTGTTACATAAATTATCCTTGTTGAAATAAAGGCCTTCATTTTTTATGCTATATATTCAAGCCATAGTTTTCAAATAAAAAAAAGTGTGCCAAGGTAGTCCAAGGAAAGAAAACAGTTTATCACAAGTGACTCGGGAAAAAAGAACTCAAGCTTTCTTCACATCCTGTCAAGAAGCGTACAACACCTGTAGAACCATTATTAACAGATCTCAATCCTTGAAATATCTTAATGTAGAAAATTTACCACGTATGTCAATAGCAAGGTGCCTTCTGCTCTTTAAAAAAAGGCTGTTGAGTGCCATTTTTTCCTATTGTGCTTCTACCTGTTTCTCAAAAAAAATTGTAGTATTGGAACATTTCCTAAAGATAAAACTGATCTCCTGATATCATCCCCCTACCACCCCAAACGAGACCCCTGTTCATGGTGGAGGAGACCTTTCAGTGATGGTAGTGGCCCTTTACATTTTTTGCTTCCTGTAAACTTTGCTCTTCTCCTCCTGGTCTTTTTTTTTTTTTTTTTTTTTTTTTTTATTACTATCCTTTCTATCACAGCACCCTACAGCCATGTTTGTCATGCATTGCGACTCATGAACATCAATCAGAAAATGGGGATTCTGGTAGACGGCCAATCTTGGATGACCCAGCTCTTCAGGATGAGTCTCAGTAGATCACAGTATGGTGGCTGCTCTTCTAAGCATGACACTCAGACCAGTATCTAGATTGTCTGCAGACAGTTTGGTGTCCCATGCCACACACAGAAGGGTGCAATGCAGGAAGCAGTGGCTGCGCTGATGCTTCCGTTCTAGTGGCCTCAAAGCCTGAGCGATTGCACAATAACAGTATGAAAGCAACTCTGTGGCTAGCACTGAGTATTATTGCAGTGGCTAGATAGGATTCTGACTTAGATAAATTTCAGTCATAATGAACATCAAGATGCTAAAGGCATTCAGTTCATGCATTTAGCACGTGACTATTAACCGACTAATAGTTGTTTAATACTACTCTGGAATTGGTAGAGATTAGCATATCCATGGGATTTCTTATTATATACTTGTGTCCAAATGCTGAAAACAAACTATATTTTTACCTATATATGAAAAAATTTTCATGATTACAGCCAAATGTGGGCATAAATTTATTGCCAGCATACTAATATTATACAAGAAAATGTGTTATAAATTTCGTAGAAATTAAATTACAATGTGTTTTTGGCAAAAGTTGCAAATTTTCTAAGGACCCAGTTAAGGAATTAATGTCCAGTGCTTACAGAAAACTATGCAGAGAGACATTTCGGTATGAAATATGTCCACCCCGAACTGTGATGCTCTCATAATGTTTCATGCTTAGGACCAAATGTTTCAGGAGGTTCTTGAGGCAAACTGATCCACTCCTCTTCAGAGCAAGGATAAGGCTTTGTTTGTTTTCTGGAAGGAAATTTTGAGCAGCAGTGTGTTTCCCTATTGCTTCCCAAATGTGTTCTATGGGATTGCGGTCTCAGTAGAACCATTATTAACAGATGCTTGCCACTCAATTTGATTAATATCCTCTGTTTCCAGAAGTATCTCCACTGCTTGTATGTGATGTGGTGTGGCATTGTCATCCATAAAAATGAATTTTTTGCCTATAGCACTACACGGAACATTCGAACACGACATTGAAGAACTGTTCACCAGTCATAGTCCCTTTACCAACACTTGTAGCTCGATGGGTCCATTAAGCATAATGCTTCCTTACACCATGCCATTTCGTTGGCTGAATGGTTAGTATATCCACTCTACAGCCAAGAGGCTGCAAGTTCAAATCCCGTCAAGGGCATGGTGGATGTTTGTGATTTTCCTACTAACCAATTACAATATGTACTGCTGTGACTTGTGTCTTGGTGCAGTATGACCTTTGATCTCTTTGCACCAAAAAAAAATTTCAAATCAAAATCAAACCCTACACCATGTCCCGAGCACCACCACCATATCTATCCCTTTCAAGAACATTTTTGCGCAGTGAGCAGTATCACTTTCACACCAGAATTGGAGGAAAAACTAAAACGAATCTGATGTGTAAAGAACACATTAGCCTATTGGTGTCTTTGTCCAATTTTCATGGATACAACACCACTTAAAAGTGCTCTACAGTGAGCTGTTGATAAAGGGATGTAGACAGCAGGCCTTTGGGTGTATAGGCATATTGTCACAAATGCCTTGCCACAGTTTCTAGAGATATTCTCTGACCTGTGCTTGAATGGAGCCAACTTGCAAGCTGATCTACCATGGTGCGTCAATTATGTTTTGCTGTTATAACCAAAAATCTGCCTGTATGCTCTGTGGTAGATCAAGTCTGACCACTTAGCAAATATCTGGAACATATTCCATTAGTTCGAAACACTGCCCATAGCCTGGAGACGTAGTCCCTTTACTAGCACTTGTATCTTATTGCATCCATTACTCATAATGCTTCCCTACACCATGACCCCAAGCACCACTGTATCTATCTCTTTCAAGAACATTCTTGCATTGTAAGCAGTACTGCTTTCACACCAGATCACGTGTCATCTAGAATTGAGGAAAGACTAAAATGACTCATCTGTAAAGAGTACATTAGCCCATTGATGTGCAGCCAATAGGCTAATCCATAAAAATTGCTTTTTCAATATTTATGGATGCAGCACCACTGAAAATGTGCTCTACAATGAGCTGTGTATAAAGGGATGCAGACTACAGGCCTTTGGGCATATGGATCTACTTGTCGCAAATGTCTTGCCACAGTTTATCGAGATAATATCCATGTACTTGTGCTTGAATAGTGCTGACTTGCAAGCTGACCTGCCATGGTGCATCAATTATATTGTGCTGTTATAACAAAAAATCTGTCTTTGTATGTTCCATGATAGATTGAGGGCAACCTCTTTGCAAATGTCTAGGACATATTCCATTGGTTTGAACTGCTCAGAACCTTAAATACAACACTGTGTGAGATTCCAATAATTCCTGTGTGAAATGATCTAGAGGATGTCTTTGAGAAATTACATGACATCCAAGTTTGCAACTTTATTGCTTCATGAAAAGAGTTTCCTTCAAACACAATTTGCTTAGTCCTCTTGCCTTTTATCCTGCTATGTGCTACCGCATGACCCCTTTGCGCTTGATTCGAAATTTGAATATGTACCTGCTTTCTTCTCAGAATTATCAGTTATATAAATTTGCACAAGCTGATTCATCTGAATTTACAGTTGTAATCTTCAGAAATAGTGTTCATCCTTTGGTTTTAGACACCAGTATAGTATCATCTGCATAACTGGGGTCAAAAGAGTAAATCATATGGACAAGGGATGAATATCAACAACACTATACAAGAGCAACAGAAAACAAATGCATTATGAAGGGCATATAATGAGAAAAGTGATAACAGGCTTGTAAGCATTATAAAGCACAATCAAGAAGAATGACCAAAATGGTTGAAGAAGGCCATATCATTAATATTATGATCCAATTCACTTCATCTGTTAGTAATAATACAAGCAGCAGGAAAATTGTATGGTATAAAATCCAGAAAATGAAGGTGGGTATAGAATACATCATTTGTTCTATTCTTGGAAACATAATGTGCTGTTTAAGAATCCAGAGCAATTGAGATATTTTAGGAGAATTCGAACACCCAAAATTTGAATCTGCAGCTTGTTGGTTGGAGAGCAGATACGCTACCCATTCGACGAACCAGACCAGCAGGGGAACTTTTAGTTCCTCTATATCTTGACCATTTTGTCAAAAAGAAGGTATTTCCCAATGCTTTTTGATGTTATACTCTTTGCTATCAAAGTAAATGCAGTTACTTAACAAAATTTTATGTGAATGTTATCATTTTGACAGGCTTGATGGAATTATTGAAATTTGGTATTCATTAAGACTGAAGTTTGTTGAGTCATTTCAGTTTTCATTTCATTCTAGGTTAAATTTTGTATTAGTGAATGATGTTATGGAACAGAATTATTCTTATATGAAATATATTTCTGTGATTGTTTCTCATAATTTCCATACTTGTTTACCTTTGTTATTTTCTTTTAACCAATATGATGTATTTCGTTAGATTACCTCTTATCTTAAATTTATTTATTTTATTTATTATTAATTTTTTTGCATATGAAAATTTTAAATAATGGCTAATATATTTACAGTAGTTTACTTTTAATAATAAAAAAAAAAAAATCTACAAATCAATCATTATATAGGTTCGTAAGCAGACCAGACAACATACCATGCTACTTCAAGAATACAGAATGAAACAACAAAAACGCCAGCAACAGATATCATCACCTCAAGCTCAAGTGCATTCTACAGTTGTTGCAATGCAGCCATCTCCATTGGGATCTTCGCATTCCCCACATCGACCAGTAAGTCAAATTGAGTTAATTTATTCGTCTATGCTTTGCATAGTTTTTTCCCTAAGAAATTGCAACTAAATTTATGTATTGCATAAATTTAGTTGCAATTTCTGGGAAAGAAATCAGTGGACACCATAGTGTAAGGAACAAACAGCTAATGGTGCCTACCTTAATAAGATATACGACCTCCTTTCACTGCAATGACTGCAGCGAAAAGAGATATTATATCTTATTAAGGACCACAAGCATTCAATAACAGTCAGTGGGAATTTTGGACCATTCTTCCTGTTGGCATGTAATGTGGTCCTGGACTTTTGTGGAGTGGATGTCCCTTGACCTCACCCGACACTCTAGTTCATCCCATGGATATTCAGTAGGGTTGAGATCAGGGCTCTGTGGATGTCAGTCCAGTGTAATGATGTTCATGTCCACAAACCATGCAGTTACAGCAGCCCTGTAACACTGTATTGTCTTGCTGAGAGAGGATGGTTGTTTCCGTAGAAATGCCACGAAGTCAGAAGCAATGCATTCTCCAGAATGTTCAGAATACCTCTCGGAGTTCAGTATTCATGGCACCACAAACAGAGGTCCAAGGCCAAATTAGGAAAAAAAAAAAAAAGGACTATAGCTCACACTCCCACCTTCTAATTTCATAGATGGGGGTTCCAGTTATGCACTCTGGTAAGAGATGTTCATTGGGAATCTGCCACACTCATCCATCTGCACAGTAGATGTATTAGCATGATTTGTTGCTCCATAACACAGCTTTCCAAGCTTCCATATCTCACTGTACACATTCTTTGCACTACTGAAGAACACATATATTGTGGTATATTGTAGTCTTACCACGGGGAAACCCATGTTGTGAGCCTCAGTTCTGAATATTTTTATGCAGATTCATGTTCCAGTTGATGCCTGGAACTCTGCATTCATGTTGGCCGACAAATAGCTGTTTTTACATATTATCCTTCGTAGCATCCTACAGTCATGTTTTGTGAGTGTGTGGGTCATCCACTGCAGGTAGCACTTGCATTTGACTCCTGCACCTCAATCTTAGTATGGTATCACTGATTGTTGTCTTAGCATGGCCCAGTTTTTCAACAATTTGCCAAACAGATCGGACTGCAACATACCATCCTATCACAATGCCTCAATCAAATTGCATCAGTTCCCTTCTCACAGCCATTTAACCCAGACACAGTTGCACTGATTTGGGAGCATCATATTCCTCCAATTTATACCAGCTATAAACATGTGAATCGTTACATGGTGTGATGCATCTTGCCCATGGGGGCTGTGTCTGTTGATCTCTTTTCAAGAAGCATATTATATATATATATATATATATATATATATATCCACAATAAATTAACTCTACTAAAACTGTTCATTATCAGATATCATAAAGGTTTAAAGGTGTGCAATATTGGACAGGAAATATTAAAACTGCCTTTGTGAACGTTCAGTAATTCATGCTAATTACAACAATCAGGCTTCAGGGATTGGTGTGTGACACTACTGGATGTTACAAAGTATTATATATATAATTGCAGTAGGAATATCAGTAAATATTTCACTGACATTTCCCCCCTCCCTTTGGAATAGCTTGGCATTCCTACTGGTTACCATTGGTTTATAGGTTAGTAGAGGATATTTATCTCTTGGGCTTTTCTTGTTTGAATTCATGTCAGAGGTTTGCTGGAATTAGTCCCATGAAAGCAATTAAAAAAAGAAAGTAAAAAAGAATGTTTTGTATTAACTCTACTTGGTTTCACATTACTTATGATACATTTCATTAGAAGGTGGGGGGGGGGGAGTAAAAGGAGCCAACTTCAAGCATGAAATTGTAGTAATAGAATAAAGCTGTTAATTAGTTAAACAATAACAGCAGCTGTTAACAATAGCAGCATCATTTTGTGAGATGTATTGTTGTAGTGAAATGCATATTGTCCATCCTAAGTCTGCACAGTTAATATATTTTATAAGAGAGCACCACACTTGCTTTAACCACTCCAACAGCCTCATAGATAAAGGATATCAAAATTGTAAGCTTCCTATCCTTATTATTTCTATAGTATCCAAAGGTTATATTGACTTTAATAGACACCTTGCATCCACATAATTGTCGACATGTAAAATGTGGCAATGCTCGTTTGGTGATTAATGTATGATGGCTTGATTTTTTGTTCTGTTGAGTGGAGAAGCATATTTCAGAAACGTCCTTGAATTTCCAGATTTAACTGTTATTTAACAGTTATAGTTATCTTGGTTTCTTGTGTTTGTCGTATGTATCAGATACCTATATAAAAATACCTTTTTATTACATCCATCCACAGTGTCATATCCTCCTCGGGGGTGGGTGGAGGGATATTACAAAATCTGCTGTTTAGAACAAACAGAGCACTTCTGAAATGTTAAGCATTTCTACACTAAAAATTTAGGTTACCTTTGGTTAAATGTAAGACAAAATCTGGTCCTCTTTATCAAACATCTCTTACCACATTGCTAAGATGCAATGGGCATTATGTTTTTAAGTACAATAATGACTCATACAAATGATATTGGTGTGTGCATATGATTGTTTAACAGATTCATTTTGTTACTGTTATTTACATGTTTGTCGATCTTTCTCTGATTTTGTCACATTACTTATATATGTTGTTGTTACCATTGTCTCCTATTACTATTGTTGTTACTGTCTTGCCAGCCTCCTGATTGGCTAAGCATTTAGTATATTTCATGTCCTAACATCGTGTTGCATGTTGAATACTATGGTCATGGATGTTTGTGAATGTTGATTTCCATCACCAGTGTGTATCCACTAATCTTCTAAGATAGTGGTAGTTTGAAAAATTATCATGTCTAGTTTTAAACACTTATGATATCATGATATCATTCTTTATCATTATTATTCATGAATACTATGGTAGTACATTACTAATAATAATGTACTATAGATTACCAGCTTTTTTGTAGGTGGAATTCACATAACAAAATTCTCCTCACCTCTGACAAGTTGAAAGTATTGATTAGAGCTATCAGATTCTATAACAAGTCATTAGTTTGTAAATCTGTTTTTCATTTTATGGTGGTTTTCTTCCATTTTATTATTATTATTTGATATCAAGGAGGCCACATCCCTCACACCATGTCATTCTTTCTCTTGAATTCATTCACACTATCTCCACTCACAACCTCCAAAGGCAGGCCATTCTACTCACGCACTTCTCTACAAGAGAAAAATTTAGTTTTTTGTCTTGACTGGATTTATTCTCAACTTCCATGGATACCCTCTTAACTTCTCCCCACTCTCCATAAAATGAAAATTTCCATTTACTGGTATCCTGTATGACCCTTTTAGAAGTTTGTAGATATCTGTCATGTCACTCCTCGTTCTCTTGTCTGCTAGCATCTGCAGTCCTGATATCAGTGATAACACCTCCTTGGCACCCCTCTCCATTGTATCTGCATAACCTTGGAAACCAGGAGACAAGATCTATGCATAGTAGTCCAGACATGTTCATATCTAAGTCTTGGAAAGAGGTAAAATGACTTCCTTATTCTTGCATGTCAGCGTTCGTTTCAGCATTACAATTATCCTCTGAGTTGCATTCATAATCTTTGTTCAGTTTCTTCTAGCATAATCCAGCCAATATAATATGCCATTAAATATCTCATTATACTAAAATGCATAACTTTACTAACATTGAACTGTCAACCAATTTCATGCTGGCAATTCCAGCTTATTCAGATCATTCTACAAGTGCTGTATGTCACCTATTAAATCTTTCCCAATGTCATTAATGTAAAGATTGAATAATACAGCTATTTACTAATCCCTGAGATAAACCAGTTTTTGATATCTGTCAGTAATCCATCCTCTTATCCAAACTGGTAGTTTATAATCCAATCCCATATCTGCCAACTTATGATTCAGCCGTCTATGCTGTATTCTGTTAGAAGCCTTAGCAGAATCCAAAAGTATCACAGAGTATCCATTTCCCCTTGTATAATTTGGCCTTAACATTATTATAAAACATGAGCAAGTTGCTCAAACCTTAACTTCCCTTAGTAAACACATGCTGTTCATTGCAAAGAATAGATTCTCTGTTAACCCATTTCTGTATTTGATTTCTTACTAACGTTTCCAAAATCTTCACCACCGCTCCAGAGATACTGATAGTTTGATAGTTAGAGACACATCGGTCCTTGCATTAACCTTGTGCAATTGTATTATTATACATTCTTTCCACCCCTCTGAAATACTGCCTATTCTGAGACTTAGATTTTTCGTCCTGGTTCATCTGAAATGGCCAAACCATTTCAGATGAACATTCTTTTAACATCCATACCAGTATTCTATCATCCCCTATTGGCAAATTCATATTCAGTTTATGTAACTGCTCTAGTACCTCCCCCCAGATACTTCTTAGTTTCTTCCTCTAGTGTAGAAGTAGTTTTGGAGTCAATCTTGCATATACTAGGTTAGTAGCTTTTAGCAAAATTGTCACTTGGTAGCTAAGCAATCCATTCTGTATCTACCACCCACATACCATCTGCATTGACAAGATTTATTCTTTCACATTTATTCTTTCACATTAATTCTCTCATTTGGTTGTAACTCTTCTAGCCTGTGCCTTATAATTTTCTTAACTGACACCCATCATAGTGTACACAGGGATTTTATCCACATCCATTTTTTTTTCCTTAAGGATCTCTTACTCAATAAAATTGTGCATCCATTTCACTCCCACCCTGTTAATTCTTCAAAGTCTAGGGACATGTACTGATATTGCATTACTCGTGCATTTTTTAAATACTTGCCATGCACTGCTAATATTCTTTCCATCTAGCAGCTCATACCATGGGATCAAACCTAATATTATCCTAAGCTGGTTATAATTTCCTGCTTTGAAATTATGACCATAGTTAAAATTATGATAATAGTTGTTATTTGGTAACAACTAAGTGTCCTTGGGTGTTGGGCATTACTCATCTCTTTCTCACAGTATTACAGTGAGGAGGAAAAATTATTAACTGACTTACATTACATTTCACTGGATTTCAAATCAGTATATGCCAGCCTAGTTGGCTGAGTGGTTAGCATATCAGCTCATCAGCCAAAAGGCTATGGGTTCAAATCCCGCCATGGATGTTTGTTTGTGAAAATACTACTAGTAGTGGTGGTCGGCGGTGGTGGTGTAGATGAGGGTAGTTGCAGCTGGTGGACAGGAAGAGCTGTAGAGTAGGTACCCTCCCTTGATGATTCCTTGGACTCCCTGGAGGTGTTACGTAATAATAATAATAACATTCAGAGCACAATTACTATTTATAATTCAAACTGTAACTGATAAAATTGCTTAAATCCTAATTTTGTCCCTCTAATGTTAAATATAAGAAAATTTTATGGTTGTTAGGTTGAAGCTAATCTTAAGATGACTATCTCCCAGATTTTTGGCAGATTAATACGGCCATATTGTTGGGAATTAGGAGCATGCTTGACAGCCTACTATGCACAGATGGGAACATCTGTTAACATCTACCTTGGAGAACACAAGAAATATATTCACCACCATCATTATGGCAAGTCAGGATTGCAAACTATGCTTTGGACACTGCACAAAATTAGATGAAAGAAAACCATTGTGCTATACAACAGTTGATACAAATGGGAGAGATTATTTTTATAGTTGGTAGTGTCTATGAAGCACCTCAAGGTATATGGCTCATTAATATACTACTAATGTACTATGGGTTGATCAGCCAACCTCTCATGCATGGGCTCAACATAAAAAAAAAAAACCAGACATCATCTTCGATCACCTTCTTAGAGTTGTTAACAACTCTAAAAACTTCTGTACTACACATACCAGCCACTGAACTAGAAAGTTTTATTTAATATGTTGGACCTCCTATAGCCAAATTATAATTTGGCATTGATTCCTCAAGGCGTTGGATTACAGCTATGTTTAAACATACTAGGAGTTCACAAGACAGCCCTTTAACTGGCTCAAAATTGACAGAAGAGGACTTTGATCCCAGACATGTTCCATACTTTTGCAATGGGGTTCAGATCTGGGCTTTCTGGTGGTTAGAGAAGATGGTGGGAGTCATTATCATGCTCACTGAATCACTGCTGAACAATTCTTGTATGATAGACAACATTGCAGGATGGACTTAATCAGCAGCAATGTTCAGATATTCCTTGGAGGACATACAAGCTTCCAGCAATATCAGGGGACCTGTACTGTACCAACAGAACATGCTCCACACCATGACACCAACTCCAGAACCTTCACTTGTGTTTACAAGGCAAGCTGGGTTCATTGCTTCGTGGGGCTCCTGCAAAACTCTCTATCCACTGTTAGTACAGAACAAGGTGCACTTTGACTCACATGGCTTTTTTCCAGTATCCAGTCAAGGTATTCCTGACACCACTGTTGACAAATTTTCAGATTCTTTACTTGAGTACTGATACTGATTCATCATCTTTGGGATAAGTGCAAAAAAGACTTGAACATCCTCTGCACTCTATTCTCTGCTGAATGCGGTGCCGATCGATGTTCCTTGCTTTGTAATTATCATGCACTTGTACATTCAAAGCTTGATTATTGGTCCCAGTTTTACAGTTCTGCAAGGGAGTGCACATACAGTGATTGAACCCGATCCATCATCACGGTATCCGAATAGCTACAGGTGCTTTTTGTACATCACCCTTTCAAAGTCTTTATGTTGAATCAAATGACCCCCCCCCCATCACTTAGGGGAAAACATTTATCTCTTTTAATTGTGCCCTAAAAAATAAAGTCCATTCCGGATCACTCAACATGGACTAGCCTCTTTTCTCTACATTGGGGAGATCCTGTATCACACACAACAGGTGATCATCCAGTCTTTTGGTATGCGAGTTAAAGAGGCTATGGAAGCTATTGGCATGTGCTAACAATATTACCTGCACCAATCAAAACAGCATTCCTCCATGGCAGGCTTACACCCTATCCTACAACCTCTCACTTTGTCTACCTTCAATTGTTCAATGGACACAGAGCAGCCCACTCTGATCATGAACCGTCTGTGCTGATGACTCACGATCAGAGATCTCTGTTGGCTGTGTTTCCTAACATTCCAATCTCCAACTAGATCCCACTCGATTGCAGTAATTATACAGCAGAGTTTGTTATTATTATTATTATTATTATTAAGAAGAGACCTCCAGGATGTCAGGGACTCATCGAGGGAGGACACATACTACATGCACCAACTATCATACTTGTTCTTGAATTCATTCACACTGCTTGTGCACACAACATCCAATGGCAGTCCATTTCAATCATGCACCACTCTATGAGTGAAAAATCTAGATCTCACCCTTTCTTAGTGGCATTCATTCTCAGCTTCCAAGGATGCCCTCCTGTCCTTTCTCCACAATCCATAAAATAAAAATTTACATCAAGTGAAATTCTGTATGCCCTTTTAAGAAGTTTCTAAGTCTCAATCATTTCATCCCTCTTTCTCCTGTGTGCTTGTATCTGCAGTCTACAATTTCTCAATCTGTCTTCATAATCAGTATTCCGCAATCCAGATATCATTTCTAATACTCTCCTTTGTACTTTACTCGCTGTATCAGAATCACCACAGAAACTAGATGTGGTGTACCAGAAGGACTGATCCTTGTGGTACACCACAATCATATCTGCATGTGAAAGTTTGTTTCAGCATTGCAATTATCTTTTGAGCAGTAATTGCAGTCTTTGTCACATGACCCTGAACTTCAACTTGTTATCTACTAACAGTCCAAGATCCCTAGCCTCGTCAGTTTCTTCTAGCATAATCCCATCAATATAATATGACATTGGATATCTAATCATGCCAAAGTGCATAACTTCAGCTTTACTGACATTGAACTGATATCTATTATCCCCTGCCTACAATTTCAGCCTATTCAAATCATTCTGAAAGTACTGCATATCAGCCGCATTCCTGATTAACTGCCTACATTTGTATGTTGCATGTCAAATCCTTCCCAGTGTTATTAAGGTACAAATTGAATAACAACAGATGAAGGACTGATCCTTGTGGTACACCACTGGTTACCTTAAATTTTGCAGGTTCACATCCCCCTGTATACCAGTCTTTGATATCTGCCAGTCAGCCATCCTCTTATCCACATTTCTAATTTGGATTCTAAAATATTAGAATCCAAACCCATAACGAACACAAAATTGAACTCATTCTCTCCTTGTAATCATTTCCATGATAATGTGCTTGGTGAGGTGCTACAACTCTTGCAAAATCAAGAGCCTTAATCTTGATGTTCTGTTCAGATTGAATGGAAATGACATTGCAGATGCAGCTGCTAGATCAGGAAATACTTCTCATCATACTGTTTGATGGTTTCTTATACTGACTACACACAGGTTATAAAATCAAAGTTAATTAATGATCATAAAAATAATGAAAGTTAATAAATTAATGATTCCTGTCTCACATACCCACTTCAGTCCCAATTCAGTTTCTGAATTGGCCACTATTATTCCTCCACTCTCCTCTAAAATTATTATAACATGAGCCACTACTAACCAACACCTTTTTACAGTCCATCTTGAAACTCACTGAACCAACTTCAGTACCTCCTCCTTCATCTCATCTACTTCTGTCCTTTGGAACAGTCTCTCTCCCCCCCCCCCCCACTCTGTCTTCCCCAAAGATTACAACTCTTGGCTGTTCAAGCGATATGTGAACAGATTCCTCCTTTCTTCTATTTCCTCCTGCCCACACACAGCACTAATGTGCTATAGGTCTTGTGGCCTTTCATGTGTGGATCAGATATTAAGAAAAAATAAATTGCTCACTGGCAATACTCATGGCAGGAAGTACAGACAAACAAATTGCATGAGATTAAGCCTGGAATTAAGCATTGGCAGTCTAGTCAACTTAGGAACAGAAGAGAGGAAGGTGTTCTTCCTGGCTCCTCATAGGTCACAGTCATCTTACACATTCTTATTTACTGAGGACTGATGACCCACCTATGTGTGGGAAATGCAACACTTGTTTTAACATTAGTCATATTCCGGTGGATTGCAAATACTTTATGCAAGAGAAAAATTCATTTTTATTTATCTGGCAGAGCCATATACAATCAGCCAGATGTTATCAGACTTGGACAGATTGCATTATATTCTTGGATTTTTACAAAACATTAATTTATTCAAAGGCATTTGATTATGGATTTGTTTATATGTAGGTACTAAACTTTGTATATATATTTTTTTACATTATTTCAATCTATGAAAAAGTAAATAAAGATAATTGCAATAACTATAGGGGAATTAGTCTGCTAAATACAGGATATAAAATATATTCAGTAATATCCAAAGAAAAGCTAAACAGTATTGTAGAGGACAAACTGCTAAAAGAACAAAATGGTTTCCAAAAAGGCCAATCCTATATAGATCCAATTTTTACTCTAAAATTATTAATAGAAAAGAGAAGAGAATTTCAAAAAGAAGCACACATGGCCTTTATTGATTATGAAAAAGCCTTTGACAAAATTAGTAGACAAAAATTGTTTAAAATATTAACTGATTTAAATATACCAAACCAACTTTTTATAATCCATTGAAGAAATATATACAGGAAATAAAATAGCAGTTAAATTAGAACTCATCTCAGAATAGAAAGATATATCAAGAGGAGCGCAACAACGATGTACCCTCTCACCTCTGCTTTTCAGTATGTATATATATAAATAAAATTATAACAATCTGAAAATAGTATGACCCATTTGGTATACAAATAACCCAACAAATGAAGATAGATACACTGCTTAGATGATCAAATTATATTAGCTACATCAGATGATTTACAGAGATCATTAAAATCATTAAATGATATCTCAAAACAATATAATATGACAATATCTAAAGAAAAAACAAAAATAATGGCATTGAAAGGAGAAAACCCAATAAGAAGTAAAATAGTGATAGATAATAAAATATTAGAACAAGTAAATACTTGGGATGTGATTTTACTATACAGAAGTGAAACTTGGACCATAAAAAGGAAAGATGAAAAAACTAATTCAAACAGCAGAAATGAAATTTCTCAGAAAAACAGCTGGATATACGAAGTGGGACCATAAAACAAATGAAGAAATTTTACAATACCTGAATATAAAACCATTAATTACTACATAAGACAGTTTAAACGAAAGTGGATAGAATATTTAAATCGAATGACAACAGCAGACTACCAAAAATATTATACAGATATAACATAAGTGGAAAAAGAAGAATCGGAAGACAAAGAAAGAGATGGCATGAGACCATAACACCTGGTCTAAAATCCATGTTAGGAAGAAGAAAAAGAAGGTTTTTTACATTGTTCACTAATTTATGTCCTTGTAGCTGTTTTATTATTTTTATTATTATTATTATTATTATTATCCAGGCCTCCATGGAGTCAAAAGACTCATCATGGGAGGTCGTTTTTAGGAAACACGAAGCTTATCATACCACTCCTTGAACCCATGGACAGTTCCCACTCCAACCACACTCTCGGGCAATGCATTCCAAGGTTCAACCACCCTCCATGCAAAGAAACCACTCCTCACCCTCTTGTGCACAGCCTCCTGTCATAACTTCTAGGGATGGCACTTGTCATTGTTACTTCCTGACATTCCACCAAGTGAAAGAGCTCTCCAATGTCTACCCTGTAACTGCCTCTCAACAGTTTAAAAGTCTCGATCATATCACCTCTCCTTCTATCCACCAAACTCTGCAGTCCACAGTCCTGAAACCATCTATGTTATCCGCCTCTGTACACTTTCCACTGTCAATTTATCCCCTTCTAATCCTGGGGACTAAATCTGAGAACAATAGTCGGTGGTCTCATCAGAGTCTTATATAACGGAATGATAACTCTTTTATCTCTACAGGTCAGCGTCCTTCTCTCAGTATTGCAGCATTCCTCTGAGTTACCCTCACCACCTTTGCAATATGCTCCCTGAATTTCAGTTTTCTATCAATCATCACCCCCAGATCTCTTGTCTCCCCTACCTCCTCCAGTACAACTCCTCCAATCAAGTATGCATCCTCCCATTGATGGATCCAAAACCTCAAGACTTTACATTTTGCTGCATTGAACTGATACCTCTATTCATTTGCCCATCTGTCTAGTTTATTCAAATCCTCTTGCAAGACTGCCACATCTGCAAACAACTGAATGTCCCCTTGCAATCCATTGACAATAACATTGATATAAAGGTTGAACAATATAGGTCTCAGTACTGAGCCCTGTGGAACCCCACTTGTAACCTTCTGCTTCCTTGATATTGCCCCACCATACACAACTCTCTGATACCTATTGGTCAGCCAATCCAGAATCCATTTGACTAACCTGACATGTAAACCCATGTGCTGCAACTTAAATATCAGCTTATCATGTGGCACGCTGTCAAACGGTGTTGCAAAATCCAAAAAAATGGCAGTATATGCCTTTCCCTCATCAACTGCTCTTGTCACTTTATTATAAAAGGCAATCATATTACTAAAGCAAGAGTGCCCCTTAACAAATCCATGTTGATTCTCACAGATAACATTACCCTCATCTGCCCAATGCTGTATACAGTCCCTCATTAATTTCTCCAAGACCTTAACAACTACTGATGACACACGAACAGGCCTATAATTAGACACTTCCAGTCTTCTACCGCCCTTATGCAGCAGCACTATCTTACCTTCCTTCCATTCCCTGGGTACCTTTCTCACAGTCAGACTTTTATTGAAAAGCCAGGTCAACGGAGCTGTCAGTTCTTTAGCACATTCTCTCAAAACCCATGGTGAAATAACATCCAGTCCAACAGCTTTACTGGTATCCAGAGTACATGGTATTTGGGACAGACCCCCCCCCCCCTCTTGCACCTCTAAACCCTGAACCTGCCCTATCCCTCTAGTATTAAAACCTCCCCCAGGATGAAATACTCCAATAAAGTGCTCATTGAACAACTCCACTATGTCCTCTGCATCAGTCACTCTATTCTCATTTTTATCCCGCAATGTCATTCTTCCATAATTGTTTCTCCGCCTACTGACGACATAGCTAAAAGAATTCCCTAGGATTTTCTTCGGATCTTACTGCCATTCTCTTCTCATATTCCAGTTTTGCCTTCCTCACCATTCTGGTCACTCTCCTGGCCTGCTTCTTATGTTCTTCACGTATCTGTCTTCCACCCCTCTCCTTATATCTCTTTTTCAACTGCCGTTCCCATTTGATATCATTTGTCATCCACTTTACACCAAATTGCATCTGCTTCTTCACCCGTTGAATACAGCTTACTATTGCTGCTAACAAATATTTTCACAATTTCCCAAGCAGTAACGATATCCTGACCTTCCAATTCTGCCCTCCATGGAACTGCCCCTAGCTGATACCTAAGACTATTATAATCACCCGCCTTATAATTCCACATACGTTCCCTTTTCTTTGATACACCAGCATGTCTGTTCATCTTCCAAGTCAAAACCACATGGTCACTCTCTCCAACTGGTGGGAGAGATGTCATCTTACTTATTATCAGCTCTTCTGATGCTATGACCAAATCCAAAATACTTGAACCTCTTGTTCCCTCTATTACATGCTGCCGAAGACATTTGTCCCTCAAGAATTCCAGAAATTCTATCCCCCTGCTTACTACTTGCATTTTCCTCTTCCCAGCTTATACTGCTATAGTTAAAATCTTCCATAACAATCATTCTTCTTGCACTTGCCAAGCTCAACTGCCTAAACATCTCCTGGTCCTCACCCTCTGTGCTCCCTGGTTTATAGCAACACCCCACTAAATATCCTGTTTTGGCCACTTCTGCCTCACACCATATGCTTTCAAAACCATTTGTGCCACTGCCTTCCAAAGCCTCCACTCTTATAGGACATAAGTCATCATTTATCATCAACAGTACTCCACCACCATGTTTTCCTTTCCTATCCTGCTGAAAAATGCTGTACCCTGCCACTTCAATTCCGGTTATTATATCATCCTCTGTCAACCACATCTCAGAGATCCCAATGATCTTTTGCCAGGTTGATGCTATCAGCGCTACTAATTCATCTCTTTTATTTTGGTACTCCTGGCATTAGTATAGAGCATAAAAATGTCACTGCTTCTATACCTATCATTGTCTCCTCTCGAGCCCCCTAGGCTCAATGTTACCTGATGTCTTCGCCCATTCCCACAAGAGGCCACCCCTGCTACCATCCACCCTGGGAATTCTAGTTTCCCTGCATTGACACACTGACTCGTTCAGAAAACAGCAATCTTTCCAGATGCCTTCGTGGATGCCTTCCAAGCATTCACATATTCCAATCCTCTCTTCTGACACATTCTGGCTATTATGTGATTCAGTATTGCTGCTCTTCTGCTCAGCTCGTCACTATCATACCTGGGCAACACATGCACTCAATCTTCCCTCTCTGTGTTTTCTTTTGCACAACTTCAAGCAAGAATCTCAGATCTCTCTCTCTGCCCGATTTACACCGTCTCTCGAGTCATTCGTACCCACCATCACAATCATTTCATCCATCCTTTCACCCCTCTTAATTGTCATAGCCACATTTTCTATCATCCCTCCAGACAAACACACCTCTGGCATCCTATCTCGCACACCAGAGATCACTGAGTCTCCATACATCACACCTCTAACCATTCTGTTCCTTGATTGTTCACCTGCATCCCTCATTCTCTCTCCCCTCTAATATGCTTCCAAATCCTCCACTCTTAGAGGACATAAGTCATCACTTATCATAAGCAGTACTCCACCACCATGTTTTCCTTTCCTATCCTGCCGAAAAATGCTGTACCCTGCCACTTCAATTCCAGTTATTATATCATCCTCCGTCAACCACGTCTCAGAGATCCCAATAATCTTTGGCCAGGTTGATGCTCTCAGTGGCTAAATGTGGCTATGGTTTATTTATTTATTTACCTATCAACACCCTGTGTACTGCTGTAACCTGTGTTCTGGTACAGCATGACCTTATCAGTCCTTGTGTCATAAAATCCCAAATCAATTAATCAACTGATCCTCTTCAATTCCTTGTGCATAGTTTGCTGAGATGGTGTGTTAAGTGTATATATATTGTACATATTTTATGTGATGGTATTTTGTCAACCTTTGGAGAAAAAAATGAAACACAGCCTTCATCATATGCTTCCATCACTTTCTGCACAAAGAAAGTGATGGAAGCTTCATCGATCTCATTCCTGACAGGACCACACTTATGCCTAGCAATGTGGGTTGTTTTTCCACTGATTAATATTAATCACCTGGGATATCTTACCTTTTGAGAAACCAATCAGCTCTGCTGTTTTCAAATCATGGCTCCAGCCAAAAGGCATGCACAATAAGTCATTTATCAAACTCTGAAAGATCCTTTGTTTTTTTCCCATTCTGATCAACACTATTGAGGTATTCTTTAATAGTTTCTTAGAACACCTGTTGATGCACATGACGAAATATTTTGCATATAACAATGTGTTAGTGACGTTTACTTACATGTGCATAAAGGTTTCTAATTCAGCAGCCAGTATATTAGAGGGCACCAAATTAAGGCTTTGGTTGTTTGTCTGTTTTTTGAAGTGCTTGTTTGTATTGTAACTGGTATTTGTTTTCTGATTCTTCTTGTTTTAAACCCAGCACAGTATATTATTATTATTGCAAGGACACCTCCATGGAGTCCTAAGACTCATTGTGGGAGACCCAGACTATCAGCATAATATCTATCATACCTTCCCTTGAAACTAATAACAGGCAAAGCACACACAACTCACTCAGGCAACACTTACCCTTCATTCTCTACTCTACATGGAAAAAATATAGTCCTCACTCTTATCCAAATTCTAGGAATGAGCTCTTGTTCTGTCTCCTCTAGAATTTGGATTTTTTTCCTTTTAATATACCTCTTAATAAAGTGTTTCTAACATTTCTTCTGCATCAATCCTATAAAATCCTTTAAGTTACTTAAGTGTTTATTCTCAAATTGGAAATTACCCTAAATTTATAATCAAGTTACTCTTCTATCTCTTTCTCTCTGGACAAATTTTTCAAGTCTGAGTTAGAAACACTTTATTCCAGCCACTGGAATAAACTTAATATACCACTTAGAGGTATATTAAGACTTGTTTTTTAAGGAACTTTACATGCTTTATAAATATTTGAAATTATGAAAAAACTGCTAAAGAGCATTGGATATTGTCCACACTCATCCCAAAGCTTGATTGTGGTCACAACTCTATGCGTCTGAGATAAAGTACTCTGCATTGGTTGTGTACTGTCTGTCACCATTCTATTGAAATGACTACTAGTGCATTTTGGTCATGTGTCCAGAGCCTTTATGTTGAAGCAAATGAACTGGCTCTCTCATTTTGATGAAGGCAGGTGTCAGTTAATTTTGTCCTAAAAATAAAATCTGTGCCTAATCATCATACATGGACTAGTATTTGTTTCATGTATTTAGAATTACACACACACTGGACTATCATTTGTCTGTATATGTCAAAGAGATTATACAAGCTCTTAGTGTGATGTGGACAACATTGCATGCAGTGAATATGAGTCTTGCCTCATGGGAAGTTTGCATCACATCATCAGTCTGTCTGAATCTTTTTAATGCACATATGTATCATAATCCAATTTCTCACTTGTCTAAATTTCAAAATCTGAGCAATCTTTGTTGCACTGCAGTTTCCTCCCTGATCATATATATTGTTTCAAAATTTCAACTTAATTGCTCTAACTATACTGCTGAACTGCATGCTATCCAGCTTGCACTCTTATGCATAAAAGAAAACTCCTGCTAAACGTGTAATTTATTTAGACCCACTAAGTTCTCTACAGCCATCTGTTCTTCTGTGTACAGTCCACATTCAGTGCATTATCATGTTCTACACCTAATAATAAAAGAACTGATTTTTTTTTAATATTTGATTGTTACTGGATTTACCACCATGTTGGAATCAGTCCTGTAAACAGATTACAGATAGTTATTCAGAAAGTATTTGCATCCCATCAAAAATTTAAATTAATTGATTAGTAGTGTTATCCTGGTAAAGTAAAACTTTAACATAAATGTAATTTACATATAGACAGAATTGCTTCATTGTTTTTTTTTTTTTTTTTTCCCCCCGTTTGTTTTCTGTTTGGTACATAAGGTCTTTTTATTTTGATCAGACAAAGAAAATCCATTGAGTTGCATATGGAAGAACATGTGAGAGACACTACATATGGCAGAACAAGAGTCAGCACACTGTGTTTCATGTTCTTAATTCCGCTCACCCTAACAAGGAAGATACACTCATTCATCCAGTGATCTGGAACAAATCGAGGCAAACATAGATGCTATGATGAACTGGAGAGAAGAATTGCGAAATCAATAGAGATTGTCCTCAATCTGGTCCATCTCAATAATAACCTTAGCTATAACCTATCTGATTATCACTCTTCAGCTATCCAACTTTGGGTGTACATGAAATCATGTCCACCTGAACCTGCCCAACAATACTATGGCATCCAAAATGGCTTCAAATGTCAGCAATATGTTTGCAAGTTAATTTATAGTTGGCTCTTGTAATGTATATTTTTGTATTTCTCTTTTGGGGTATTCTAGCATAGGTAAGGAATTCTGAAGAGAGGAATTTGGCAATCTGGATGCAAAGGATGAAACGAACACTACAAGATAGAAGGTTTGCTAAGTACCTCTATGTTAGCCTGAATCCGGTGCTTTGTTCATATCAAAATGATCACGTTTCTCCAAACCTTTCCATTTTTATCCATATGTTGCTAATGTAGGAAAAGCAGCATAAATATTTGCATCACTAAGTATATGGTGAGTCTTCAGGTAGTGAAGTGCCTAGATATTTGCCATATGATCTTGGTATTAATTGAACATTTGATATGTTTTATTTAAGAAAAATAACTAGATGTTATAGAATTATCTTGATATCTAACATAAAAATTAAATACAATGTGTACTTTGTTCAGAGTTCTGGAACACCGCAGTCACCTATGATGTCTCCATCTCCCATGGGACCTTCACCTTCTCCACGAATGCAGCATTCTCCATCACCATTAATGCAACAATCCCCAGCTTCTATGTCTCCATCTTCACTTATTCAACAACCATCACCTCTTGCACAGTCACATATGTTAACACAGCAAGTATCTCCCCATGTTTCCACACAGAATGATAGTGGACCTCGACCACACCAAGTTCATGTGTCTCAGGTAAGTGTTCATGTCCTGTTTTTTTATAGAAAGCAAAATACAGTAAAACCTCAATATAACGGACTAATTTGGGTGAGGGATGGTGTCCGTTATATAATAAAGTAGATTTTCCGAATGCGTATGTTAAATTACATGTTTTTACTTATTGGAAACTTTTCCATTTGTCCATATTTTAAGGTTAGGGTTACAAAGATGTATTTTATCATTCATACATATCGAATTTAAAATTTATATTGAAAAGGTCTATAAAATATGTATGTACATAAACCATTCACCACGAGTAAACAAATGCACACTACTTAGCGCATGTCGGAACATTGGCCAACACTCATTAAAACTGTTGCAGAAAGTCACGCCACGTGACAAAAGAACCAATTACAGCATAATTGGTGTGATCACATGCTAATCATTTGCCAGATATGTTTTATAAACTGTGACTCGTTTATGTTGGCTAAATTACTACAGTGTTTTTTTCCAACATATGATGGCCTATTTGTCAAAATTTCTTAAAAATAAGAGGAAATTAATAACAAAAAATAACCTGTTAATTTAATTATAAGCAAATCTTGGTTAAAAGCATTTTAAAATTAACAGGGTGTTAATTTTCACGCGTGACATATGGACTGTCCATTAAATCGAGATCTGTAAAATCGAGGGTTTACTATATTTTAAATACGATAAAGAAAATTAAAAATTACATTTTTGAAATAAATTGCAATTACATATAGCCACCAAGTAAAGCAGATACCAGACCATCCCTCTTTTTTTTTTTATCATTAATAAATTATTATTAATTGCTTTTCACTATAGAAATTTAACTGATTTAATTTGTTATCGGGTGTTAAAGTCAATATAATAGTCAAAGTTGATGTTGTTAAATTTCTCTTTTTTTCACTTTAACTTCAATTCTTACCTTGTGTGTGTGTTTGTTTGTTGTGTTTATAATTTGTTATTATTAAAACTTGCGATTATTATTTTTAGTGAATATCCTTATTACTTGATATAATTTCTCGCGCTTGCTTTCATCCTTTTCACTCTGTGACCATTACTTAAATTGCTCACATGTGCCAAACTTGGTAGACAAAGAAATTGCCCATATCTAGAGCCAAATTTCTTTGATACAAATCTGGAATTAACTCCGTGTCAGAATATGGAAAAATTTGTTTGTTAAAGCTGCGCCATTCAAATTCTTAGACAGAAGAATCTCCCTTGTCAGGGAGTTAACACTCAGAATGATACACTATTTTATAATCAAGCAATTAAAATTTCCAATTACAAAAAAAAATTCGTATAACTTCACTCTTACTGCAGTCGTAGTTATTGCCACAATTTAACTCGCAATGGTTCTATTTTTATGAGTGGTGCATTGAGTTCACAGATCAGGCAATTTGTTAGATAAGAAAAAGAAAGATTTATTCATTACTCTAATATGATGTACATATATTAAGATCACTTGACAAAACTGAATCTCTCCTACAAAATTAAAAATGATTAACCAGACATAATCTTAATACTTCTAGTCATAAACAATATGAGACAATATCTATTACCAGTTAAATTTCTGACCTGATCTTATTCAACTAACATTCTTGTACAAGCATTTATCTTATTCTAGATTCAAGAACTATCAGGCTATAACAAACTTTAGCAATTCAATACCACACTGTACATGAAACATGAATTCTTACTCAGAGCTAAGACAATCTACCAGTTGATTAGATACTAAAGTCCTGGATCAGTTTTGTAAGTCCAGTCACTGAGCATATCTGCAAAATTTGCACACTAACTGTTTCTTGCATACAAAGGAATTGAAAAGTCTCTACATTACCGAGTATCAGGATCTCTCTTGCCTTTTCTCTCGATTTCCCGAAAAATTCACACGGCTTGTTACCCTCTCTTACGGTCAGTTGTCTTCAAGTAGGACACTCTAGTGATTACAATCACGAATCACCTTTTTCGATGTGGGCGAAGCTGCTCTGCCGGGTTCGGTCCATGCGGTTCTGCATGTTGATCGGTTTGCGCTGCTTTGCCGCTGTACCGATGATTATGCCCACTCTGGATCGCTATCTGGCTGCATGGCTGCCGCTGGACATCGTTCTCTTCTACCACTCTCATGCAACTTCTCTGGGAATGACTGGAACATGAATCCCGAACAAAAAAAGAGCCCCGAGTTGTCGTCGCCAAGCTCTATGTATCCTTGCTGAGCTGTTCTCCCTTTCACTCTTTTCCGGCCAGCACCTAAAATTCTTGCACTCAGTACCGTTCTCTCCTCGTTGCGTTCTCCATGCGCGCAACTTGGACCCTCGCGTACGTTACTGCCTGGGATCATTTTTTAAGCCTATTATCTCGTTGTATACTTAGATCTAACTTTCTCATGTTAACATAACTTTCACTAAATTCCAACCCTTATCGGTTTTACAAGGACACTTAACAATATAATACATAGGAGAATTTACAATTAAATGATTATTTCGTTACTTCTGTCAACAATTTCACTTATACCTATATACAAGCATTTTCTCTGGGAACTTTTTTGTATTAAATCTGAATGAAATATTGTACAATATAATACCTTTCATTCAAGATTTAATAATGTAATGGTTTTTTTGGACATATGCTGGCATATAAATGATTCTATTCTAATACAATAATATATATGTGTATGTATGTATTAAAAATTTTTTTTTGTAAGTTATAATTTACAAATCACCCAATGATACAGCATCTTGTTAGTTTCTTGAGACCTTATTACTTTATAAAATACCATTCTTGGTTTAATAGTAAGTATTAAAAAAAAATGATGTCTGACTCTAATCAGACGTTCCCATATTTTTGATGACAATAGGCAGTCATTCCTATTCATATTTGGGCAGTGAAGCAAGACCTTTAGTACTCTCCTGAAACAAATGTTCAAATTTGTATCAATAGCAATGCAGTAAGCATGTTTCAGACCAGAGAATGTTGTGGCCTGTGTCTACTCTGTGTTGAGCCAATCCAGATATATCAGATTTCCTGTGGGCAATATATGATTGATGTTCTTGTATTCTCTTTTCTATTCAGTATCCAGTTTGTCCAAAGTAGTATAGATGGTAGTCACAAGAAACTTGGTATATATACCAGGAAGAGACATCGAAGAGCATTTATCTTTTAAAGAGGAGAAAAAAGTTGAGTTTAATGATAGGTGTTAAAAGTAGCTACTGAATCATGTTTCTTCAAAATTGTGGAAATCGGTTCTGAAACTCCTGCAATGTATGGGAATACATTGCAGGAATACATTGCAGAATACAATGAATTGGAACTTGACGTACTGTTTCCTTGTTGTTTAGGTTCAGTTTATTGGAATCAAACAGATGTTGTGTAGTCCTTTCTGAGAAGCCATTTAATTTCGCATATTGTTTGATATTTAAGAGTTCTTGCTGTAAGTGATGAGGAGTTGAAGAATTAGTCTTAGCTCTTAGAATTAAAGACTTTATGATTCCTGTCTTTTGAAAAGGATGGTGCACCGATTGTTGAAGAATGTAGCATCCAGTGAATGTAGACTTTCGATAAACTGATGTGGTTAAATCATCTGATGGTGAACGAATGAGAAGAATGTCTAGAAAAAGATAATTTGTTGTCTTTTTCAATTTCCACAGTAAATTTGATATCGGGATGTAAGGTATTTATAGTAGCTAAAAATTTTGGTCAAGTTTCTTTATTGTGAAGCCACACAGCAAAAATGTTGTTAATATGCCAAACCCAAAATGAATGTTAAGAGTGTATTGATGAAAAAAAGGTCTTCTAGATGCTCTAAATGAAAGTTAGATAGAATAGGGGGGAATAGACTTCCCATAGCAGTTCCTTCCACTTGGTTGTAGAATTTGTTTCGACAAACAAAGTATCTGGAATGCATCATAAATTTGAATAGTTTTACTATATCTTGTGTGAATGTTTCAGAGAGTAGCTGCAATGTCTCCTTAAGAGGTATGTTTGTAAATAAGGGTCCTATATTGAAGCTCACCATAAGATCAGTGGATTGTATGGAAACATTTTTCAATTTGTCTATGAAATCCGAAAAATTTTTTATAAATGAGCAAAACTTGCCAATATGTGATTTCAGTAGGTTTCCTAAAAATTAGGCTATGCGATGTGTAGGCAAATCAATACAGTCTCCAATTGGATGTAGTGGGCTGTCTGTTTTATGGAGCTTTGGTAAATCATAGTACCTTGATGTTCTTGCAAAATAAGTTTTTAGCTTTTCTATGGTGTCTGCATCTGCATATGGTTATGATTAACCTTTTCCTCAATTAGAATATAACGTTACCGAAAATATAACCTCACACAGCTCATTCCATTGTTTGCATTCTACCTTGAATCAACTGTTTTTTGCCACTGAATATGGTCTGCAATTTGCAGACTGAAATTATGGTCTTATAATCAAATAAATTATTATCTTTACCTTCTGTTTACGTGTAAATAATTAATATTTCATGGGAAATAAGATAAATCTTGAGTATATACCAAATAGTCAGTTTGGTAAATAACTAATTTGGTAATCCTCCCAAATATTCCAACACTCCACCATGAACCTGTTAATGTAGACATCATTAACAGGTTCATACCATCAGTGATGGTATGTTTCATTGTTCCTCCTGAATCTATACTATGTTGCCAAAAGTATCCAGATAATAACTGTTTGTATTTCCTGTCACTACATTGTTGCTATCAATATGAGGTCAGGCCTCCTTTTGCTGCTGTTACAGCCATTACCCTCAAGGATAAGCTCGCCACTAAGTTCTGGTAAACTGCTGCTGGAATTCGTTTTCATTCCTGCTGTAGTATGGTGAACAGATGATGTGTGTTAGTTAGGCGAGTAGGTCTGGCACGTGACCTTTGCTCCAGCTCATCCCAAAGATGCTCAATAGGGTTGAGGTCAGGGGTTTGGGTTGGCTATTTTAGTTCTTTTACCTCCATGTCTTCAAACCACGGAGCTAAGGCCTATTCCAAACTGTTGCCGCCATGTGGGAAGAAAGGAATTGTCAAAAATGTCATGTTGGGCACTAGCATTTAAAGATCTGGACATAGAAACCATTGGGACAAGAAAAACAGCTCCAGACCATTATGCTACTGCCTCCAAAATTCACAGTTGATACAAAACATTCCTGTAAGCATCATTCACCAGGCATCCCCTAGGTCCATACACGCTCATCAGCTTGCCAGATTATCCACCTCAATTCATCGTTCCAAGGGCCCTCTTCCATTAATCCACAGTCCAATGATGGTGCTGTTTGCACCATTCTGGATGGAGTCACTGTCACTTGTAATCAATGGCTTGTGAGCCACATCACGACCATTAAACCCATAGTCAAACACATCCTGGTGAAGAGTTCTGTCATTGGCATCAGTTCCTGAGCTCATGCAGAAGTCATTTGTGAGATGGTTATTAAGGCTGACTGACAATTTACTGTGACAACATGCCTGAGAGTTTGCTGATCCAGATTGGTCAGTTTCTTGGGACTACCAGTTTTGGGGAGGGGTTTGGTAGTTCCATCTCATTTCCACCTCATTGTAATTTCGCTGCTGACAGTAGACCAGGGCATGTGCAATGTGATAGAAATCTCTCAGATCAAATGACAGAACTTGGCTCCGAGTATCATACCACATTCGAACAGCCTCAACTTTTCATTCGCTCATCCTGACAGTAAAGAATGTCTACACTGCTAATGCTCACATGCTTATGCTTATATAGTGTTGCAGACATGTATCTGCATCATACAGGCAAGGCAGTGTAGAGCTATACAGGTGTCTGGACACTTTTGGCAACATAGTGTTTTTTGCTTTCCTATTTCAGATTACTATCACTGAGATCCAACATCCTGACATATTGTTTTCTGTGTAGTGAAGTATGAACATTCTAAAGGGGATCTGATGATATATATGCGTTATTTCGACAAAGTTGATAATTCTGGATGGCCCAGCCAGTGTCGCTCAGTTGCTGGCTCACCTGCAAGAGCCATTGGTGTTGTTGTAAGTCTCCTTCCCAATAATCTAGTGTAACTTGACATTTTGCTTCTGTGTACGTGTATTGATTGCCTGGTAGTGGATATCAATGTACAGCTTGATTTCATACTGAATGGAGTGCGGTGCTAAACTCCCTTTAAGTATAAATCCTTCATTCCCATATTTATAAAGTCTCCACTCAAATAGAGAAACTGTTGCAGCATAATTTGTTAAAAACAAAAAAAGTAAGAAACAGAAAAGATAAGTCTCATATAAAGATGCCATTGTTTCTCATCATGCATGTATCAAGTGAATAAATGTTTAAGTAGGGAAATTCTCACCCTTCTTTAGTCAAAAGCATTGAGAAGGATTACCAATATACCTAAAATAGTTAATTAAAAAATTTATACAGTTATGTCAGAAACTCCAAGCAGTCGCTCTGAACTACATCCATATATTAAACCCTCATAAAAACACTAAAAACTGTTATAATGCAATGTTATTTAAAGTGGGTTGAAACCAATTAATTGGTCCAAGTTTAATTTTGGGTTGCAGCCAGCTTACATTGAATTTCATATTCCAGTTATTTATGCATAATTTTTAGTGAAGGTGGCAAATTAAATATGCAAAGAGACAGAATTAGTAAAGCTGGTATGGTTGTTAATCAACTGAATAATTTATATGGAATAAGAAAGAAATTAGTCAAAACACTAAACTAGATGTATACATACTACCATTCAAACCAGTTTTAACTTGTGGATTCTTCCACAAATGTCATCTTTTTGCTCCACTAATCTGTTCACTCTCCTAATCCAAGATTATAAGAGTGAACAGATAGTATTAGTGGGTGGAATCATATTAAAAAAGAATACAGTGGAACCTCGGTTATCGAACTTAATTCGTTCCCCGAAGGCTGCGCAGAAACCGAATTGTTCGAAAACCGAAACCATTTTCCCATAAGAATTAATGTAAAATGGATTAATCCGTTCCCGAACCCCAGATGATTGTTTATTTAAACCTTTACAACAGTACTTCATGCATAAGATCATATTCAAACATAATGAAAATGCATAAAATCTTACATAAAAAGAATAAACACAATAAATAGATAAAATAAAAACGAAAATTTAACTTTAACTATACATATGGAGGAGAGTTGATGGCTTAAGTACAAGGCAGTGAGTAAGAGGAGTCCCCCTTCCATAAAAACATCAGGTTACTGTCCTTCTGGGGTTTTTTCTCTTTTCTGTCTCTTGGCACCACTCGACTCTGCTTGAGACACTGCGCCTCTGTCTCACTAAAAACCTGTCCAATGACATTTGTTTTTGCCTGTGTTTTAAAATGTTTCTGAATGGCACTGTCATTGAAATGGTTTTGGATGCGGTTTGCTACAGCTTTGTGAGGTGATATCTTGCAACAAAACTTTGCACCTCACCCCATTTCGCACATGTTTCTTTGATCAAAGAACTAGGAACATCCTCAATCCTTTCCTCTGTGTCTGAAGGCATTTCCTCCACATCCGTCTTTTGCTGCTCCTTCTGAAGGCGTTCCAATTCTTCCATGAGCTCATGTTTGTCAAATATGTGATCCTCCACTAACTCCTCCACATCAACATTGTCAACTTCCAAGCCCATGCTTTTGCCCAGAGACACAATATATCATCAACAAGAACAACATGCTCAGCCTCTCAATGTGTCTGTCTGCTACAGTCTGGCCACAATTTCCTCCTGGCCGCATCGTTCTGTAAGTCACTTGTGCCCAGGCTTTGTCAAGGATACTTATGCAATGGAGGACATTGAAGTGATTTTTCCAGAATTCTCTGAGTGTTAATTCTGTGTCACAGGTCACTTCAAAACATCTTTGGAACAGTGCTTTGGTGTAGAGTTTCTTAAAGTTCGAAATGACCTGCTGGTCCATGGGCTGAATTAGAGAAGTTGTGTTAGGGGTTAGGAACTTCACTGTGATAAAATCAGACTCCTCCACTAACTCATCCTCCAAGCCTAGAGGATGAGCAGGAGCATTGTCATCACAAGAAGGCATCTAATTGGCAAATTTTTTTCTTGGAGGTATTTTCTTACACTTGGGGCAAAGACTTCATGGATCTACTAAATAAACAATTGCCTGGTTACCCAATAACAGGCAATTTACTTTTCATCACATTATTTTTCTTAAACACCCTCTGATTCTCAAAGTGGTACATAAGCAATGGCTTGACCTTGGTCCCCACTTGCGTTTCCACATAGCAAAAGAGTCAGCCTGTCCTTCATTGGCTTGTGTCCCTGGCAATGCTTTTTCCTCCTGAGTGATGTAGGTCCTCTTTGGCAATTTTTTCCAAAATAGGCTGATTTCATCACAGTTGAACACTTTTTGGGTAAGAAAATCCTTGCCTTTACATAGTCACTAAATTCTTGCACATATTTCTCAGCAGCTTCTCGGGTCAAACTTGCAGCCTCCCCATGCCTAACCACATTATGTATGCTGCTTTTCCTCTTAAATTTCTCAAACCATCCTCTACTAGCTTTGAACACATCAGTATCAGCACTCATACCAGGGTTTTTCTTTAACAGGTCATCATGTAATTGCTTCGCTTTTTCACAAATTATGGCCTCAGAAACACTATCACCAGCTAACTGTTTCTCGTTTATCCAGATCAGCAACAATTTTTCCACTTCTTCAATCATCTGCAATCTTTGTTTAGCAAGAACTTTCACTCTTGCAACATCAGCTCTCTTGATCGCCTCTTTATTTTTGAGTATTGTACATATCGTTGTCTTCGCCATATCGAACTGCATAGCAAGATTCGAGACACGAATGCCATTTTCATGTTTGGATATGGTTTCTTTTTTCATCTCTATCGTGGTTCTAACAACTTTTCTTTTCTTTTCGCTGCTATCACTATTCTTCTGCAGCCCCATGGTGGCTTATAATTGATGAAAAAAAACAACAAAACATGAAGGCTGCTGCATAACTGACGCTTTCCTGCCTTACAGCTCAGCACGTGGTTGCCGTTTGCCTGTTCAGAAACCGGGGCATTTTTTGTTCGGAAAATATGTTCGACAACTGAGATTCCACTGTACTAGGAAAAAGCTTGACAGTGTTAGTTTTTAGGAGTGTGTAATTGGAGATAATCTCAGGTGTTATGGCCATTTAGAAAGAATGGAAGAGAAATGGTTAGCAAAACAGGCTTTGTGTGTGTTGAGTGTTCAAGATAGCAGGAAAAATATCCAATGGAAGACCAAGATCTGGGTTCATTGATACATTAAGAAGTGCCTTAGAAGACCAAAATATAAGATATTTAATGAATATCTATATTGTACTTGGGTAGTAAAAAAAGCAGGTTATCATCAAAATATATATATATATATATACACACACACACACACACACACACACACACACACACACATTAAATTGCAGTTCTAGTGTACTGCTGAATAGTGCCATTGTGAACGGTTGTGCTGAAAGTAAGTATGACCACCTTTTCCCCAATTTTTGGATCCTGTCTAAAATTCATAAATGTAATCTGCTACAAAGGCTATTCATAGATACCATTATTGCCATCTGTAAGTGAACTAACAGTATACTTGTTAATATCACGATAATGTAATGTTAACATTTTCTTAAGGTTAACTTAAGAAAAATTACATGAATTTCAGAAAGATCATTTAATGCATTATATTGTGAAAATGATGTTTAACAGTCAGATTTGACATGCATGTATATACACCCACTTATAAAATGTTAAACAAATGGGAAGGGAGAAAATAGCAAAAACATCAGTTAGTCCTTTATATTCACCAAAATCTGTTAGATCTAAATGCAGAATACTGAAACCTACTCACTGAGGCAGATCACCTCCAGGGTGTATTTTGTCCCTATCATTTGCCAAAATAACTGATAGGTACTCGTAATTGCTCTGCTAAGAATGCCCTTAAGAACGAATTGGTTAACTTGGAAGATTTTGTAATTAATATTAGATTACTTAAGAAGTTTCAATAAAAGGATCATTCAAAATTCTTTTGATGATAATCTGCAGGTTTTTATACTACCAATACTATGTGTGTATGACAGATAAATTAAAGCATGCTTAATAGGTATCACTAAGAACTTATTTTATGTGATCCCTTATTGTTTCTTGGTATGGACCAAATGCCAAGTAGTTCTTGTCATGCAGAAAGATTTTTTTTTTTTGGTAAGACCTGTATATTTGTATTATGTAATTTTTTTTATATTGAAATGTTTGATTATTTTCCTGTGGAATGCAACATTTAGAAATTTGCTTATTGATGTCATGGATATTTTCACTTCATGCAACAGTACTTTGAAACATTTTGTAAACAGCATATTTTTCTAATATTTTTTTTTAATTCCTTTTGCATTATTAGGATGACAACAATCCATTTAGTGAAAGTTTTCAGCAGCGAGAACAAATGGAAAAATTTCAGAATCATCAGTTTACTGTGAATCAATCACAAAATGTTCTGAGGGAAGCATCTCAGCAGCAGCAGCAGCAACTGTTATCTGATCATGATTCAAATTCAAGAGGTCAGTTATGTAAGAAATTATGTTCTGTTTTTGTTTTCCTCTTACTCAGGAGTTCATTTTAATTTTCTTCTATGCATGGTATTATTTCATGGTCTTTACCAAAATCATTATCTCAGATATCATTGTTTTGTTTTATTCAGGGCCTTAGGCAGGCAGGGCCCAAGGTGCTAGAGTGCTCTGAAGCCCCCCCCCCCCCCATTGTTTGCAGTCTTTAAATTTGTCCTAATTTTGGGGGGGGGGGGCAGCAAGAGCCTTATGCACCTGATAGTGAAAGTTCTAAACTGATAGTGAAAGTTCTACATATGGTATGCACTCATGCTATGCCACTTGTTCCCAACTATTTCTTGTTTCACTGCACTCTTGAACAGCAAAAACTCAGCTACTAGAAAAAATCAGAAAACACACCTACAATTTAACATCACCAGAGTTAAAGATCAGTACTACCAACATAAGAAGCCTGAATGGCAAAAATTGGAGCTGGCTGAGGAATTAGATAAGTACCACATTGACATAATAAAGGACTGAAACAAAAAAGACAAAAACTGGTGAGATCTTTCTGAGCAATAAATACAAAATCTTATATTCAGGCAATGACAATCAAGAAAAAGAAGGAGTAGCCATAGTATTCAACACTAAATATGAGGCTAATCTTCTTGAATGGCAGGCAGTCTCAAGTAGAGTAATGTGGGCAAATATGAAAATGGGGAACTGAACAATGAGACTTATTTGTGCCTATGGTCCCACAGAAGGTTCTACTAAGGTAGAAGTGGAGGAATTTTTTGAGGCTCTAGAGAAAGCTACTGACACAATGAAAAAGGAAAAGTTGGTCCTTGTTGAGGATCTAAATAGCAGAGGAGGAAGTGATTGTCAGACATACAAAAATGTTTTGGGAAAATTTGGAGAAAAGAGCAAAGTTAATAATATTGGCAAATACCTGTTGGGCTTCTGCTCAGGGCATGGACTGGTTATTATTAACACCATGTTGCACCATAAAAATGTGCACAAATTCACATGGAGAGAAGAGGCAAGGAATAAGAAAAGTCTCATTGACTATGTTACTGATCATAGTGATGTTTTTTCCCTGGCACAGGACACCAGAGTGTACAGAGGATTTGAAATTGGAAGTGATCACTATTTAGTCTTGAGCAGGATAAAATTGAATTTCATATTGAAAAGAATAACATGTAAGAAAGTTTTTACACAAATAAAAGTTGAGCAGCTCTCAGATGTGAACTGTAGACTAAAATACACAAAGATTATTGAATTAAAAATGAAAGAGTTTGAGAACAGGAATCAAACCTTGGAGATTCAGTGGCGAGTCTTGAAGGAAGCCCTGATGGATTCAGCTAGAGAGGCATGTGGTGAAGTTGTCTGCAAGGATAGAAAAATTAGAACTCCATGGTGGACACAGGAAGTTAAAGAGGCAGTGAAGGAAAAGAAGAAAGCATATCAAAAGTTCCTGGCAAATAAGTCAGCTTGTGCTTTTAGAGAATACAGAGACAAATGTAAGAAAGCTAAACACTGTGTAAAACTAGCTAAACAAAAGTCATGGGAGAACTTTGGCAAGAACATAGAAAATAAATATCAAGAAGGTGCCAAGACTTTCTGGAGATTGTTGAAGAAGCTTAGAAATGGAGTAAAAAATGCTGTAAAAGGAGTTAGAGATAATAAAGGTGAAATGAAAATGGGAGAAAAAGATATCCTTGAAGTATGGAGTAATTACTTTGAAAATTTGCTAAATGAAACAGGAAGTGATGACAGCACATAGATGATAAAAAACACTCACCAGGCATGCAGTCAGGAATATACAGGGTGTTCGGGATAAATTTGACAGTTTCGTAAGGAAAAAGAAAATCTTCTTTGTATCTATTAAATTTAATGAATTGACAAAAAAACATTACAGGCAGAGTTAATTACAATACTATCAACAAGATTTACTCAAAATAACCACCATTAGCATCGATCACAGCTTCAATTCTGCTTCGGAACCTCGAACAAGCTGATGCTACAGTCTCCCTGGGAAGGGCCGCAAAAACTGTTTTAATTTTATCCATTAACTGGGCTTTTGTATTACTGGAAGTGCGATTGGTGTCTTTTTCAACTGCGCCCCATACAAAATAATCCATGGGGTTAAGGTCTGGGGAGTTTGGAGGCCAAACATTTGGACTGGTGAAGTCGTAGAAATTTTCAGATAACCATTTTTGACTTTTCCCAGAGGTGTGGCAAGGGGCCGAATCCTGCTGCCATACATACGGCCTACCATTGGCTACCCTTGTTATCCAGGGCTTGACTACAGTTAGCAACTCCACGAACAAAGCCCGAATTCCAATGCCAGGGTTCTTCAACACCTGTTCCTGCAGATTTGCGAGGAATTCTGCTGTACGAACGCAATCAGATCGTCTGCTAGGGATCTTTCTTCTTGCTACATCCTCGTAGTCACCATTGCAAGTCTCTAGTTCATGCCTGATTGTTTTTACTGTATTCAGGGAGCATTGGGCAGCAGTCGTAATATCCTTATTTTGATGGCGGGCACGAATCATCATGATACAAGTTATTCTCTTCCGTGATTCGGGTGGGTTCCAGCTATCCATCCTTTCTGACATGTTGTATATGAATGAAGAAGGGTCCAAACTTTTAAATGAAGAGAAGTGTGTGTTAATACATGTAACTTACGGAAAAATATAATTAATTATAAATATGTCAAATTTATCCCGAACACCCTGTATATCCATACTTGGAGTAGAAAAGGCATCAAAGACTTGAAATGTGGAAAGCAGCAGGAGTAGATGATATTCGACCAGAAATGCTGAAGTATGGTGGTATAAAAGTATTACAGTGGCTGCACTGCATAGTTCAGAAAGCCTGGACAGAGGGACGAATTCCCAATGATTGGAGTAGAGCTCTCATAGTACCTATATATATAAAAAGGGAAATAAAACTGAATGTGAGAATTACAGAGGTATATCCCTATTGAGTGTTCCTGGTAAGATATATGCAAGTATACTTGAGAAATGGTTGAGAAGAATTGTGGAAGAAATGCTTGGTGAAGAACAAACTGGATTCAGGTCAAATAGAGGCTGTCAGGATCAGGTCTTTACTTTATGACAAATAGTGGAGAAATCATGGGAATATAACAAAGATCTGTATAAGTTTTGTCGATTTGGAAAAGGCATATGACAAGGTGCCAAGAGAGAAGCTATTCAATACGCTACAGTTATATGGTGTCAATGGGACATTATATCAAGCAATACTTAGTCTTTATTTGAGTTGTAAGTCAGCAGTTAGAATTGAAGGAAGTACAGGAAGATGGTTTAATGTTAAATCTGGTGTGAGACAAGGATGTACATTATTCCCTCTGTTATTCATTATCTATATGGATCACATGAAGGAAAGTGGTATTAAACATGATATCAAAATTGGAGATGTTAATGTCAGCTCTTTGCTTTATGCAGATGATGTTATACTTCTAAATAAATCTGCTACAATTCTGCAAGATTCTCTGACTAAATTGAATAGCTGTTGTAATAGAAATGGAATGAAAGTCAGCTATAAAAAGAGAAAGACAATGAAAATAGGGATCATTGAAAATGTCAACTGTGTTGTGAATGGAGAATCTGTGGAACAAGTGAAACATTTCAGCTACTTATGCATGATTTTTAGTGAAGATGGTAAATTAAATATAGAAATAGACAACAGAATCAGTAAAGCTGGTATGGTAGGAAGTCAATCGAATTGGTAACTAACCTATATGGAACGGGGTTCGAGGTTATATGGTGAGTGGTCAGTGTAATTTAGCGCTCGTGTAAAATTGGTGATTTTTGGTGTTTTTTTTTGTGTGTTTTTCCTTAGAAAATTGGTTTTATAGTATATTAGAACGATTTTCGTGTTTTTAGAGTATTTTCTGTGTCTTTATAACATATTTTATTGGGGCTGTCGCCGCTAGAGGGATTCGTAGTGTGTAGTGTTTGTGAAAGCTCCGGATAAGATAAGTATTATTTTCAGTTATCGTTGATAAATTTATTTAATATTGCGTAGTTTTGTTTGCCTTGCGTCTCTTAGTGCATCTTTTTGTGTGTTTTTGGTGTGTTATAATTTATAATTTGATAAAATACGTTGCAAATAAGTATGGCTCCAGTACGAAGGAAAATGGTGGCCAGTAATGATGGTTCGCCATCTTTATCAAAGAACGGTAGTATAAAAGAGATGATTCAGTGTACTAGCTGCGAAATGTACACAGCAGAGTGCGGTCGAAGTGTGGTTAGATGATAATAAAGGAGTGAATGTGTGTAGAAAATGTAGGGAGAATGAGAAATTGAAGAGTATTTCGGATCGTGAGTGTGATATTTTTGTCAAACTTCAGAATGAAGAAAATAGGGATATGACAAGAAACGGCGAGGTTGTACCAGAGAATTGTGAGAGTGTGAATGATAGTATTAATGGTTTTACTGAGAATAAAAAAGATGAGATAGGCTCAGTGAGTGAGATGGCGTTGTTGAATGGTGTGATACAAAGAGCAAAACAGCAGCTAGAGCGTATGAGCAAAAGCCGACTGAATGAACCAGCCAATAATAAAAAGTATGACTGGAAAAATAGACTTATGAGTGTGAACATGAACAAAATGAAGGATAGAGTGCTGTATGGAGACTCGTTAGTACGAGGTGTGATAGTAGAGGATTTGACAAAATCGTACCAACCTGGTGCTACCATAAAGGATGTAACTGAGTCTATTAGAGAGCAAAAGGAAAGGGTGAAAGAAATGATTGTTGTGGCAGGTACAAATGATTTGAAAGGAGACAAAATGGAAATGATAGAAGACCTGAATGAATTGTTTGAGGTAGCAAAAGAAAAGAGTGAGAGAGATAGAATGATTAGTCTTTTGCCACGGTATGATAGTGAAATGTTTAAAAGGAGGGCCATAATTGCGAATGACTTTATGCGTGGGTTATGTATGACGAGTGGTGTGGAATTTGTGGACGTGTGGAGTGAGTTCGATGGGCGAAAGGATCTATATAAGATGGATGGTTTGCATTTGAATAGTTAGGATGTAAGAAGACTTGAGAAAGTGTTGCTGAATATGGTGGATGTGCAAATTCAGGGAAATTAGATTTATTAAGGGGGGAGGGTAGATATACAGTCCTTACATTCAACTGCCTCCCATAGTTTTCAACTATGGGAGGCAGTTGAATGTATGAATGAATATAATATGCCTGAGCAAATAAGGACAACAAATCAGAGTGGGATAGTTAATATAAGGCATCAAGGTAGGGTTGGGGCTAATGGGGTCTTAAATTCATGTACACTAATGCTAGGAGTATTAGGAACAAGAAGGAAGAGTTTTTGGCCATGGTTGGCACTTCCAGACCACAGGGTATTGGTATTAGTGAAACATGGTTGACTGTAGATGATATAGCTAGTGGGATTGAATGTGATGGGTATAGTGTGTTCAGGAATGACAGGGAGAATAAAAGGGGGGGAGGAGTATTGTTGATGATAGCTGATGAGCTGCAGCCAAGGAGAATAGAAGTTGAATTGCAGAATAGAGAAAAAAGCACATTTGAGGCCATTTGGTGTGAGATTGTGGCTAGCAGAACTAAATATACAATTGGGTGCTGCTATAGACCAGGTGATGGAAAAGATGGTGGTGATAGTATGCACAAGCAAATAGAAGAAATGAGTGGAAGTAGGGTGATTATTATGGGAGATTTCAACTATGGTCGCATTGATTGGAGTGAGGAGAGAACACATGGGAGGAAGGAATTGGATTTTATGCGGTTATTAAGGGATAACTGTCTGCGACAGCATGTAATGGAAAATACTAGGGATCAGAGATTGCTTGACCTAGTAATTACATCTGAGGATTTGGCTGTAACAAATATGACCACATTGCCACCAATCGGTGAGAGTGATCATAGGGTCTTGACTTGGGAGGTGGCTAAAGGTGTAGAATTTTCAATTAAGACAGGGTACATGTGGAATTATCGGGCTGAAAAGTATGACAAGCTTAGGAGTTTGATTGGTTCAGTGCCATGGCATGTACAACTGCAAGGACTAGAAATTGATAGTGCATGGGAGGTAGTTAACAAGTGTTTGCATGAAGCAATGGCTTGCAAGATGAGAGAAACAGCATTTAAAGAATTAATGAGGGATAAATACTAGTATACAAAAAATTTTCTGCCCCTATAGCTAGCTGTGTAGTACAGATGGGACAAATGAGAGAAATTCTTATGAAAAAAAAAAAAAATTAAAAGGTGTTCACAATAAAAGAGCATACAAATCAGGACTAGCTTTTCATATAGGAAGAAAAATGTAAGTAGTCTGGCAACTAACAAAAATGCTATATATCAAATTCAATGGTTATATCTGATATATAGAATTTTTGTTAGTCATCAGACTACTTACAGTTTTCCTTCTTGTATGAAAGGCTAGTCTTGACTTGTGTGCACTTTTCTTATGAATATCTTTAAAGATTCCCCAATGATGATCTTATTTCCAACTTAGTGCCACAAAAATCAAGGTCTTATCCCCAATCAGCTATTCGAAATGATGAGGAATACATATGATAGATAAACAATGAGGAACACATATGATAAAGGCAATAAACTGTTCATGTTCAGTAGTATTTTTCAAAATTCATCATCATCAAATTCCTGCCATGTACCCTCAAGGGGTGTACAGGATACGATAGTACTACATGAAAAATTTACATCATTACTAACTTCCTATCTACAATTTTCCTCCAAATCATTCTGTTACTTGTCAAGACTCCAACATTACCAAATCTTATATTTCTATTGTCAAAGGCACTTGCACCGTATCAATCCACCTATATCATGGTCTTCCTCTGGATCGTTTTGCTGCCAACCTAGCAGAAATTGCTTGTTTTGCTAATCTTTCTTCGCCCATTCTGTTTAAGTGATCATACCACCTGAGATTAGCTCTGCTAACGCATTCCTGGATGTTGACAACGTCAAGTTCTTTCCCAATATTCTCGTTTTTAATATGATATTGCCATTGATGCCATCTGTTCATGCCTATATTCTTTCTCAGGACTCTCATATCAGCGGTCTCTAGTCTTTGGTCAAGTGTTTTACTTCTGATCCAGTTCTCAGATCCATAAGCTAAAACTGGTTTGAACACTGTCTTGTATACAGCTAATTTAGTGTTCTGACTAATTTTTCTCTTATTACATATGAATTTATTATTATTATTATTATTGTTCCGGGCAACTCCAAGGAGTTGACAGACTCATTGAGGGAGGCCCTAACATCATGTCAAGAACAACTATTCCACATTCACACAGTATCAATCATACCTTGCCTTGAACTCATTCATGGTTGTAGCACCCACAACAGACTCTGGAAGCTTATTCCACTCATTCACTACTCTCCAAGTAAAAAACCTACCTCTAACACCCATGTCAACCACGCTCTTGCCTAGCTTCCATTCATGGCCCCCCTAGTCCTCCCACCACCAGTCATATTTTCAAAAATATCTTCTGGATCAATCTTATAGAAAAGAAACCCTTCAGTAATTTGAATGTCTCAATCATATCACTCCTCCTTCGCCTATCGACCAATTTCTGCAACCCACAAATCTTCAACCTATTCTCATAAGGTTCATTCGACAGACCTGCTATCGTCTTGGTCACTCGTCTCTGGATCCTCTCCACTTCCTCCCCATCACGAAGAAACCCTGGTGCCCATAACTGGGCATAGTAGTCCAGATGGGGTCTTATCAAGGCTCGATACAGAGGAACAACAACTTTTTTGTCTCTGCATGTTAAAGTATTTTTCAGAAGCCAAGTGATTTGATGAGCTGATTTAGTCACTTTTGCAATGTGCTCCCTAAACTTCAATTCCCTATCCACCAACACTCCCAAATCCCTGGCCTCATCAATCTCCTGGAGTACGGTTCCACCAATGCGATATCCTGCTGCTATTCTTTTCACCCCAAAGTGCCTAACCTTACACTTTGCCACATTAAATTGACATCCATTTTTCCTAGCCCAGTCCTTCAAACTATCCAAATCATCCTGTAAAATTTTGACATCCTGCGCACTCAAAATTGCTCTACCCAACTTTGCATCATCAGCAAACAAGTGAACACTTCCTCTCAAATCCTTTCCTATATCATTGATGAACAAATTGAAAAGCAGTGGTCCAAGAACAGAGCCCTGCAGCACACCACTAGTCACAAGCCGTCTTTTAGACTCCACTCCTGAATAAACCACTCTCTGGTATCTCTCCTTCAACCACCCTCCTATCCATCTCACCAACCCTATATCTGTCCCATCTGCTCCAGTTTACTGATTAGGGTTCCATGTGGTATCCTGTCAAAGGCCTTGGCAAGGTCCAGTAGTATCACTGTAAACCCATTACCCCTATCCAGTTCAGCAGTCACTGTGTTATAAAACGTGAGCAAGTTACTGAGGCATGATTGTATGGGGGATAACATGGACACAAAACCATGTTGTCCCCCATACAATATCCCATTTTCATTTATCCAATCCTGTATTCTTTTCTTGACTAATTTCTCTAAGACCTTGACAATGATTCCTGATATGCTAATCGGTCGGTAATTTACAACAGCAGTCTTGGAACCACCTTTATGCAGTGGAACTATTTTCCCCTCTTTCCACCCCCTCGGGACTAACCCAGACCCGAGACTCAAATTAAACAAAATGGTCAAGGGTACTGACAATTCTTTAGCTGCTTCTCGTACGACACGAGCTGGTATACCATCCAATCCCACAGATGTATTTACATTGAGGTTATGCAATAGACTACTCACCTCCACTTCATTCACCACAATTCCCGTATAATCTACTGGTACATTCGTTTCTGCAATGTCACCACCTGGATGATATATTCTTGCAAAGTGCTCACTCAGTAACTCAACTATCTCAACTGATTCAGTTACCTCCCTACCATCGGCATTCTTTAAAATCATTCTGCCATGTACATTTTTCCTTTTACTTCCTACATATCTAACAAACTGTTTAGGATTCTCTTTAGCCTGCATGGCCAATGTTCTTTCGTAATCCTTTTTTGCTTTTCTTACCACACTTGTTACCCTTCTGGCCTGCGATTTATACTGTTCATGTGCCTGCCGGTCACCTTTATCCTTAAATTCCCTCCATAGTTGTTTCTTTTTTTGCAGCTCAAGCTTAATGGTGTTATTCATCCATTTAACCCCTACTTGATTTATTATTCGGACTCTAGGTATACAGTCAGCCATTGCTTCATGCAAACACTTCTTAACTGCCTCCTATGCACTATCAACTTCAAGACTTGCAGTTGTACATGCCATGGCACTGAACGAATCAAACTCCTAAGCTTGTCATACTTTCCAGCCCGATAATTGGACATGTACCCTGTCTTAATTGAAAATTCTACACCTTTAGCCACCTCCCAAGTCAAGACCCTATGATCACTCTCACCAATTGGTGGCAATGTGCAGTTGTACATGCCATGGCACTGAACGAATCAAACTCCTAAGCTTGTCATACTTTCCAGCCCGATAATTCCACATGTACCCAGTCTTAATTGAAAATTCTACACCTTTAGCCACCTCCCAAGTCAAGACCCTATGATCACTCTCACCAATTGGTGGCAATGTGGTTATATTTGTTAGCCAAATCCCCAGATGTAATTACTAGGTCAAGCACTCTCTGACCCCTAGTATTTTCCATTACATGCTGTCGCAGATAGTTATTCCTTAATAACTGCATAAAATCCAATTCCTTCCTCCCATGTGTTCTCTCCTCACTCCAATCGATGCGACCATAGTTGAAATCTCCCATAATAATTACTCTCCTTCTGCTCATTTCTTCTATTTGCTTGTGCATACTGTCACCACCATCTTTTCCATCACCTGGTCTATAGCAGCACTCAATTGTATATTTAGTTCTGCTAGCCACAATCTCACACCAAATGGCCTCAAATGTGATCTTTTCTCTATCCTGCAATTCAACAATACTCCTCCTCCCATTTTATTCTCCCTGTCATTCGTGAACACACTATATCCATCACATTCAATCCCACTAGCTTTATCATCTACAGTCAGTCATGATTCACTCATACTGATAGCCTGTGGTCTGGAAGTGCCAACCATGGCCAAAAACTCTTCCTTCTTGTTCCTAATACTTCCTAGTATTAGGAACAAGAAGTATTAGGAACTATCCCACTCTGGTTTGTTGTCCTTATTTGCTCGGGCATATTATATTCATTCATACATTCAACTGCCTCCCTAAGGACTGTATATCTTCCCTCCCCCCTTTAATAAATCTCGTTTCCCTGAATTTGCACATCCACTACATTCAGCAACACTTTCTCAAGTCTCCTTACACCGTAACCATTCAAATTAACCATTCAAATGTAAATTAAATTTACAGAATGTTGAATTTCCATTCCAAACCACTGCCTTCCCTCACTACATGCTATAATGATATTGTTGCCATTACTATATATATATATATATATTACTATATCTGAGACACTGAATAAAAAATTTCTAGAAAAAAAGGCAATTTCTTTAAATACAGTGACCACTTTCATAAACAAATTTTTGGTCTTCCCATGTGGCAGAACATTAGTAATATGTTTTACCTCTTTTTCGTATCAAAACACAATTCTTATCTACCTCTCTACCCATTGACATCTTTTATGGTAAATATGTACAATGGTTTATGCATCGTAAATGCAGATGTCACATAACAGTTATTTTGTTCTTTCAACACTTTTAGCCCCAGAATAATATTTATGATTGGAATGATGATTTGACTCTCATTAGATTTGATCATCATATTAGTACCAAAGTATACCACAAATCCACAAACATTGGAAATTATTTCCATTTCACCTCTGGTGACCCAAATTGCATCTATAATTCATTAATGCCTACAAATACACATTTTCTGTTACAGCTTCGAACCAAGAAATTACTCATCTGAAAGAGATCTTCCACTGTCTACAGTGGAAGTATCCCAAACAACCTATAGATAGACTACATTATTTACCAAAATATGTACTTCTTAAATTCACACATCAAAACCACATCATCAGCAGCAGCAGCCATTTTCTGCCCACTTCTGAATGAAGGCCTTCCCCAGAGTCTCCTACATTCATTCATTCCTATCTTGAGCCTTTCTATATCACTGAGTTCTTTCTGTCTCTTTAATCTCATCCTCCCATCATCTCTTTGGTCTTCATGTAGCTCTTTTCCATTAGTACTATTCTGATATCAGCTTTGTCCATATTTTTGAGTGCTACTTCTTGCAATATGATCTCCCTATTTGCCATTTGGATCTTTTAATTAATGGCTGTTATAATGTCTCTCACCCTAGTCTGAGCTCTGATCCAGAATAGTAATACCAAGTAATGATCTTTCATTTTCCTCTTTAATCCTCAACTTGTTGGTCAATTTTTTAGTCAAAGTCCATGTTTCACTTCCATATGTCATGACCAGAAGTATACAACTGTCAAATATTTTTCTTTTAAGGCAGATTGTGATGTTTCCTTTGATTGTTTCACAGTGTTTTCCAAAGGCTCAGCCAACTTGAATTCTGCATATAATTTCTTCTTTACCATCACTCTGTACTGTGATCTTTTGTCCTAGGTAAACATAGGAGATTACTATATCTATTTCCTGGTGTTCTGTTTGTACTGGTTTTGGGGTAATCTATTTATGACATGTTATTTTTGTTTCGTTGTTTATATTTAACCCTTCTTTTTACTTTCTGCATTCAATTCAGTGATAATTTGTTTAAGTTGTTCTACAGGGTTTTCTAAAAGAACAATATCATCAGCAAATAATAGGTGATTTTTAGTTTTTTCCCACTTACCATAATTCCTGTATTTTTCCAATCAAGGTGTTTAGAAGTTTCTTCTAGGTTTGCCGTAAATAATTTAGGTGAAATGGCATCTCCCTGTCTAGCTCCCTTTTTTAATAGGAAATTCTATATCTGTTCCTGATTTTAAACTACATATAGTCTTAAAATTCCCATATATCCAAAACATTTATGTATTTTGGATATATGTAATAATAATAATAATATTTTCCTATATGTTTTTTCAACTTATATCATAATCAAGTTAATATAATTGTTTTTATGATTATGTTGTACGTCTCTGCTACATTTTTAACATATCCAAATATCTGGTGATTTTATTTTATTATCTAATATTATATAATAATAATGTAATTTTTTTTTTTCTGGTATAATTAAAAGGTGTGCCTCCACCAGATCTCGTTGGGCAGCCATTTCCAGCTACTCTTCCAGTTTCTGTTGCAAACCATATATCACTACAGTCTAGCCGATCCTTAACTCCAACAGTACGACCTCCTCCACCATATCCTCATCATTTGCGACCTGGTGGCCCACACTTTCTTATAGGACAGCAGCAGCAAATATTAAAACCACAAGAAAGTGGACCTTATCAAGCTATTTCTGGACAGACTCGTCCACTGTTTTCAGTGCTTCCAACTCATGCACAGACATCTGAACGTTTGCAACATGGAAGTGAAACTAAACGAGACCTTATGTCCCAGCAAGATCCCATATCAAGACCTCTTTCTAATCAGAATTCCTCATCCTCTTCATCGATTTTATCTGGAGATGGAGAAGGCATGTCAAACTTTGCACATTCTGTTCCCTCAGTTTCCCATTCAATATTATCAAATGAAACTCCTTCACAGGTAACTAGTCATGGTGCACAAACTCATTTGCACAATAAAATCAAACATCACTCATCTGTTCAGGCTAACATAGAATGCAATTTATCTTTACAGAATGTTGATTCAAATCTGTTAGAACTGTCTGTAGTTAGCAGTAGAAACGAAGTTCCTTCTGATGTGGGTTTGCAACAAAATAGCATGTTGTATAATAATCAGAAATCACCAAAGAATCAAAAAGACCATGGTCCTGAACCTTGTGGAATTTCAAAGAACTCAGATAATCAGATGCCTTCAAGCTGGGAAGAATCTCTAGATAATAACAAATTTGGAAATTCTCTGTTACATTCCAGTGAAACGTCCCACCATAATCAAAGTAATGAAAAACCTCATGAATCATCACAAAATAAAGAATCAAATATCGATGATGTTAGTCATTTAAAACTTATTTCAAAACAAACAATAAATGAAGAAAAGGAGAATACACAGTTGAATCTTAGTCAAGAACCTGTGGTTTCCATGCAGTCCAATTCTTTAATAAGTCATACTAGTGAAAACATTTCTTCTATTCATCAACAAGTGGATAATTCTGTTAGTTCAAAAGATATGTTGTTAAAAGTAGATGAATGTTCAGGTATGTCAGTTACTTCTGAAACATTGCCTGTGAGTTCTAAAAATAGTGTTGAAAATCAACATTCTGTGTATGAAAAAAGCAATAGTAGTAGTAGTAATAGTACTTCATTATCGTTTCAAGAAAATGATGTAGTTCCCATTGAAATCAAACATATTAAGAAAGAATATATAAAAGATGAAATATCTGATATTAGTAGATCTTCATGCAGCATGGAAAATAATGACAGTTCTGAAAATCTTCAAAGTGGAAAGCATGGAATTGAATCGTCATCTGTACTAGACATTAGACAGTTAAATTCAATTAGTGATGATAAGAAGGATCATAGGCTGTTATCTTTAGTTAAATTGAAACATGAAAATAACTGCTTGGGAACTCAGGATTCTGCAGGAAAGAATTTAACCTCTGTTGCGTCAGTTGCACCTCAAGAAATACTAGAGCCACATATGGTGAAAGAAGAACCATCAGGAAAAGGTAAATTTTTAAAAACTAAATTATAGTAAAATATTTTATTTGTCTTAATAGTTACTATCTAATAGCAAGCATAATGCATGTAATATTATAATTTTTGAATATGTAAATCGTATTCAGATCTATTGCTAATAAGTTTCTTCTCTCTTTCTCTCTCTCTCCACCTACCTCAACTTTTTACCAATCCTCAATCCTAGACTGAGGTTGGGTAAATTACAATGATGTAAAATCTCTCATCTGTATAATTGCCATTTAAATAACAAAAAAAGATATAAATATAAAATTTTGGCTGCTTTTTTATTTTATACCTTTGATCAATCTACCTCCTATTCTAATTCCTGTCTTCAGCTTATCTAATGCTTCACGCATTATGTCTTCCACATATATACTAAACAAGTGAGGAGAAAGTAAACATCCTTGTCTAACTCCTTTTTGAACCTGAAGTCAATCAACACCTGTTCTTACTGTGACTTCTTGCTCCCTGTACAAGTTGGCTATCAACCTGATAGTTTGTTGAGAAAAACCCATTCTTTTCATTACTTTCACAGTTTCACATGCTTAACAATTTGTAAAGCATGTTAAATTACACTCAGTGGGATTCTTGTTAACACTGGCTGAGAACGAAGCAAAAGTTGGTCTTTTTCACTTGGCAGAAAAAAAAAAAGAAATTTTCTTGATTAGAAATTATATGGATATCAGATGAATCTTCCAGTAGATTTGGAAATGCCCAATATGTATTGGATCAGCATTCTAGTATATGCATTGTGGTATCCTTGGAGAGAAATGTAGTAATATATATATATTGCATATGCAAGGATTGTGGCTGTTGCATTTCATTAATGATTTGATGAGAAGCTTTTGTTATAAAGATGAAGAAGTGTTGTTTTTTAAATGTTTTAAGGCTGTCTTTATTCTGCAGAAATGACATTGTGTTTTGGTGGTATCACTTCATTTATTATAAGGATCAAGTAAAGTCATAAGAAGTCAACCTCTTCTTAAGGAGGGAGGAGGAAGAAGTGGCTCTTCTATTTTAGATAATAAATGCATTTTATATGTGCATACCACACAATTAAATCCTTTCCTGTGAAAGTTTTTTCTTCTATTATCAGCCGATGACTTGTTCATTGTGATTTTATTTGGTAGGGATTCTTGATTTTCATAACCTTTGTTGTTGTTTTTTTAAAGCTTGGAATTTTCAAATTAATTTTTTCTTGTTCATTAGCCAAATCTTGTTGGTTTGATGGAAGATGATATCAGTATATTTTCTTCAGTCTCTTCTAGAATGTGGATCACCAACTTTGTGCAGTACATTTTCAGATTTTTTTATGAGTCCCATATCCATTGCCTGCACCAAGGATGTCATGTTGGCAGGCAGAAATTCCAGCTGGAGTGAGGGTGTGCTGCACAATTGTCAAGGATCAGAACTGTTCTTGATTTCTAGTTTAACTCCACATCCCACCTAATTTCTTAAAATATCAGAAGTTATCCATGCATTCTTATTAGCATAGTACGTACGCGACCAGTAAACTATCCATAGCCTCTTAAAGCATCAAGACTTAGCATTCCCAATAACCTACAGCTTATTTTCTTCAGTTTCTGACATGTTTGAACAGCATAACACAGTTATGTGATCCATTACTTTCTTAGAACCTGACAATGTTAAATGATTATAGTAGAGAGAACCATCTAAAGTGCTTGGTCACTTAAGCAGGCCTTTTTAATCAGCATTATAGATATTATCTGCACAAAATTTCTGAAGTAATTTGGGCACTTTATTGGAGTTCCTTTCTTCTGCACCTACAATATCAGCACTATCCTTTTTGGCATGTGTTTTCTTGAATTTCCATTAAGACAATCACCATCTGTTGTTTTAAAATCATCATGACCAAGCTTCTTGATGCCTGCCTTGAGCAGAAGACTACACAGAGTTTTTTGGCAGCTGCAGAAGTTATGGTCAAGATGTCTTTGTGCGGAAAGGTTGGAGGTGTAGGTCAGTCCAAGAAGGGAAATCAGATTGTGTTTGGATATCATGTTTATTATTAAAGGTTAGGGGATGTTAGCTTTTTCTTCTGAGAGATCAGACAGGACTGGGATGTGCTGGTGGCATTGAAGTCTGTGAGATTGTCCTTGTCCCATTGAATTATGAGATGGGAGTTTGGGACATTGATCATGGTGGATCTCGAGGAATCTAACAGTTGGACACTACAAGGTTTTTCAAATGAAAAGATCTATTAAGCTATGGATAGGATTTGAAGTTGCTTGCATTTATATACAGGAGGAAGACTGTGTTATGAATGTACAGAACCTTGGGTTCTAGCATTGGTGGGAAAATTTGATAATAAAGCATCTACACTAAAAATATCCTTGAACCAGACTTCCATTAGACTGTATGAAATCACTTTTAGAGATACAGAGTCAAAGAGGATAGCGCATGGTTATTGGAATTGGGGGGGGGGGGTAGTAAAGGCAACAAAATAAAAGATATAAAATAAGGTAAGGAGATCTTGAGCCAGAGCAGATAATAACAGGGAGATTTTCAGGTTTGATAACCCCTGGCAAGGCATGTCTGATCTAACAGAAGTTAAATCAGTGCATATTTCCCATTTTACAGGAGTCATCATGCAACATGTGGTTAGAGTAGCTGAGATGATGCCTGTAAATAGCAGTATACATCGTTTATGTCCCAGATCTTAGTGAATTGGATGTAGAATTGCTTTTTATTGGATGAAATTTTGGAGGTGTTTTGTCTTTTTGGGGGAGGGGGGGATGTAGAGAGAGAGAGAGAGAGGGAGATTTTTTTGTAGGTTTTTTTTTTTAACCAATGAATTTTTTATATTCACAGTGTTGCTACTATTTGGTTTCATGGAGTACTTAATGCCAATACGTGCTGCTATACTCAAAATCCTCTGTACATGACCTGACAGAGCCTCTAGATCCAATACCATCAGGTTCGATCCAGTCCTAACTTTTTTTTTTTTTTTGTATCAAATGAAGCAGGTGCTGACTAATTTATTAATAACACTATGTTCAGCATGTCCAGCTAGACTATTACCTGCACTGCATGTGAGGAGCCAAGGGGGAAAGAAGCTGGAACCCTACTGAAGAGATGAAACATGACACCATCCTTTTCACACCAGCAAGCATGCTGGTGGTCATTCAGTGGGTGATGAATGTCATCTTCCACTACAAACTCCTAGACCCCAGAAGTCCAGTGTTTACGGTGGAAATGTCCTCCCAGTGATAGTTCTGACTCTCCCTTTTCATTTTTCGCCTGTTACTAATCTTTACTTCCTATATTCTTTAATTTGCTTCTCATTATGTCTTTCTTTTACTCTCCTCTATTCCAAACCATTTTACATCATAGAAAATGGTGTAAAATGGAATATGTCAGAAGTTATCATTACTATATATAACCAAAATTCCCTGCAAGAGTATCCCATGTGCTAATTACTTTTTGTACATGGGGGGGGGGGGATTTGTACATACCTGTCAGGTCACCTACAGCCCTTTCATTTGTAGCCAAATACTACAAGAATGACACCAAATGCACTACCACCATGGCACAGCCATCATACAGCTTCTGCTTGTGCAGATTAGTGATACATTCCATTCCTTCCTCTGTCTACCATCAGCTTTTTCAAACACAAAGCAGAACAATTATTCACTTTTCTATACAAATAGTTCAAAATAATATCTAATCAGATCCCAGCATAATGTACTGACTATACTGATGGTATAGTCTTGCATAAAATGAAACATTACCAAAGGTGTGTTATTTATACCGAATCCTGGACAGTCTCCTGTCTTGAATCCCGAGCCATGTTGGGATCAAGAGAAACAAGGCTGCAAATGTTACATCTCAACTCCTTCCTTAAATACCATTATCTTCCTGTCTCCTACACTTAAGACAAGCAGATTATAAGACAAAAATTATCCTATTGGCAAACTTCGTGGCAAATAGAGAACTACATGCTACACTAGATTAATCCTGAAATGAAACTGTGGTATATGTTAGTTTTATCATTTAGATTATACCATTACAAATATTTTTATTTATTTATACACTATCTGATCATTCGAACTTTCACTCTAATATGTAAAGTGTTAATATGGAGTTGGTTCACCTTTTTCCTGAGGAAGATTGAAAGTTTATAACAGCTTTCAATCTTCCTGGGAAAGCTTTCCAAAAAATTTTAACATGTTGCCACAGTAATTCCTTTCATTCTTCTGGAAGAACATTAGCAAGGTTGGTCACTGATGTCAGGTGATTTGGCCCAGGCTTGCAGTTGGTGTTCCAGTTTATCCCACAAGGTTTGATGGGATTTATATCAGGACACTGTTTCGGCTACTCAAGTTCAACACCCACCTCATCATAAACCATTCCATCAAACCATAAAACAGAATTTTTTCTAGGACCTAGCATTTTGCATTCACTCTAACTTAAAAGTACATATTTAAATTTCCTAAAAATGATTTCTACAAAATAAAATGTTGCGAGTATTACTGAAAGAATATTTAGATGTTTTGAAAACTTGACTTCTGAAATAATCATAAAAGCTATCATTGTTTTCTCGTTATTTTAGATTTGCCTTTATCCTCCTGTAAAGAAGAAACCCATATGAGTCCAAGAATTGCTCTTTTGTCTAATGTTTCATCTCCTCAAGTAAGTGCAGTTAATTGAGAAATCCTCTGTTGCCATGGCTGTGATTGTTACTAATCAGTTTCTTGAGTCAATGGAAATTTGTTTGGTTCTATAACAACTGTGTAAAAACTCTTAAAGATCACTAAGTTAATTGCTTTACTTAATATAATTATTATTATTGTTCCGGGAAACTCCAAGGAGTCGACAGACTCATCGAGGGAGGCCCTAACATCATGTCAAGAACAACTATTCAACATTCACACAATATCTATCATACCTTCCCTTGAACTCATTCACGGTTGTAGCACCCACAACAGACTCTGCAAGCTTATTCCACTCATTTACCACTCCAAGTAAAGAACCTAGCTCTAACACCCTTGTCAACCACGCTCTTGCCCAGCTTCCATGCATGGCCCCTAGTCCTCCCACCACCAGTCATATTTTCAAAAATATCTTCTGGATCAATCTTATAAAAACCCTTCAGTAATTTGAATGTCTCAATCATATCACCCCTCCTTTGCCTATCGTCCAATTTCTGCAACCCACAAATCTTCAACCTATTCTCATAAGGTTCATTCTACAGACCTGCTATCATCTTGGTCACTCGTCTCTGGACCCTCTCCACTTCCTCCCCATCACGAAGAAACCCTGGTGCCCATAGCTGGGCACAGAAGTCCAGATGGGGTCTTATCAAGGCTCGATACAGAGGAACAACAACTTGTTCGTCTCTGCATGTTAAAGTATTTTTCAGAAGCCAAGTGATTTGGTGAGCTGTTTTAGTTACTTTTGCAATGTGCCCCCTAAACTTCAACTCCCTATCCACCAACACTCCCAAATCCCTGGCCTCATCAATCTCCTGGAGTATGGTTTCACCAATGCGATATACTGCTGCTATTCTTTTCACCTCAAAGTGCATAACCTTACACTTTGCCACATTAAAATGACATCCATTTTTCCTAGCCCAGTCCTCCAAACTATCCAAATCATCCTGTAAAATTTTGACATCCTGTGCACTCACAATTGCTCTACCCAACTTTGCATCATCAGCAAACAAGTGAACACTTCCTCTCAGATCCTTTCCAATATCATTGATGAACAAATTGAAAAGCAGTGGTCCAAGAACAGAGCCCTGTGGCACTCCGCTAGTCACAAGACGTCTTTTAGACTCCACTCCTGAATAAACCACTCTTTGATATCTCTCCTTCAACCACCCTCTTATCCATCTCACCAACCCTATATCTATACCCATCTGCTCCAGTTTACTGATTAGGGTTCCGTGTGGTATCCTATCAAAGGCCTTGGCAAGGTCCAGTAGTATCACTGTAAACCCGTTACCCCTATCCAGTTCTGCCGTCACTGTGTTATAAAACGTGAGCAAGTTACTGAGGCATGATCTACCCTTCACAAAACCATGTTGTCCCCCATACAATATCCCATTTTCATCTATCCAATCCTGGTTTCTTTTCTTGACTAATTTCTCTAAGACCTTGACAATGATTCCTGATATGCTAATCGGTCGGTAATTTACAACAGCAGTCTTGGAACCACCTTTATGAAGTGGAACTATTTTCCCCTCTTTCCACCCGCTCGGGACTAACCCAGACCCGAGACTCAAATTAAACAAAATGGTCAAGGGTACTGACAATTCTTTAGCTGCTTCTCGTACAACACGAGCTGATATACCATCCAATCCCACAGATGTATTGACATTGAGGTTATGCAATAGACTACTCACCTCCACTTCATTAACCACAATTCCCGTATAATCTACTGGTTTATTTATTCGTTTCTGCAATGTCACCACCTGGATGATATACTTTTGCAAAGTGCTCACTCAGTAACTCAACTATCTCAACTGATTCAGTTACCTCCCTACCATCGGCATTCTTTAAAATCAATCTGCCATGTACATTTTTCCTTTTACTTGCTACATATCTAAAAAACTGTTTAGGATTCTCTTTTTTAGGATTTAAGGATAAATGTGACCGGCATGCATGTGCCTGCCGGTCACCTTTATCCTTAAATTTCCTCCATAGTTGTTTCTTTTTTTGCAGCTCGAACTTAATGGTGTTATTCATCCATTTAACCCCTACTTGATTTATTATTCGGACTCTAGGTATACAGTCAGCCATTGCTTCATGCAAACACTTCTTAACTGCCTCCCATGCACTATCAACTTCTAGTCCTTGCAGTTGTACATGCCATGGCACTGAACCAATCAAACTCCTAAGCTTGTCATACTTTCCAGCCCGATAATTCCACATGTACCCTGTCTTAATTGAAAATTCTACACCTTTAGCCACCTCCCAAGTTAAGACCCTATGATCACTCTCACCGATTGGTGGCAATGTGGTCATATTTGTTACAGCCAAATCCTCAGATGTAATTACTAGGTCAAGCACTCTCTGATCCCTAGTATTTTCCATTACATGCTGTCGCAGATAGTTATCCCTTAATAACTGCATAAAATCCAGTTCCTTCCTCCCATGTGTCCTCTCCTCACTCCAATCAATGCGACCATAGTTGAAATCTCCCATAATAATCACCCTCCTTCCACCCATTTCTTCTATTTGCTTGTGCATACTGTCACCACCATCTTTTCCATCACCTGGTCTATAGCAGCACCCAATTGTATATTTAGTTCTGCTAGCCACAATCTCACACCAAATGGCCTCAAATGTGCTCTTTTCTCTATCCTGCAATTCAACTTCTATTCTCCTTGGCTGGAGCTCATCAGCTATCATCAACAATACTCCTCCTCCTATTTTATTCTCCCTGTCATTCCTGAACACACTATACCCATCACATTCAGTGCATACTGCAGTTATTGTTTAAAATTGCCATTATATTAACTTGGTGTGAATTTCTTACTAAATTTAAACCTTATGGCTGTCATTTTCACTGCAGAATTAATAGACAATAAATATGTCAATGTTAAATGAGACTAATAATTTCATTAGTAGAATTATTATCAGAATTATTATTCATTTAATAAAACCAACCTACCTGTCCTTTTATTGCCCCATTCACATAAGGTTGAGATCCATCTTCTCTAGTTCCACCTTATCTTTCCACTACTTCTGCCCCTGTCCAGCTCTTCCATCTGGCCATCTTCCTTTCTTTTTAATTTTTATAGAATCCTTGTCAAATTTCTCCTCTGTCTATTCTCAGTACACAGCCAGTCCACACTTCCATCAGCATATTTTTATTTCACTGCCAGTATTTTTATTTTATTTTATTTTATTTTTTTTTTTGCTCTTCTGGAAATATTTTGCCTTTATCAATCTATGTGTTATATCCTGGTCAGTGCTGTCTTCAGTATTAATATAAGCTCCCATGTGCTTTAAGTTTTTATTGTATGTTGATCAATTTTAATATTTTCCTGGTATTATTCATATTTAAAATAAACTTTTTTCAGATATCTTTGTTCTTCTGCTTCTGATTTTGCTTATACATCAAAATGTTTTTATGATATTACAACTGTCATAGTTTTATTGTATTCCTCTGTGATCATGTTAAAAGACAGTCTAGACATTACACAACCCTGTCTGACATCAACTCTTATCTCAAGCCATTCTAATGTTTTTTTTGCTGTGCAATGCTACAAGATTTTCTTTCTTTATACATTTCTTTTACAATTCTTGTAAAATTCTGTATTAGGAATTATATAGCTGCTAATAACTTCACATAATCTCTCTATCCGTATTGTCAAAAGCTCTGTGAAATTTAAGTACAATGGATGTCCAGAAAGTATGTTCTGATGGGCTGTCAGAGAAACAAAAATATACTTACAAAAAAAAAACTTTATTTGAAATTAAAATAGACATCTTTCACTACTTTTCTACATAATTTCTGCCATTGTTCAGACACTTATCATAATAGGGCACCAAGAGTTGTACACCTTCATCGTAGAAGGTTGTCTACTGTGGCGCAAACCACGTATTGACTGCCTCTTTGACCTCGTCGTCTTGAAACCGCCTGCCACCAAGGAAAGATTTCAGATGTTTGAACAGGTGAAAGTTGCTTGGTGCGAGGTCAGGACTATATGGGAGATGATGGAATTGTTCCCAGCTGAAGGTGGCGAGAAATTGTTGTGTTATGCTGGCCGTGTGTGGGCGGACGTTATCATGAACCAAAACAATGCCCCTGGTAAGCATGCCATGTCGTTTATTCTGGATCGCACAATGCAGTTTCTTAAAGGTTTGGCAGTACATACTTGCGTTGATTGTAAAGCCTTAACCCAAGAAGTCTACCAGCAAAATTCCTTGTCTGTCCAAAAACACCGTGCACGTGATTTTCTAAGTGGAAACCGTTGTCTTCAATTTCATCTTGACTGGTGATGAGGTGTGCCTCCACTCCATGGACTTTTGTTTGGATTCAGGGGTTGCATGCGAACCCAAGTCTGTGCATGAAAGCATCACCATCCTCATGGTAGCGTGTCAAGAATTCCAATGCACTGCCCAGCTGATTCATTTTGTGTTGTTCTGTAAGCAACTTTGACACCCAGCTTGCACACAATTTCCAATAATTCAGTTTCTCCGACACAATTTCATGAAGACATAAATGCAAAACTTCTGGAAATTGCAGCAAGAGTGACTTCATAGTAAATCCCCGTCGAATCATCTCTTCAACTGAATGCACCAAATCATCAGTCACTAAAGATATTCGCCCACTCCGTTCATCATCGTGCACACCTGTCCTTCCTTCATTAAAATGTCTTACCCATCTTCGTATCATTGAATCACTCATTGCATGTTCTCCATAAACCTCAATAATTTGCCAATGAATTTCAGCTGCTTTAATGTTCCTCGCATGCAAGAAACAGATAACTGATCTAATTTCACATGCGCCGGAAAATTTGATTTTCTTAGACATCATAAACACACACCAAGAAGCGTATGCACTGCAAGAATGTCTGAAAGTGGCACCAATACCTTGCTAATGAACAAACTCAGGGTGATCATTGCAATCTCAGCGCTGCAGTGAAAATATTTAAAAACGAAACTTACTTTCTGGACGTCCCTCGTATAAGGAGGTTCTATACTCTGTTCAATTATATTCCTTAAAATAAAAATTGTACTGCCCATTACTTAAAACCAGCACTGTTTTTTGTAAAACAATAGGAGCTAGTATGCATTCTTTGCTAGCAGGAAAAGTTGAAAATTAAAATGATACTGCATCCATATGTCAGAGGTGTCACTGTTAATGAACTTGTTGGTGTGCCGTATCATTGCATACTGTCCAAAAAAAAAAAAAAAAGCTTTGCTTAAATTAACTTGTTCATGCCTCAGTATCTTTTCTGTATCATTCTGTGTATCAAAATTTTACACGTGCTGACTACTGGTTAATTCCATTCAATTTTCACATTAACGAGATCACCTTTCTATGGAATTATGGTTATCGCTTTCTGTTATCTCAATAACTTTTCACTTTCCACCGCTTTATTAAGATTATTTGCAAATTACCAGCAGCAATTTCTTTAGTTGTCTTGAGCATTTCTACTGCTGTATTATTGTTACATTTCCATTATTATTATTATCAACATTTGACCTCCATGGAGTCAGAGACTCATTGTGGGAGGTACTCACTATTGCATACAATGCTCATCCAACCACTTCTTAAACTGATTCAATGTGTCCACAACACACTCAGGCAATGCATTCCACTCATCAACCACCCTGCATGCAAAGAACCTGCTTCTCACTCCTTTGCTCACGCCCTCTTTATACAGTTTCCAGCAATGGCCTCTTGTTCTACTCCCTCTCCCATTTTATGAAAAATCTCTTCCATGTCTACCTAATAACAACCCCTGACCAGCTTATATGTCTCAATCATATCCCCCTCTGGGGGTGCTTAAGGGTCAAAGCTGTATAACTGAGAGGAGACCTCCACATAGCCTTTAAAGGAATGCGGAGAACCGACCAGGGCTTCTGACCTAATGTCCAATCCTCACCTTCTCGTGGTGCACCCTGTTGGGTATCTACTTTGATACTGAACGAACGAGGATGGGCTGGCAATTTCGGATTTAGCCGACCAAATTGTATTCTTATTGGTTAAACCAAAATAAAAAATGATGGTACAACATGACAAAATTTCATGCCGGCTGGGGCGTCGCCCGGTTAAACAAGGCCCCCGTTGTTTTCGCCAGGGAACCAGGGCGAACAGCGAAAAGTCAGCTACTGGAACAAATCTGAAAACAAACACCAACTCAACATCACCAGAGTTAAAGATCGGTACTATCAATGTAAGAAGCCTGAATGGCAAAGAAATGGAGCTAGCTGAGGAATTAGATAAGTACCAGATCGACATAATAGGGGTGCCTGAAACAAAAAAGACCAAAACTGGTGAGATCTTTCTGAGCAATAAATACAAAATGTTATATTCAGGCAATGACAATCAAGGAAAAGAAGGAGTAGCCATAGTATTCAACACAAAATACGAGGCTAATCTTCTTGAATGGCAGTCAGTCTCAAGTAGAGTAATGTGGGCAAATATGAGAATGGGGAACTGGACAATGAGACTTATTTGTGCCTATGGTCCCACAGAAGGGTCTACTAAGGTAGAAGTGGAGGAATTTTTTGAGGCTTTAGAAAAAGCAACTGACACAATGAAAAAGGAAAAGTTGGTCCTTGTTGGGGATCTAAATAGTAGAGTAGGAAATGATTGTGAGACATACAAAAATATTTTGGGAAAATTTGGAGAAAAGAGCAAAGCTAATAATAATGGCAAATATCTGTTGGATTTCTGCTCAGGACATGGACTGGTTATTACTAACACCATGTTCCAACATAAAAATGTGCACAAATTCACATGGAGAGAAGAGGCTAGGAATAAGAAAAGTCTCATTGACTATGTTATTGTTGATAGTGATGTTTTCTCCCTGGTGCAGGACACCAGAGTGTACAGAGGATTTGAAATTGGAAGTGATCACTATTTAGTCTTGAGCAGGATAAAATTGAATTTCATATTGAAAAGAATAACATGTAAGAAAGTTTTAAAGCGAATAAAAGTTGAGCAGCTCTCAGATGTGAACTGTAGACTAAAATACAGAAAGATTATTGAAAAGAAAATGAAAGAGTTTGAGAACAGGAATCAAGCCTTGGAGATTCAGTGGCAAACTCTGAAGGAAACATTGATTGATTCTGCCAGAGAGGCATGTGGTGAGGTTGTGTGCAAGGATAAAAAAATCAGAACTCCCTGGTGGACACAGGAAGTTAAAGAGGCAGTGAAGGAAAAGAAGAAAGCATATCAAAAGTTCCTGGCAAATAAGTCAGCTTTTACTCTTACAGAATACAGAGACAAATGTAAGAAAGCTAAACAGTGTGTAAAAGTAGCTAAACAAAAGTCATGGGAGGACTTTGGCAAGAATATAGAAAATAAATATCAAGAAGGTGGCAAAATATTCTGGAGGTTGTTGAAGAAACTTAGGAATGGAGGAAAGAGTGCTGTAAAAGGAATTAGAGATGATAAAGGTGAAATGAAAACAGGAGAAAAAGATATCCTTGAAGTATGGAGTAATTACTTTGAAAAACTGCTAAATGAAACAAGTAGTGATGACAGCACAGTGATAAAAAACACTGACCAGGCATGCAGTCAGGAATACATATCCATACTTGAAGTAGAAAAAGCCATCAAAGGCTTGAAATGTGGAAAGGCAGCAGGAGTAGATGATATTCGACCAGAAATGCTGAAGTATGGTGGTATAAGAGTCTTACAGTGGCTGCACTGCATAGTTCAGAAAGCCTGGACAGAGGGACGAATTCCCGATGATTGGAGTAGAGCTCTCATAGTACCCATATATAAAAAGGGAAATAAAACTGAATGTGAGAATTACAGAGGTATTTCCCTACTGAGTGTTCCTGGCAAGATCTATGCAAGTATACTTGAGAAATGGTTGAGAAGAATTGTGGAAGATAAGCTTGGTGAAGAACAAGCTGGATTCAGGCCAAATAGAGGCTATCAGGATCAGATCTTCACTTTACGACAAATAGTCGAGAAAGCATGGGAATATAACAAAGATCTGTATTTAAGTTTTGTCGATTTGGAAAAGGCATATGACAAGGTGCCAAGAGAGAAGCTATTCAATACGCTGCAGTTATATGGTGTCAATGGGGCATTATATCAAGCAATACTTAGTCTTTATTTGAGTTGTGAGTCAGCAGTTAGAATTGAAGGAAGTACAGGAAGATGGTTTAATGTTAAATCTGGTGTGAGACAAGGATGTACATTATCCCCTCTGTTATTTATTATCTATATGGATCACATTATGAAGGAATGTGGTATTAAACCTGATATCAAAATTGGAGATGTTAATGTCAGCTCTTTGCTTTATGCGGATGATGTTATACTTCTAAATAAATCCGCTACAAGTCTGCAAGATTCTCTGACTAAATTGAATAGCTGTTGTAATAGATATGGTATGAAGGTCAGCAATAAAAAGACAAAGACAATGAAAATAGGCAGAATCATTGAAAATGTCAACTGTGTTGTGAATGGAGAACCGGTGGAACAAGTAAAACATTTCAGCTACTTAGGCACAATTTTTACTGAAGATGGTAAACTAAATATAGAAATAGACAACAGAATCAGCAAAGCTGGTATCGTGGGAAGTCAATTGAATAAATTCATATGGAATAAGAAAGAAATTAGTCGGAACACTAAATTAGCTGTATACAAGACTGTGTTCAAACCAATTTTAACTTATGGATCTGAGTGCTGGGTCAGAAGTAAAACACTTGACCAAAGACTAGAGACCGCAGATATGAGAGTCCTGAGAAAGATTAGAGGCGTGAACAGATGGCATCAATGGCAATATCATATTAAAAAGGAGGATATTAGGAAAGAGCTTGACATTGTCAGCATCCAGGAATGCGTTAGCAGAGCTAATCTCAGATGGTATGGTCACTTAAATAGAATGGGAGAGGAAAGATTAGCAAAACAAGTGTTCTCTGCCAGGTTGGCAGGAAAACGACCCAGAGGAAGACCAAGATATAGGTGGATTGATACGGTACAAAGTGCCTTAGACGATAGAAATATAAGATCTGATAATGTTGGAGTCTTGACAAGTAACAGACTGATTTGGAGGAAAATTGTAGATAGGAAGTTAGTGATGATGTAATTTTTTCATGTAGTACTGTCATATCCTGTACACCCCTTGAGGGTACATGGCAGGAATTTGATGATGATGATGATGATCATATCCCCCCCCCCCTTCCTCCTATTCACAAGGCTCTGCAACTTACATTTTCTCAATCTGTCCTCATACTCCACATTCCAAAGACCACTGACTACCTTTGTGAATCTTCTCTGTACCCTTTCCAAGATATCCTCATCACCATGAAAACCTGGCGACTAAATCTGTGCACAATAATCCATATGGGACCTGATCAAGGCCTTATACGATGGAATCATAACCTCTCTATTTCTGCATGTCAGGGTTCTCCACATCATTGCCATTATTTGATGGATGTCTTCACAACTTGTGCAATGTGGCCCCTGAATTCCAGGTCCTTGTCCACCATCACTCCTAGATCTCTCATCTCCTCTAGTTCTGTTAAAGTTTCCCCACCAAGTGTATACTTTGCATCCCATCGTTGCTTACCTCAAATCCTTCCACTTGGCAACAATGAAGTGACAGTTTCACTTACCTGCCCATTCATGCAATCTATTCAAGTCCTCTTGTAAGGCATTAAAACATTGCTCTGATGATGCATTGCTCTCCCCAGTTTTGCATCATCCACAAACAGCTGGATATCACTAGTTAAACCCGACCCAATATCATTAACATACAAATTGAATAACAGTGGCCCCAAAACTGACCCCTGCTGCACACCACTGGTGACCTTTCTCTTTCGAGATACTGCACCCCCATATACAACTTTCTGATACCTATCTGACAGTCAGTCACTGATCCAACACAGAAATCTGTTATCCAATCTCGTCTGTTTCAATTTATTTAAGAGCTTGTGTTGTGGCAGTCTATCAAAAGCCTTTGTAAAATCCAAGTACACCACTGTATATGCATCTCCTCTGTCCAAGATATTTGTCACCTTGTTATAGTACATAAGTAAGTTAGTGAAACATGATCTCCCCTTAACAAACCCATGCTGATAAATAACCATAGAGAATACTGCTGTTATCAACCCATTTCTGTATCCTACTTATCACCAATCTCTCCAGGACCTTCATCACAACTCCAGATATACAGACCGGCCTATAATTTGAAACTACAGCCTTATCACCACCTTTATGCAGTGGAACAGTTTTACCCTCCTTCTGCTCCCTTGGAACCTGTGCTGTTGCAAAACTCTTATTAAACAGGCATGCCAATGCTACTGCCAGTTCCCTGGAACATTCTCTTAAGATGCATGGTGATATGTCATCAAATCCTATTGCCTTATTATCATCAAGGTTATTTATTTCCTCAAATACCTCCTGCTCACTCACAATAAAGCTATCCTCTCCTATGTCCTCTACACTTAAGTTCCTCATGATTCCACCTTGATCAGGATGAAACACACTTATAAATTGATTACTGAATTTCTATTCTTTTTCTTTTCTATTATTTTAATAGATAGATAGTGGTTCTAATGTAATATTTAAATCCATACTTATGGTGGAGTCATCCATTACTGTATTTCTTATTATATCCGTTATATTGCCTTCTGCATTTAAAATCTCATCACAGTGCTCTCTGCATCTTTTAACATTCTTATACTCTTTCATTAGCAGCATGTTGTATTTTCTTGTTTCATTCATTTAGAGCATATTTTCTAATGCACCCTATTCTGGAGCCTTCTGGTATTCTTCTTCTGTCATATCCTTGTAATTTCTAAAATTTTTCTGAATTTCTGAAATTTTTTACCCTGATCAGGATGATTGTTCTGATGTCTTCAAATACTATTTTAGTGTTATGCATTTCTTATCTAAATTTCTATGTCTTGTTCAATAGCAATTCTTTCTTATTGGCTAAGCTTTTTTCTGTCATGTCTTTTGGGCTTTCTTATTGTGGTTTCTCATACTATAAACTTTGAAATTGATTCTTTATTATAACAGAAAAAAAAAGTCATTTATTTCATTCATTTTTAAATTAAAAATGAATGAAATAAAAACATATTCTATGTTATCCTTCTTTTTGATTGTCTTGTTCCACACAGCTTTACTATGGTGACAACTTATGGTGACATTGCTAGCCCTTTTCATTCTTCCTCTTTTCTGTGCTTTTCTTCTATTCTTCGCTTTTTTAAATTTTTTTTTATACTAACTTCCAGACCACTCACTGTAATCCAATGCCCTGCCACCAAGTTTGCCTTGTAGTGCAATTCATGGACATCTAGAAGGGGGGGGGGGGGGGTCATGGTAGTCTTGTCCTTTCAGCAAGAATGGTCATGGAGAGCCTGAACAGGATAAATTAGCTAGTGAGCTTGCCTGCTAGGGTCATTGGTGTTGCAGTAAAAGCAGGATATCTCAAATATCCTGTTTAGTTCTACATTCCATTACTACTGAGATGCTTTAAAGAGCATGATAATAAATCTTGCTCTGCAAATTAACCTAAATAAGTCAACTCTAAGGGACACCATCTAACCTACTTCCATGCATGTCAAAAGGTGGAATGATGAAAAAGAGATACAAAAAAACATGTAATATCAAGATCTCAAATCCTTTTAAGCTGAGAAGGCAGTAGTTAAGAAAATATTAAAAGTTGCACAAAGGACCATAAATAAAGTTTGTGAGTGCTTTTCTCTGGAGTGCATTAATCACCCATCCTATTACAATCATTCTCCTGAAATAGCTCTCAAAATGATTCTGCTCAGTGAGAACACACTTGTCAAGAGAATCATGACAAGAACATGACTGAAATTTAAAACAGACACTGTCCAAAGAAAAAAATGGATATTTCTGTATTGACAATTTAAAAATTAGCACAAGAACTGATCTTCAAATTATAAATTAAACATTTTTCAGAGCAAGAGATGGACACAAGCCAGACAAAGGTCAGCCATAATTCTCTCAGAAGTCAAATAAGTCTACAAAACCAAAAAAAATAGGAAAATTCTTATAGTAGAACTGTTGAGAACTTCAGCAAAATATTAATGATAACAAGGTTCTCCTGCAGAAACTCAAACATATTATGTTTGCAGGAGACATTTAAAAAAATGGTGAGGAATCCAACTTAAGCCATTTCACTATTATTGGTAACAGCTACAGGTGGACCTGCTATTTTAGCAGTCACTATCCTTGTGAACAACAATATCTCTTTAGAGCATGTCCAGCTTAGTATTGCTCTAGAAGTAGTAGCCATCAGCCTCTCTGTGGGATTTCTTATTACAGTATGTTCTATTTATTTAATTCCAAGTTCTGAATCAAGATCAACCTCAGTATCTCATATTGCAACTACCTCGGCCCATACTTCTTATGTGTGACTTTAATGGACACAGTACTCTGTTAGATAGTACCAACACAATTGGGCAAGATCCGATTGTTGATCTTATTCCTGACTAACAACCTCTCTCTCTTCTTAATAGTGGATTCTTTCATATGCCTACTTGTTCTGATTCTGCAATAAATCTTAAAGTATGCCCTCCTGCTATTCTTCCACTGTTCCTGTGGGATGTCAAAAGAATGTGCATGAAAGTGCTCACTTTCATATAGTTTGCAGTATATCCTCACAGGAACCATGATTCTTCAACACAGACATTCACTGGAAAACTAACCAGCTGATGAATACATTTGCCCCTATTGCAAAATTTAATGCTGAAACAATCAGCTGAACACCTGTTAATGAAGCAGTGATGCATGTGACAAAGATTCAAAATATTCCCCATATTTTGAAGATGCCCTACTACATCAAATCGCACAACTTTTAAGCATGCTTGGTCTGCATTTTACATTACATGTCAGAGTCAAAAACAATCTTGGATGCAATAAATGATAGATGATATAAATCTATTATTCATGCGACCAGTGCAAAAGTTGTGATACAATCCAGAAAATGAATTATAGATATACTTGAATATTATATATATATATTCATCTTCTTTGGAAAATAATGGATGTGTAGTTTGCTAAACCTAAAGCAGTTGCAGGCACTTTAGTGAAAAGCACTGTAAGATCCATTCTAATTTTCGATATTGAAAGGACAAGAAGAGAAACAGTGGCTTTTCTGCAAATGGACTAGAGCTATATAGCCATCTTTTTTTTAAGGAGGAACTAAAAAAAAAATAGCTCTCTCTCCAGTTCATCACAGTCTCATGACATCCATTATGAGATGATAAAACATATCCCGTTATCTTGTATGAATCTCCTTTTATTTTATTATACAACAGTATTTCTTATTACAGAGAATTTCCAGATTCATGGCATAGTCATTTTCTCTTGCCTTCTCAAAACCAGGAAAAAATTCAACACAAGCAAACAATTACTGATCTGTTACTTTTTACTGGATATCTTTATAAGATATTGAAGAGAATCCTTAATGCTAGTTTAAATAAAGTTATTATGTGTGCCAGTTTGTGATATTATATGGGTATCTCCATGCAGTCAAAATTCTCATTGTGAGAGACCCACACTAACCATTATTCTCGCAATACTTATCATATCTCTCCTTAAACTTATTCAGCATCGGGGCACTCATAGCTACCTCTGACATTCACAACTCTCTAGTTAAAAATCTTGTCTACATATCCTTACCCTACTAGTCACCCTTATTGCCTGTGCTTTGTATTGCTCATGAGCATGTTGATTACCCTTTTATTTATATTCCTTTCACTTTTTTTCCTCCCCCAGCTCTTGCTTTATATCTCTACTCATCCATTTAATCCCTGCTTGGTTTATCCTCCTCACCCTGGCTGTGCAATCCAATATTGCTTTTCTCAAACAATCCCTGACCATTTCCCATGCGCTAGTGACATTGTTCCTTGTACCTTCTTATGTCATGGTACTGCTCTAAACTGCTACCTAAGCATAAGCATCAGTTTTGTAGTTTCACATTAATTTTTTCTTGATTGAAAATTCCAAATTTTGAGCAACTTCCAGAACAAGACTGCATGGTCACCTTACCTGATCACTGATTAGGAATATAGTTAATACTGTAGTTATAGCTCTTCTGATGATCTTACCAGATCCACCACTCTCAAATCCCTCATCCTCTCTGTTGCATGCTCTTTCAGGTAGTTATCTCTTAGTAACTATATAAATTATAAATTCCTTTCCATCTTACCATTGTGCCCTTTCTTCCTTTCAATCTATATCCCTATTAATTGCTCAGCCTACATTCATGTTGGTAATCTGCTGATGCATGGCATCTGTATCTCTCTGGACTCTCAGATCTGTAGTAGCAACCAACAATATATTTTGTCCTGTTGACATTTATCTCACATCAGATGGCCTCAAACAACTCTGTTGGTTGGTTGAAGTTCTTCAGCTGTTTTAATACCCTCTTCCTCCTTCTACCCTATTTCCTCTGTCTTCTCTGAAAATACACTATTTCTTACACTCTATCTCAATAACCATATCTTTCTCTGACAACCAAGTCTCACTGATGCCAGTAATTTTTGGCCAAGTCAAGCTTTCCATTGCCACAAACTCTTTTATTTTTGATATGACTGGAATTCATTTGCTCTGATCAAAAACAAAATTATTATGTCAAAGCTAGAGTCTTATCTGTTTGTCTAGAGACTAAATTAAAACAATATAGTATTAGTGGCGGCTAGTATATGAAATTATTACTCAGAGTTCTGAAGTGGCAGTTTGCTAGCAAACTTGAAACAGAAGTTATGGAAGATTGAATGTATGCCATTCATATTGGGATCTTTAGGCCCTCATTGATCAAACTTCCACATGCTTCCTTAAATTTGCTTTTGTACCAAATTTTACTGTGATGTGGCCCAATTTACCAGAATTGTTAAATTTAATGTGTCTTTGTGTTCTTTTTCTGATGATAATCATGTGTCCTGTTTCACCAACAAGGTAAGTTACAGGTGCACTGGATTTGGTATACCTATAGTGGTCTGCGAAAGGGGGAGGGGGAATCCTTTGAGATTTTGAATATGTTTTTCAGTTTTGTAGGAGAGGGATTTAAAGGTAGCATTAAGATAATTGTGTAGTATAGTGTTGATTTTATCGGATATCCCTTTAATGCATGGTATGACTATGGTTTTATATTATTTCCATTTTTAGGTGTAGTTTTGGCAAGAATTTTATTGATGGTATTTTTGCTATAGCCATTGTTTATAAGCATATTGCTAATATTTGGTAATTTATACTTAAGAGCTTGCTCATTAGAGATAATTGTTATTGCTCTGTTTTTGAGGATGTTAATGATTCCAAGTTTTTGTGAAGGGGGAATGGTAAGAGTTAAATCTATTTATTGACCACCATGTGTGAGTTTGCAATACACAGTCTGTGTATTCCCTCAGACAGCCTTGCTGACTGTCTGAGGGAACAGGTGTGACAATGACACTTCCAGAAATGGAATGAGTTTTGGTTTTCAATTTCAGTGTTAAATTGTATATGTTCATGTTGTTTGTTCAGGTGGCTGAGGAAGGTGCTTAATGTCTGGCAATGTGGCCAGATAACGAAAACATTGTCAATATATCTAAACCAAACTGTAGGTTTTAAAGTAGAAGAATCTAGAGCTCATTTCTCAAAAGTTTCATATAGTGGCAAGCCCTTGACTGTATCTTGTTTTTGTAGGTAAAAATTGCTTTTCATCATAAAGTAACCAAAACATGGCACTTGAGAAAGAGAGCCATAATATTAGGCATGGAGGAACTGTGCTATTGATTGGGACATTGATAAAAAGGGCAGAAAACATCAGAACTGACTAATAAAAATTCTTACACCTAAAAATGGAAATAATCTAGATTACAGTGCTACCATAGCCATTTATCTTCCTTTTTACCCTCTTTTACATTGCGGTGTTGAGGGTCCCAAACATTCCATATTTTGGATGTTTGGGATGTGACTTAATTGATTTTTTTACATAAAAAAAGATTACTAATATCTAGTGGTTTCAGTAGATTTGTTAGAATGGTGGAATTATTTCTGCAAATATTTCCATTTCTAGATTGTAATACTAAGAATATTAGGTAGGCATATTTTGTATTTGATTTGTTTTTATTTAGGACAATCTGTCAGAATGCAGTATTGCTCTTACGCAAGCCCTTCCTAGTTCTGTAACCAATACTCTGAACTTTACTTTAAGACAGACTGGAATGCCAACTGTCTGTTTGCCACAACAGGATGAAAACCTTGTTGGTTTACCAAGAACAGTAGCACAGGTAACAGCCATGTTAGAAAGTGTATGTAATAGCATTTTTTTTTATAATTATCATCTTAACCTCCCTACTGCCCATGATATGTGTAGTTATTAACCAAACCTTGGATACAAAGTGTGCCATTGAAATAACCTTGCAATTACATTGGTGTGGCCAGTTGGGTGGTTCAAGATTTAAAATAAGTGTACATTAAATAGTGTATAACGAGTTGCCTGTTAAATTATTAGGGTCCATATGAAGTCCACCACTTCATCAGAGATATGTCTATTTCAGTTACAAGAAGTGAAGGTATTCCAGAAAATATCCAGTGTATGTGTTCAATTCAGTGCAACAATGTCTGTGTCATACACACTAGTGCAACAATGTCTGTGTCATACACACTAGTGCAACAATGTCTGTGTCATATACACACGGGCATCTGTCATGGAATAGCTGCTCTCTATGAGGGTTTCATACATAGCAGTACCTACAGTATACCAAAAATGGTCAAAGATTCAGAAAGCATTATATATATGAAATATTTTAAAAAAAAGTAAAAGAAAAAAATGTACAGTGATGCTGATTATTATTATTTTAGATTTCCTCCTAATACTTTACCTCTTTAGGTTTACAATCTACTGTGGATGGGAGTGGCTTGTTAAAAAAATTTTAAAAAAATCCCCCCAAAACTATAAAGGATTATAAGAATTGCAGTTTCTAGTAGATGGGTTATAATTAGTCTCAGTCTCAGCTATTTGTTTATTCCTGGGATTCAAGACATTTTTCCCCTAAATCCAAGGAATAATTTTAACTTAAGAATTTTTGCATCATCTGAATGAACAACGATCTGAAATACCTTTTACTTACAAATACTGGTCCACTCATTCAAAGTAGAACTAAAACAGCATGATTCTATTAATTCTTTAATTTTTTTTATGTTCAGGGAAGTCCAAAATTACAATATTTGACTGGTTCTTTGGTAATAATTGTGTTTTGAAATTGATTCACATACCATATAATTATTGGTAACTATTCAAATTTGGCAGTAGCCAATCTAGATACAGTCTCACTAATTTCTTGTTTTACAAAAGTTTAAAATTGACTGATCAGCCAATCTTTTTGAGCTGCTTGAAAGTTTCATTTTTTTTCCTTAGATCTTCTTTTAAAATGTGATTCATGCAGAAGTTCTAAAGGTGTCATTAGTCCACTACTAGTCAATCCATGACATGAAATCTACTTTGGACAATAACTGCACTGACCTGCTTACTCATTTTTTTATTAAGTGTTTCCACACTTCAGATTTCAGTGCTCATCAAAATTCAAATTGCACCTGAACCTGTTACAGTGGATCAGGTGCATTGTTAATTTTCAGTTCAGTTCCTAATAAGTATTAATAGAAGAAGACATGACTTGGCATAAAAGTAACTTTTAATTAATACTAATTTATACTATCATCATCATCAGCATAAGATTGTCATAGATTTATTAAAACCATTAGAAAATGATACAGAATTAATTATGTCATGCACCAAGTGTGCAATGACAGCAGCTGAAAAACATGAGACACTGTTAATGAAAATATTATTATTGTTACGGGTATCTCCATGGAGTCAGTAGACTCATCATGGGAGATTCAAACTATCAGAACAATATCTATCAGTTTATATATATATATATATATATATATATATATCTACCTCTTCTTGAATTCATTTACAGACGAAGAACTCACAACTGAGTCAGGCAATGCATTCCACTCATTCACCACCCTCCAAGCAAAAAATCTAGTTCTCGTACTCTTGTTAACCACACTTTTCCTTAGTTTCCAGGAATGATCTCTTGTTCTTCAATTGCTATCACACAGCTGAAATATTTCCCCTTCATCAATCTTATAAAAGCCTTTTAGTAATTTAAATGTTTCTATCATATCCCCCTCTTCTCTGCCTCTGCCTATCAGCCATCTGCAATCCACAAGCTCTCAATCTATCAATGTAGGGAGCATTTTTTACATCACTCACCAACTTAGTCACTCTCCTCTGAACCCTCTCCACAACCTTCTCATCTCCAAGGGAATCCAGGTGACCAGACTTGAGCACAGTAATCCAAATGTGG